>NC_045620.1:85202392-85505120 GCF_009829155.1 Mustela erminea | reverse complement strand
CAGAAAAAAAAATACCATTAATATATTGAATGTGTACAGAGAATACTGTAACTGAGCACATGATTTAAGTTACTTTTCTCCATTGGCTTTTTCCCCCCACCTTCTCCAAATGTTGGATAATGATGTTAAATTGATTAGTGTTGTTATGAAACTAAATTGGCTTAATTTTAATTGTCAGGCGCTCCTAGTACTCACTCCCAGTTTATTTACCAGGTAGCAGACCTCCCGGTGAATGGCTTGAGGATGGTTTTCGCTTGCGTGACTTGAATACAGTCACTATGGGGGACTTGCCTGCTCGGTTGGACTGGTCTATCATGGGCTGCACTATTCTTCTCCGGGCATTAATAAACCTGTAACCAAGAAAGTAGAGTGAATCATTATTCCTTAAACAAAAACGGTGGTGGGGGTGGGAGGAGGTGGAAGAACAGGAGAAGAAGCAGCATAGTGAGAGCAAAGCTAGATCTTGGCAAAATGGTTCTCTGCACCGCTCTGAGCGTGGCTTCCCGTGCCCCACAACCTGCAACCCCCAGTGACCTTTGAGCACACGGGCTTGGGATTTCTGAGTTGATTCATGTTTGCCTGTTTTACCACAGTTGGACACTTCCATTTCATCTTTTCATGGGGGAATTAGCAGAGTTTTCAGGAAACAATACGAGCCACCACTCTTTTCAATTGCAAGGGGGGGAAATTTGGCGTAGAGAGCAAGATGTCCATAAGGGCATCTGTTACCTCTCCTAATTAGTGACATTTCAATCTTATGTTCTCTGACTTCTTTTTTACAGTTTTTATCAAAACCTTCCCTACCTCTTGCAAACCTAATTCTATTTTAATGCCCACTATTAAGATAATGAACTGGGATGGCGGCACACCATCAAATGAGAGAATGTCTGGAGTTTATCACCACTAACTCACACTGCTGGGGACTTCAGAGAAACACATTCCTTGTAGAGATTTCTTGGGGTGGCTTTTTTTTTTCCCCTTTGGCTCTTTATGCAAAGTCTAAGGTCAAGGCAAGGTCACAGCTATACAGTAATTGAACTTATAATATTGCTTTCTCCAGCTAGTCCTGAAAATTTATAATAAACATCTAATTAAGTCATTTAAGTGTCTTAATAGGCTTATGTTTTACAATTTTTGCAGCCTCTCAGAAAGTGGCTAGCCACTGAACTTTTTTTTAAGTGGTTAGTACAAGCCCTACAAAATCGAGCTTGTGAAATTTCTAACTCTTAAGATCCATTTGTATTGTGTGATGCTAAGAATTACATGTCAAATACAGAAAATGAGTGGGACATATTAGATTCTGAAAAAGTAAAGTGCTTTTAGTTATCAACTCAGATTTGAATAGATAGAACATGAGCAGCACATAAAAAAAAAAACACAATGAAAAGTTTAATAATGATTAAAGGGCCCACAGTCCAGTATGCATTCTAGTTTGTAAGTCTGTCCATTCAGGAAGGAAAATAGTTTTTTAAAAAAAATCACTAAACAGAGAGGGACAGGTTTAAAAATAAAATAAAATAAAATACATGCTTCAGGGATGCCTGGGTGGCTCAGTGGGTTAAACCTCTGCCTTCAGCCCAGGTCATGATCTCAGGGACCTGGGATCGAGCCCTGCACTGGGCTCTCTGCTCAGTGGGGAGCCTGCTTCCCCCGCCTCTGTGCCTGCTGCTCTGCCTACTTGTGATCTCTCTCTCTCTCTCTGTCAAATAAATAAATAAAAATCTTGAAAAAAAAAATACATGCTTCACGACATTTTAAGATTCTCAATATCCTATATCCTTAAGTTCTTTTATTATCCAAAAAGTAATTAAAGTCAATAATGAAACTGGAATCTAAAAGGGCACCATTAGTGTTAACTCTTATTGGCAATATATATTCTAACAGTTCTTGTATATGAAGTCCCCGACTGGCTAATAAAAATATTTAAAACATAGATCTACAACAAATTGTGTTGCAAATCAGGTTATCATTATCTTGTATAAACCATGAAAATTGGAATCATGTGAGCAGAAGGTTAGATTAATTCTCCATTCTCATTATAAGCACAGGTGTAGCACAAACACCATGTGAAATAACCAATTAAAATGAAAAAAAAAATCTGCTTTTTCATTAGCTGCCTTCACTGCATGACCAATTAGAAAATTATTTAATATTAATATTCCACATATACCAAAAGTAATTTTCATAGTAACTAACATAGGTAAAAGAGCAAAAAACCAGCTCTTTATCTATGGTACTGTTTATCATCTGCAGGCTTTTAGAGGAAAGGAAATCTGGTAACATTTTTTAAAAGTCCCTTTAAAAACACATTATTTTGTGGGTATGATTTATACTATTCATCTAAAAATGGGAAGGACACTTTTTAACAGACGAGAAGCCAAGGCTCAGAGAAATTTAGTGACTTCTTTGAGGTCACATGTAACTCAAGGGATGTTAATAACTTGCTGAATGACACACGGCTGGCAAATGGTAGTGAACACCCCTTCCCCCAACGTCCTGACAAGAGCATGGCCACTACTGTGTCACTCATCTAGAATATTCTGAACGAAATAGATATCCAAGAATGAGCTGGTTTTGAGCCAGTCACCACTGGCAACAACCCTACTGTTGAGTCTGGAAATAAGCATGACTGAACACTTTGTAGACTGGGAATTTTGATGACTGTACTGTTCGTGCATATGGACAAAGATAAGGCTGTGCATCAGAAGATTCAGTGACTTATCTGTATTCCAAAGCTTGCTTCCTTCACCCTCATACTTTCAGATTTCCAAAGACCAGCTCATAATAACCAACTCAGGCTTGAATCTATGACTATTAAACCCAAGGAATCATAGAAAAACTAAACCTCAGGTTTGAAAAGGGCTTTCACTGTCACCTGGGTTGGTCACTGACATGAATCATCTCTCTGATATCCCCACCAAACAGATAGGTAGCCTCTGCTGGTTTGTTTCTAATAAAGCACTTGCTACCTCACCTGAAAGTGCACTCCAGCTACGGAAGGTGACTGTGAGAAGGTTCTGCATTACTCGATCTGAAATCCTTTCACCAGGACAACTCCTTGGGGGAACTTAAACAATTCTAATCTTACTTCTTCAGGATGGCCTTCAAATATTTAAACTATAGCCATCATGCATCATGTGCCATAGGCTTCTCCCCAGATTTAACATCCATGATTCCTTTTCTTGCTTGTTTGCTTTGAGAGAGAGAGAGAGCACAGAGCAGAGAGGCAGAGGGAGAAGGAGAGAGAATCTTAAGCAGGTTCCACGCCAAGCACAAAGCCCAATGAGGGCTCCATCTCACCACCCTGAGATCATGACCTGAGCCAAAGTCAGGAGTCGGATTCTTAAGCAACTGAGCCACCCAGGCACAGCAAACATCCATGATTCTTAACATGTTCCTTCTAGAATGAAAGTTCTTCTTGGGTTTTGATTCTACTCACCACTTGGGCCATACCCACTGCTCAGTATATTGAGAGGTTTGTCTGTGTGCCTCTAAAGGTCTTCAGAGGACGTCATTAAAAGCAATTAGTCCACACTTGCTCTGGTCCCCATGTAGAGAGTGCACACCTCATCACAGCCTTTTAGCTAAGGGGCCTCAGGTACCAGGTGCTACTTTCTTCCCTTTTGGTGGCAATTGCCATTTCTTGCTATTGACAACACAGACATAGGCTACCTATAGGATATGTAGATATAAAGGTGAGAATCCATGCATTTAATAAAATAAAAATTTAAAAAGGCTGAAAATATCAGAACCCCTCATCACTTTGTCCAAACTGACCACATTAGTAATATGCTGAGAACTTCTCACTTTTGAAAGCGAATTTAAAACAATTGCTGCATATAATGAATATTATCGATACATATAGCACAGAGTAAACTCTCAGAATCTTATTGGATTATGCTTCCTATACTTACATAAAAACACTGATAATATTATCTAGGATCATGGCAGACATCTTTATCTGAAAGTAACTAAGTAAATGGCAAAAGATTTTATATTTTGAAACAATGTCATCTCTTCGATTTTAAAACCATCTCAACATTTGGTTCTATTTAGTGTATTTTATCCTAGACTGGCTTCTATATACTCTCTCTGGAATTATGCTACATACAGCAAAGCCATGTGTTTAGATGGCTTCGGGATGAATTCAGATACAAAAACATTTTCCTTCTGGGCAAAGTAATAAAATGACATTCTTGCTCCTCCCACTATAAGTCAAACAGAGGTCAGTTCTCCCATCCCTGTATCTGTTTAAATAAACTGGTCCAGCTGTTTGTTTCTAAAATGCCCTTTGACCTTGCATCTCATCCTCCCTGCTTTCGTGACAGAATCCTTTACTTTCCATTGTGGAAGATTCTAGATTATCAAGAACTTTCTAAATGCTGAATCAAAAAAAGAAAAAAAAAAAAAGACCTTTAGGGTTTTTTTTATGTAACCTTACATGAACATATTCCCTTCTTAAAACACTCATTTCGAGAAGCATCAGTAAAACGTTATTTTAAGCTCATATGTGGTGTGTGTGTTCAAATATATATCTATATTTATGTGTGAATACATAAATATATATTAGAACTTTAACATAAGAAGAAACAATGTTTTTGAAGAGAAAAGAAAACGAGAATGATAAAATTCCAATCCGAACGTCCAATAAAAAAAAAAATCTATTCTCCAACAACAACAAAACAGTTTAAGACAAAATAGATCCATGAAATATACACAACCTTTAGTCTTTTCCATATTAATAAGCCCTCTTTAAAAAGTCTGTTAGTTTAAAGTTGTAAGAGGAGGGTTTTTTTTTTTTTTTTAAACAATTGATGTCCAAACATTACAGGCCTTGAAACTTAGATGTACACTGTCAGATATACAATGTATTTTAGTTGGGTGTAAGGTTGGGAAACATCCTGTTGCCTTTCCATATTATATCCCAAACATCAACATATATATTTTTTTATAGATCCTATTTTGCTTTGAAAACAATGTTCTTTTGTGAAGTACTTTTTTAGAACTGGACACCCTGTAGGTGGTAAAAGACTGAATTAGGGAAAGAATTCTTATCTTTCCTTTTTTCACTGCATCATGGATCAGAATTTCTTCCTGTGACCAAACTATTCCCTTTCTCAAAACAAGGTGTTTTACCAAGGATGGCAAACAAAATGGATTGGCCTTATAGCTTCATTCCATGTCAACATAAACAGTTTTTACCCAGTTATTTGTTTAGGACTAGAGCCATATTAAGAGGGAATGGGAGGTTGAAAGGGTTGCAAAATCTTAAAAATTCTGAGACATGGGATCAGCTCAAAATTGAATTTAATTCTTTGCATTTTTAAAATAGGAACCAGACAAGGAGAATAGGAGATGAATCCTGAGTTATGCGAAAAAGAAATACAGGAAGTTTTTCTTCATTCTTTCTTCTCCTTGCCCCCAACCTGCTTATTTATCATCATACTTTAAAGTTTTGTGTTTTGGTTTTGTTTTGTTTGCCATTCTGCTAATTCTACCTGTCTTTTTTCATTCACCATCTTTAGACACCTGAATAGTTTTCTGACTAAGATCTGGTAGAACAGCTTTCTGAAGTTAACCTTTGCCCTTTAGCTTATCCTCCACTCCATGCCCTGGTTCCTTCCCACAATACTGGATGGCTAAGTTTAGTTTCCTCTTTGTGAGAACCAGGAAGGATGGCGAGATCACAGTGGGCATCCACTAGAACCAAACACAGGGTACATTTTCCCGGTACCACAGACAACATTTTCCACATAGCCTTGCCCTTTTCCTTTACTCTTATGCCCTTTGTCTTCCTTGTAAGTTCTCTGTAATGCTAACAATGCTAAGGAAAAATAACATGCTCCCCTTCAGAAAGAGCATTTTCACCTTCTCTTCCTCAGTGTTTACCACCTACTAGTTTACTGATGACTGAGGGCAGCCCACCGTGTGACTTTAGCATGTCACAGCCAACTCAGTGAGCCAAGTAAAACCAAAACGCCATTGTTTCTAAACGACAGGACTCTCCGTCATCCCCACAGTGTCTCTTGCCAACAAGGCTTAGTGAATAGTCAGCACGAAGGTAGCTACCCATTTAAGTATGGAGAAATATCATTTTACGATACCCTCCTATGCCCAAGGAGCTAAAATTATCAACTTACTATTAAACAGAAGATTTCATTAAATAGGAAGCTATGTTAGTAAAGACGCCTTCTATATTTATACTATCCGTTAAATAAAGTATTAATTATAGTCATCTTTAATTAATAGTTAGGTATTAGGAATACCTATGTACATACTTAGTAAAAATTTATACCATGCATTCTTAAGAATACCAGTGATTTCTACATGCACTATTCCTTATCAATTAAAAATAAATAGCAAATAAGTATAATATTTAATCTATACATACTTCATTTAGGTATTCTCTACAAATATTTTTATAAAATTAAGAATAGTGAAAATTTTTTAAAAATAAAATTTCACACTGGAAGCTAGTTGCCGAACTCCTGAATTTTATTCTTTTTCTTCTTATTCTATTCCATGAATTTCCTTCCTAGTATTTCTTTCAACTTTATCACAATCCTTTAAATAAAACTACATATACTGTGTTGCTTTATATTTTTAAAGTCAGCATTTCCTAATAACTCGAAGGCCTGTTTTAAAAACAAACCCTAAAGGGAATGAGTTCTAGCTATCTCTCAAATAACTCTTTGTTCTTTCAAACAAAAATCTACTTCAAAATCTTTTGTTGGATTTCTTCATTTCAGATTTACATTTACTTATTGAATTTAATGATCCGTAACTGGCAGTCTTCAGGGTCCAAGCCTTACACACTCCCTTTCTTTGTGAAATATAATTTCTTAAAACACGATTTTAAGACACTCAAGAAAGTTGACTCAATCTCAAGTCAAACCTTATGAAATCATGTTTCTGGCAACTTTTTCCAGTTTCCCAACCTCCTCCGGATCCAACAGTTCCAGGACTGCAATCCATCATCTGTGTGTCTGAGGGTAGGAGAGGGGAGTGGACAGGAGGGGAGAAGGGAGCACATGTTCTGCTCCCCATCCATTCTAGGAACAGATTATTGAAATTTCCTCCAATCACAATAAGCCCATCAATCAGCAGTCTGAGGAGATTCCCTTTCTCTAGCAGTGACGCGACTATTTGTCAAACTACTCTAGAAAGAGCTGAAGTTGTCTCAGACCACTGAGGAAGTTAATCACATATAAAATTTTCTTCAAAGCAACTAGTGAAAAAAATCACTAATTATCTGAAAATTATAATGCAAAGTAATAACAAACCCATGTATTAAGTGTTGAAATTACTTTCAAATATTTCATCACTTCATTATATATTAATGGGAAGTTTTCATTGAAAGCAAATTATAAAATGATTTTTTATTCTAAAAAAAATATAAGTTGGGACCCCTGGGTGGCTCAGTCACTAAGCATCTGCCTTTGGCTCGGGTCATGATCTCAGGGTCTTAGGATCGAGTCCCACATCAGGCTCCCTGCTCAGTGGGAAGTTTGCTTCTCCCTCTCCTACTCGCCCTGCTTGTGTTCCCTCTCTCAGTGTGTCGCTCTCTGTCAAATAAATAAATACAATATTTTTTAAAAAAATAGAAAAATATAAGTTTGCTATATCCTTTAGTCTGACCTGAATTCAAAGTGGGGAGGGGGTACTCCTTTAGTGGCTGATCTCTATTTCTTCTGCTACTAACCATGACTTTCTAGATCACTAAAGCACTAGGCTCCAAACCCAGTGGAATAAATTATGGGACTATCTTGCCAGAACTAGCATTAGAAATGCCCAACAGTTAAAAATATCTTAAGTATCCATTGATATAAAGCATATGTAATAAAATGGTATTTATGTAATATTTACTTAAATGTGACAATATGCCAAATTTGAGTTCCTATAACTACACAAATATAAGACAAATGCTTAAGGGATATGGAATTAAAATGATTACTGGCACAATGAACAAGCATTAGGGAAATCTAGGCTAACAAAACCTCTTACATTATTGAAAAAGCTTAAGTAGGTATAATAATATCAATAATATCTTCAATGAATAGATGGGTGTCTCTTCGGTTTAAGCTGAACAATTTTTTGGGTAAATTCTAACTTTTCCATATTCACAAAAAGTAAATAAAATTGCATTTAACTAGGCATCCCTTGAACATTACAGAATAAATATGTTTACTTAAAACAGTTCTTAATGTTCTGCCAATTTCCATTATAAACAGGATGACCACACAATGTATTGTTTAAGATTGGACACTTTCAAGAGTAAATGGATACTATTAATAATTATGCTGGACAACAGGCATAAACCATGAATATGTCAGGCAGTTGGGGTATATGGACACTCTAAGGATCAAATATGCACTTTTTTTTTCCATGTAAAACTTCCCCCACGTGATTGGAATTGCAACCCTCTTGTGTGAAAATAGTGACGAGCCCTGGCATGCGTAAGGGGTCACAGAATCCCAGTACCCCTTATGGAGTGTCTCTGAGCTCCTTCCTTTCTGGAGGATCACTTCTTTAGTGACTTCAGCTCCCCAAGCCATCACTAGCCAAAAATGTCCCAGGCCTGGAGTCTCCACTCCAAGGGAGTGCCAAGGAAGGAGATCTGAAGATTTAGCTTGATTTCTGCTTTCACCTGGTCACATGTTAGACTGCAGAATGGCACAATAAAGCTTGACTCGAATAGAGGCCTGTCTCTATCCCTTAGAAGGTTCACTGTAACTTCTGTTTCAATTCATAAAGTTTGAAACCAGAGTTCTATGTAATGGATATCAAAATATAATCCACAGACCTTAAATGCAAATGGAACCAATTATACCAATTATACTTAAAGGCAAAAATCTCTCATTTGAGGTATATGACAAGATTTTTCATATGAAGGCAGTAAACTAATAAAATGACCTCCTCTTGGAACTTGTCAAATCTTGGGGAAATGCTTAAGTCATCTAAGTCACACTGAGGAAATCTGGAGACTGGGTGTTTCACTTGAGTGGCTATCCTTTTCTTTGAACAATATCACTCATCACAATTACAGTCAAAACACTGGCCAAGAATAGGGAGAGTTAGAGTGGCATCTAGGGAGAAGGGTGTGAGAATTGAGTGGGAAAACTGCCGCTCGCTTCTCTGAGATCATAGTAGTGTTGAGGTGCTGGAACCGTGATGACCATGTGAGTTAATGCCTATGAAAAGAGCCTTGCGAATTTAAAACCAAAAACAAGAATCTGTTGAGATACTGTCATTTTGATTCTTAAAAAATACCTAATGGTACAAGCACACACACACACAAATGCTTATGGCCACAAAAGGTGGGCACAGCCCAAATGCCCAGCAACTGATGAATGGATAAACAAAATGTGGTCTGTCCAAAGGAATATTCTTCAGCCATAAAGAGGAATGTAGTATTGCTATCTGCTACATTCATGAACCTTGAATACAATATGGTAAGTGAAAGCTTAAGCCAGTCCCAAAAGGCCACATGTTTACAGTGATTACCTTTATGGGAAATGTCTGAATCGGCAGAGCTGTAGAGACAGAGAGTGGGGGATGGAACTACGGGAGGAGTAATAGCTAAAAGGCAAAATGTTTCTTTATATACATACATATATAACATATATATATTAAAGATTTTTTGAGAGAGAGAGAAAGTGGGGGGAGGGGCAGTGGAAGAGAACGGGATGGGGAGAGAATCTTGGGCAGACTCCCCGCCGAGCAAGGAGCCTGATATAGGGGCTTGATCTCACCACCCCGAGATCATGATCTGAACCAAAATCAAAAGTCAGACGCTTAACCATCAGAGCCACCCAGGTGCCCGTACAGGGTTTCTTTCTCAGATGATAAAAATGTTCTAAAAGTGACTATGGTGATGGTCGCACAGTATCTGTGAATATACTAAAAACCACTGAACTGTACACTTTAAATGGGCAAATTTCATGGTATGTGAATTATATCTCAATAAATCTGTTAATAATAAATGCATAAGGGAAGCACAGAAGAGGTGCTGAACAAGGAGCCAGCCCCATTCTTGCCTCTCATTAGCAGCACAACATTATAAAGCCCTGAGCCCCATCTGTCAAATGGTGCGTTTAAATCCCATCCAGGACTTGGGCTCTGACATTCTACAGCGTGATGTTCCTAAAATTTTAATCTGTGCTCCTTTGTGATGAACTTCAAAATCTCATAGTCCTGTGTGATTTGGAATCTTAAAAGAAAGAGCATGACTAAAATCAAAAGTTAATTCGCAGTAGGCTTTTTTATACTACATTCACTCAAAATGATTCTGATATGCCTTTTCTGGCCCCCAGTCCCTCTCAGCCCCCACTGGGCCCCAAGGATGGGAATCTCTGCCATAACCTATTGTACTTTCCTATCTGCAAATGGGACTGGACTGCCAGGTGACCAGCCGTGGGAGCTGAGATCTGACATCTTTGGACATGTAGGATTCTTTCCATTAGCTTTTTCAACATCCCCTACTCTCTGCCCTTTCTAAGCACATATGAACTCTGACCCAAACTAGGGATCAAATAAAGTCAACCACAGCAGATGTTCAAGGGATATAGGCCAACAAACCCTGCAAGTGGACAACAACACTCAAAATGACTGATTTACATTCAAATCAGCATTCCAGGGTAGAAAGTACCAGAAAACATAAATATACATATTTTTAATCATTGTGCATTTAACTTCCATCCCAAGGCAATATACGATTCTTAAAATAGAGCGATGTTATCAATAGTAAGCCAGATCTCCCCAATGACAGGAAATTCATTTTTGGGCTAAATCACATTTAGAACCCAAGACTGATAATCCCCATCGGCCTGAAAAAGTTGCGTTCGGGAAAGCAAATGTTTTTTTTTTCCCTTCTTCAATGATCAGATCTAATCTTGTGAGGCATTAGGTCCTTTAGTCACATTGGTTAAGAGGGTAAAGAGGAAAAGAAGAGCTCTCAAGAATGGCAACAGATTAAGGTTTTTTTGTTTATTTGTTATTGTTCAGGTGTCAAGAGCCAGATAGCATTCATTATTTCCCATGCTAATGGGTCGGGCTTAAAAGCTTCATAAGAATGGAAATAAAAAGGAAAATATCAATGACTACACAGGGCCGTGAAAGGGAGAGCCCTCTTTTGCCAAAGATACAAGCATCCGTGCTGTTGGAGGTCCCTGTTTGTAAGGCTGGTTGGTTTTTTAATATTCCCTTTCCCCCTTAAAAATTAAGAAAGAAGCAACACAAAAACATAGGCATCCACGCAAAACTCTGAGTGTGTTCACACACTGGAGCGATGTGGGCCAAATCCAAGAGAACGTTTACCCTCAGAAACGTTTCCTCCCCTGCACCCCCCAACCCTGGCTTCACTCCATTTTTGAGAAAATCGTTTATTCAACACAGAGCCGACATTTGCCCCATTTTTAAAAATATTTCAGGCGGATTTTTTAACCACTCAGAAATGCTGTTTGTTTTAGGTGGGTGCAGCCTGAAGCAAGATGATGAGGTAGGAGAGGAGAGGGGTCTCTGTGGGCACAGCTCGGTGGGGCTTCGGCGCTCACTGGTTAATCACCCAGCACCAGCCTCAGTAACTGTTGACACAAAATAGGTGGAGATCAGGTCTGTGCAAGCAGAAAATACCAGAAAGGCAAACTGTATGTAAACACACTTAAGACAGATTTGACAAGAATAGACCTAAACCTGACTTGCTAGGAAACTCGGAATATCTAAGGCTTCAGGGTCCCTCTCAGCTGAGGCCCTTTCCCCTTACAGAGTTGCCTTTGAGAAGATAAAGAGTAACGTTTGAAACACTGAAACAAGTTTACAGAAGACAGCTGAGACATTTGTCCCCTTGATTCACATAGTGTGAGTTTCCAATCTGTTCCTACATGTAGGATTTATGTCATGTAATACAGTTCTTCCGTGCATACTTGGAGCAGAGCCAAATGGGGGGCCGGATGGGGGGTGGGGGTGCACAGGCACATACAACCACAACTCAAAAAGTTATTTCTCCTGACCTATAAAACTCATGCAAAGAAGCAAATGGATAATGCTTAAACAGTCTTTTAATCTTATCTAACTGACACCTGACAACCCATTACTTATAGATTATTAATGCACCCACTAAAAAGTTTGTCATGTACAAAATTACCAGAGAAAAAGATTGAACGCCTGAGGAAAAAACAAATTTTGCTGTACAATAACTTCAGAAATTTCAAGCCTATTATCTGTCATGCCCTTCACAGACTCATAGCACACTGCTAAAAACAACTGATTTATCTTTATTATGAATCCTAAAATGACAGCACACATGTTTTTCATGTCGTATGATAATGTTTAATTTCATCCAGTTTTTACTTTACAGTGCTTGATTTGCTTGTTTAAGATGAAGGAAAGTAGCAACTTTTTAAATTAATTTCCCCATTTGTCTCTCTATCAGAGGACCTGGGTTTTTTCCCACTCCTGGTGTAAAGCTGGGATCAGAGGCAGGTTCAGAGCAATCGCCTTGCTTCTCTTTGGTTCGCAGTGATCACACCGTCTAGAACAGGAGAGCTGGAAGAGGTGTTAAGTCCCACTAGTGGGTCCTCCCTGTTCATTTCAGCAGCGGGAGCTGCTGCCCCTGGAGACAGAATGACTCTACCAAGGACACAGGTCTAACTGGTGAGGAGTGGAGAAGACAGCCGAAACATTTGGGCTCAATGTGTTCTTTCTCTTGCATGTTGCCTCCCTCACTGGCCCTGTGTAAACTGTCAGGAGGCTCACAGGAGAGTGGGCTCCTTAGCCACCTGTGGGTGCTGGCTATTCTCCCTTGACCCGTTAGCCTCTCCCCACGCTGTCTGCAGGTGAGTGTGAATCCGGTCCTGCCAGCGTGCATGACACACAGGGAGCTGCTTTCACTTCTCTGACCAGACCACTGTGCCAAGACACCGAAAACAACAAATCTAGCTTGATGAGGACTCGAAACAAGTCCTGCATTCAGGACTTGTTCAAAGTCAACCACGAACCACTGGTTTCACGGCCTTAAAAGGGAACACGGACATTCAGAAACGCCGGGCTCCCGCTGGATACATCGGCCTCCCCACGCGCTCTGCCCTGGGCCTCACTTGAACCCTAACCCCACGGGATCCTGAAGTACTTGCCCAGATTGACAGACCCCACCCCCACCCCCAACTTCGGGCATCACACTCCTGTGTTGTCCTGGAAAATTCAGAAACTGTCTTTGTGGGCTGGAGGAGAAACAGTAGTAATACCGAACGGTATTTGGACTTTCGAATCCATCTTCCTTCGTCCCATATCTTCCTATTTCTTTTCTCAGGGAGACTTAGGGCCCCATGGTGGAAGGGGCAGGGTTTTCTGACCTGCGCGGTGGCCTGACACCGAGTCCTCCGGGACCCCTTTCCGCTTTTTGTGGGATTCAGGGTGTGATTTCACACATGAAGGTGGGGGGGGGAGCTCTGAGTAAACTCATTGTGTCAAACTTACAACAAAGTATACTTAACAGACTGCAGAGTCATTTTCAAAGAGGACTGTTTGCTGGAAATTTTTAGAATCTGCAGACAAAAGCAGCGTCCCTGTTGAACTCCTAAAACTCTCTGACATGACAATACCTGAAGGTTTCTAAATTCACAGCTCTTTTCCCTGCGAGCTATTTGCTCAGCTTTCCTAATAATACCCTGCCTGCCTGGCACCACGCCAGTTCTGTCTCAGGCAATATGCAAGCTAAACATTTTTTGACTGATTTCAATATTTTTCTTATGAGCAACTAGACAGTATTTTATCTAGTGAGTATTACTGATTGCTATAATCTAAGCCCACAGTCAGCACCCGTAAAGGTAATATTATTGGAATTGACACTCAAGGTGAAAAGCAGAGCAATTAACCGCGGCTTGGAAAACAACAACCCACTCTGAAAGATGCTGGAGAGTCAGCCTACTTCTGTTTCTCCTGCTTCTCTTCCTTCTTTTGAGAACATTGCACCTGTTACTCCACTGATCAATTAGGAAGTCTACCTTAGATGTAGGTGACACTGAAATCCTCAAGGGAAAAAGTCAAACCACCTGCTTAATAAAATTATCTTTTGTGTGTGAAGTTGTTCCATCCCTAGGTGATTTCTAGGCCAGGAAAATCACTATACACCCTGCACTTTCATTTTGCAGTTGAATAGCAAACAAATGACCCAGTGCTTCTTGCACTGTTTTTTACATCTGTTTTCCTTGCTTTTGTGTCATGCCTCTGTTTAGCTTTATTGACAAAACAATCTGTGCCTAATGTTTAAACAACATCTGTAAAATGTATTATTAAATTATGTTGGAAGAAAAAGCAGAGCAATTCTATGAAACCCTGTGACCCCCTATTGATTTTTAGATCACAGAAGTTGAAAGGATAATTTGTGAATGTTTTAACATTTACATCTACACAGGTACCTATATTTATAGAATCTTTGATTACTTATAAAAGTATTTGCTACATTATTGCCATAACTCAGAAAGAAACCTGACCTTTAACAGTTGAATCTGTTTATTATAAGGGAGATCCCATTTTTTAAAAAATAAGTTTACATTTTTACCTGCCAGTGGCATAAATCTCTAAGGATAACATACTCCCCTGCCCACCACCACTGGTAATAAATGGGAAGTGATGCCTGAATGCTTTGCAGTTTTGAAGGCAGTAAATGAAGTAACTAGGAAAATCTGGTCTATGTACTAAACCTGAGAATGGTAGAGCTGTGATAGTTCTGTAAAAAGTGTCACCTCAGATGTTAGGATGCTCCCTGGAATTTTATGCACCCAACTGATGGGGAGAGTGATTTTTCTTTCCGCATACAGACCACATTTCACATACACTATATACTTTGCACCTAAGTTCCATATTGCCTTCTCAGAGCATAAAGAAATAATCATTGAACATTAGGACTTGATGGGAAAGTGTTTGGATGAGTAGTAGTAAACAAAGAAACTGTAAAATTTATTCAATACACCCTAGGCTAGAACTCCACTGAGGCAGAATGTCGTCTGAGGCATCCAGCAAGTAACGCACAACCACAGGCACAAGTCTGCCTCATATGGAAGGCCCAGCTCTGCAGCACTGCTGTGAAAACATAGGAGGAAGGCCATTCTACACCCGCATTTCCAAATAAAAAAAATTAAGTTGGTGTATTCAGGAGAAAAAAAGAACCAAGTATTGACTCTGTGTGTGTATGCGTGTGTATGTGTTTTCTTTCAAGTTCGACCTAAATAATTAAAGATCTAAATAACCATCTCAAAATTTAAGAAGTTTCTGCTTAAATGACTAAAACATTCAACATGGTAGTAATGTGTTTTCGTGGTTGACGTTACAGAAGTAATTTTCACAGCCACAACAACAATGGAAAAACAAAAAGGCAAAAGTCCCAAATGCTATTAGTTCTCCTGTAGGGATCAAATCATAATTGGGAAGGAGAAAGCAAAGAAAGAAGAATACGTGAATGTATAGCACAGATTATATTTTAAAAATTACTGTGCTTTGAAGTCTAGGTCTACCATGGCATGCTAGAGGGAAATAAATGTTTAGGCAATGAGTTAGGGAAGTTGATTTTTGAAAAACATGCAGTTGCCTCAGATACTTCTACAATTAACGTAAAAATATTTTCACCCAAATTATTTGCCTCATTGCCTCAATTCTCAAAAAAAAAAATCTGTTGGCGGAGATTTGTCCTACAATGTCTCATCTAATAAATTTCACATTCCATCCCTGGGCCCAGTACCTATAAGCACTAATAGCAACCATTTTAAGATGCCTCCTCCCTGTTTTCATCCTGACACGTAGATCAAACATAAGAGTTACAAGAGTTATTTCTTTTATTCCAAATTTTCTTTTAATTAATCAAATCTGTCTTGTTGTTTTCCATTTAAATTCTCCCTATTGTTTCCTCTCTCCCCAGATCCCATCTGCTTTGGCCTCGGCTAGCCAAGACAGGGAGTTTGTATCACTCGTGGCAATTAGAGAGAGGGGACATCAGTTCAGTGACGGGATGAAAAGAGCCATTGCAACACACCAAACTTGGCTCATCTAGGTTTCAGTCAAAACCTAACTGAAAGCTGCATCGGCCAGCATTTCTAAGACAAGCTCACAACTAGATGAGTTTATATTTTTTACTTTCATATTGTGCATTTCGATACACGATGTTGCTGCCAATAATTACGACTGATCTACACCCAACCTGCCCTTCAGCATTTTGTTAAATCTCTTCAACAGTGACTCATAGTTCGTACAAAATGTACATGTGTGTTAACAAGTTTTAAGAAATCCAAGAGGGAAGACACCCATTTTTTAATGTTGTGGCTAAATGAAATGAAGGGGAAATGTTAAAATACTAATGAGGATTTTCTTTTAATTAGGATTTCCAGAAAGAAGGAACTTGGGCTTGAAGCTCAATACAGGAAAAAACGTTTACAAGCTCTCAAGAAAGCTTTGTGTAATGCTGTATTATGGTAAAGTAAAATGAAAAGCCTTTAGTGGTTATGCTGCTTTTAGTCTTCAAGGAGGCCACAATTCAAGCTGCTCTGACATCTTCGGTTTTCATACAATACCATCTGGGTTTCCTCATTTTTGCAACCTACTTCCTACTCAAAGCCAAAAAAAAATCTATTATCAGCTCCTTAAAAGTTGGAGGTTTGGAAGAAAATTAAGAAACCCTTAGAGTCTCAACTCGAACACGGGGATGTCATTATTCACCAAACTCAGGAGAAACAATCTCTCTGACAATTTTTATTTACTTGAGGGAAATTCTCTACCACAGAGTTGTCAGAGCTGAAAGAGTTGCCAAGTACCAAACAATGAAGCGGGAGCCAAAGCCACCTGGGACTGCGCACAGGAGTTGGGAGAAACAGGCAGAGTCGCAGGGCCCGTGGAGAACACAACAGTGTTCACAGCCCGCAGAACCAGAAGTGACGTGTTTAGGTATCTGTGCACCACTGAGTGTCGGTGTGAGGTGGACAGGAAGTCCGCATAGAACTCTGAAAAGTATTAGAACTTTTTAAAGATCCCTCTTTCCTCCTCTACTTGCATAACTGAGGAAATCACTTTGGGGTCACCGCACAGAATCTGGGAAAGTGACAACTGCCTACTGTTCGGTGTCCCAGGCATGCCTGCCGGTCCATGCAGTCACGGGGAAATAACCCTGAAGTTCGCCCACCTGTGGCGGGCAAGTTGTCTCGGGATGCGTTCTCTGGTGACAATGTCTGTAGAGAGCGTTTGCTAACAACACTGCAGAGGAAGAGAGATGGCGCGTGCGACAGATCACCTGAGTGGCCGTGCTTTTGCCTTCCTTAATTAGAGTTCACCCTGCCACTCCTTGGCCCTCAAAAGGGGAACGTTTCCCAGGGACATAACATTGTGCAGCCTCTATTGTATTAAAATTACATCATCAGTTTAACCTTGAAAATGCATCTGAATTCAGACATGCATGCAAAATTGAAGGTCTACTCTATAAGCGTTGCCCAGGAGGACCTGAAGCCCAAGTTCAAATATATAGTATCAACAGTCTTGGAAATTAAGATACAATAGCAGGCACGACTAGGCAAACAAAAACCCTAGGCAGGGACACACTCCTAGCAACACATTTCGGTAGAGTACGGCTTCCGTTGGCTCCCCATCTACCTGACTAAAGGGCTGCAAAAATTGATCTCCCAAGGCTGCGGTAAGGTCATAGAAATTGATAACCCTTACAAGCAATGCTTATGTGAGTCTGTCTGTGTCTTGCAGATAGTGCACTTTGTAAATTAATCCTCCAAAGGCAAATATATTGTAAGTAGCTTGTTATCTCTAAAATACTAAATTGAAGAATACATGGGATTATATTGACAGAAATTACATTTTCTGTAATGGGCTTTAATATATCTGGAATCTCTCCCAAAGGCTCCCAGGCTCTCTAACAGAGAAGGGTCTGTTAATGTAGGTGCAATGGACATCAAGAACAAATTTATTCACCAAAATGGATTAGGCCATGTAATCAGAGATTCTGCAATATTAATCTTTGACACTTATTGAACAGAAAGAAATACTTCTGTCTGCAAACTGGCATTCCCAGTTCTCCCCTTTCCCCAACCAGGCTGTGGGCCTTTTCTGGATTTTACTTCAAAGAGGATAAGGTTTCCCATCATAAACACTAATCTAAAAATATTAGGATAATTAATTAGATACACTTAGTTTGAGAGGATATTGGATTTCGATACCCTTCAAATATGACACTAGCTCTGGGTGATTACACGAACCTGGCTTTCAGCACACTCACAAAGGGTAATAAATCATACTTTCCCAAAGCCTCGTTACCATACCGCTGCACATTGTCAGAATATTGTTGGCCGGTACTCGGTACGGAATCTCAGCTTCCCCCAAATCAGGAATTCACACATTTATTTAGAAACAGTATTGCACAGGCCAGAGATATAGCAGGTTTTGAATAGCTTCAAAGTGGAAACATAAATAATTTCTCTTTTTCCATTGATGGGAGGAAGGAGGAAACGGGAGACTATCCTTGAATGCTCAGCCCTAGCAAAATCACTGGTTATTCGTATGTGACAGTGGATCTTCTTGTTCCATAGAAAACAGGATGATACTGCTCTATCAGTTATCCTCGGGGTGGTGGGAGGAGCCATTTATGGAACCACAATGAACATGAACTAAACATTAATACCACACCTAAAATCGTCCATTTAAAAGGCAATGGAAAACAATGCAATGTTGGGGGGCAGTGGTTTCCATACTAGCAAGTGCTCTCACCTATCAGTCAACCTTTTATTTTCACTTTGGATCCACGAGCCATCAGGGGAAACAGCAACAACTGGGTGTGTCTTCTCAATGCAGAACAGTAGCTGCAGGTGGCCAGAGTGGGAAGCAGATTGTGGGTAATCACAAAGCCAAATTACTTACCAATTGTTCACTTGTAGGATGGTGAGTCCCGTGTCTTGTGCCAGCTGCTTTTTCTGTTCTTCAGAAGGGTAAGGGTGCTGAAAGAGAACAAACGAGATAGATGTGCGCACATATATTTGGGGCAGATAGTGTAGTGCGTATCACGTGTCAGGTGCAAAGCTAGGGGCTACAGATTCAATAATAAACACATACGCTCTGTGTAAAAAAAAAAAATGTGTGTAGATCAGGCAATATTTAGGCTATTTTGTCAATAGCCTAAGTGTCTAGTGAAGTCTATAATTAAAGGTAAAAATGCTGAGGTGTGTCACTCTTATTAATGGAATACTACATCATCTAATTAATGGCAGTAAAAGACAAGCCAATTACAAAGATTAGTGAAGTGTATAAATAGCTACTTAGGATACTTGCAGAACCTTGATACTGAGTTTATCCTTTAAAGGTTTATTTGTTGCAAACACAGAAAGTTTAGTATGATCTTCACTGTACTTTATAGGATTAAAATAAGGACAAGCTCTTTTTGATGATATGAAAGCATATCACCTTGACGTAATACTTTCATAGAACCATGGACTTCTAAAGCTGAACCATTTGGACCAACCACCTTAGTTCAGGTCCCCAGCGGTTAAACACTTTGCTAGCATGACATATTTCCCCCCAAAACACCATAGTGCCAGATGCAAATATCAAAATTAAAGAGGATGTATTTTTTTTTTAACCACTAATCATTGTAGCTCTTCTGTAACGCAAACAAATGACATTCAACCGAAGTTGGTTTCCATATCTGAATGTCAACACATGCTGGAATTCTGAACACAGGCCAATACAAGGTCAAAGACCAGCATATTTTGCATGCTAAGAACAAGCCCGGCCATGTTCTTCATGAGTTAGAGTGGATAAAAAAGTATTACAGGATTAGATAATAAAATGAAATTCATACCCTCTTGAAAGAATGTTTGGAATTCTACTGAAATTAGTTTTGGCACAAGCACTTTTTGTCCGGTAATGAACTATATCTAAATCTGAATACACATTTCTAAATCCTGGGACATGGTATCTATCTGTGGACACACTAACCAGCTTGAAACACTGCATCCCAATAAATTCTCCCAAGATAAGAATTGTTCTGCCAGTCAACGCTCTATTCCCTTATGAATGAGAAAGGGCACCCTCAACTCTCAATTTAACTATCTGTGCCATTGGAAAGTAAATTCTGGTCTATTGAATGTTAATTAACATAGCTTTTAATCTCATTAATAATGTCTGATTAGATGCTAAGAAGGCTCGTTAATGACCACTTTAATGCTCTTATATGTAAGTTTAAATATGTTCTATATCTGTACACGTGGGATTCGTTTGCGGAGAGCAGAGATGTAGCAATTTTTCCCATAAGCATTGTCTTTGATTGTCACTTAATCAATAAATACACAATTAGAATAAGGCTTCGCTTTCATAGAATATAGTGCCTTTCTCTAAAGAGCTCCAAGTATATTACAGACAGGATGGTGATTAATCCCCATTATATCCCTTTGAGGGACATAAATGGAATCTATCGTCCCTCCTGTCTTACAGGTGAGGAAACTGGCTAGGGAAAGACATGGTCAGCAGCCACAAGACTCTGTGATATTTCCTGCTTCCCTTCCAGTGTCAAAGCCTCACCATGATGAGGGATGTTCCAAATGCCTCTTAGAATCTTCATTCTTGTTCTTGCTCCAAAACCTCCAGACTGCTTCCTATGGCCTGTAAGGCATGCCACCATCCAGCTCTGCCCACCTCTCAGACGTGGTGGCCTACTCTTCACCCCCGTCCTACCCCTCTGTCCAGCCACACAGTCCTCCTTTTTGTTCTTCCGACACACCAACCTTGACCCTCCAGGGTCACTTTCTCATCTCAGCCCAAAGGCCAAGCCTCACCTACCCATTTGTCCAGCAGCCTGCCTTACTGTTCTCACATCAGGCTTTCCCTTCTTCCCTAATGGCAAAGCATGGCTCTCCGATACACCTGCCCTGATGAACTGCCTCCTGTGGGTGCGCCTCTTCTCACTCACCTAACAACTCCAAAGTCCATGACTTTCTCCTTCACCATTCTCAAAGCCCAGTCAGGCCCGCAACAGGAGTTCAGTAAATATCTGTGAAGCGAGAAGGAGGCTCCGTCCTGCCACGACACACAGATACTCTCCACTCAGATGCAACATGGAAACATATAATAAAGTTTCTTTCAACAGCCCACAGAAGGGATAAACGACCCGATTAGAGATCCACAAGGCTACTTTCCTGACTTCATTCACAACAGTGATGTCAACCCATTCTTCTCAAGTAACAGTAAGTAAACTTCCTAATAGGCTAAGATCATAGGTTACAATCCCCCTACGCAAAATAATGCCAGGCATCCCAGGCACAATCTCATGAATTAAAAGCAGTTCTCCTGGGGCACCTGGGTGGCTCAGGGGGTTAAAGCCTCTGCCTTCGGCTCAGGTCATGATCCCAGGGTCCTGGGATCGAGCCCCACATCAGGCTCTCTGCTTAGCCGGGAGCCTGCTTCCCTCTCTCTCTCTGCCTGCCTCTCTGTCTGTTTGTGATCTCCGTCTGTCAAAAAAAAAAAAAGCAGTTCTCCTCCCTAAGGTTAAAAAACCTAGCTCCTGGGCACCTGGGTGGCTCAGTGGGTTAAGCCACTGCCTTCGGCTTGGGTCATGATCTCAGGGTCCTGGGATGGAGTCCTGCATCGGGCTCTCTGCTCGGCAGGGGTCCTGCTTCTCTTCCTCTCTCTCTCTGTCTGCTCTCTGCCTACTTGTGATCTCTCTCTGTCAAATAAATAAATAAAATCTTTAAAAAAAAAAAACCTAGCTCCTGCCGCACAACGCTCCTGCCACACGAACCTCTTATCCTATGAACAGATACTGAATTTGGGTTTGGTATATAGAAGTTCTATGTCTACACGAGTCAAAGGATTGTATATAAGATACACATGACCCTATTAGATTGTATAAATTATGCTGCCACTCAATGATTATGTCCCAAACAAGGGACAATTTTTCGAATCCTCAATTTTGTCATGTGAAATTTAGGATCCATCAAAGTTAAAGGTTACCCAGGCTTGCAATTCTTACATATTCTAAGCCTGATTTTGAAAAATGCAAATTTTGGCATCCAAGCGGTTGGCACTCCTTGCCATATAAAGCTGTAGACCCGTGTACGCAAGTCATCTCCAATCTTCTGTAATTTGCTTATGGTTTTTTAGGTCCTGTGGAAAGCTCAGGGATTTTCAATAGAATTAATAAATATGTCACCAGTCTCTCTTCACTATAGCCAGATGGCAATACCTTTTGCCCTGTCTTGTTAGTTATGTCTTAATATGATGACCAGAACTGGATAAAAATTAATATTTATGCCATTTACCTTCCTTTAGTTACTTTGAAAATTGAGAATGGTCACAGTCATTTATTTGTGCTGTGTTTTCAAGAGTATTTTTGCATGCCTGTTTATGAGTAAGTTTTACAATCATTCTTACAAAGCCAATGGAACTCACATTTTATTTATGCAGGTGGTGTCAGGAAAATTCTCTCTGGTCATTAAAATTACCTGAATCATTACAGCTTCAAAGAGCAATCGATGGCCCTCAAAATTTCAGTGCAAATTTAGGTTGTTTCTTCACATCACACAGTTTCTGATTTCATAATTTAAATATCATAAAATGAGAAAGTTCCAGCCTTTTTTCCTTCTGTCACTTTTCATGTGATCTGATTTTAAGTAATTGGAACAAACTGTGTCTAATTTCATGCAGCATAATTGCTAGGCAGCCTCAAGCTATGAAGACCCAGCACTCTGTCTCCATTAAACAATTTTCAGTCATTCAGGATATATTTTTTTTAATAAAAATGAATGAGCCCGGATGAAATTAAATGTCATAATAATCTGGTCATTGTTGGAGGTGGCGGGGGAGGAAAAGGTGTCAACAAAACTCCCTAAACCTTTGTCTATGGCAGGGAGATGAATTTTTTTCTTTTTCTCATAGTTCTTGGCCTGCATGTCCCACAGACTTTTAATTCCCAGAAAACACACACACACACACACACACACACACACACACACACCCAACCATAATTGCTAGAATCACATAAAAGCCATGACTTCAGGTAGCTAATCCACAGTCAGCCAAAAATTCACAAAGAAGCAAGCTTTTAACTGAAATCCAGTATCTTTAAATATCTTAAATCCTATGCATCTTTCCTAAATAAGCTTTTTGTGGACAGTATGAGTTATTCCTTTGTAGACTTTAAAAAAAAAAAAAAAACTGACTTGACAAAAACCCAACATGCCATGAGCAAGGCTGCTGTAAAAACATTCGAAATCCTGTTGTGTTTTGCCCGCAGGGCTGGGGAGGCCATTAGAGGGGCAAAGGTAGACATCATTTTACAAAAGAGATAAAGAGAAGTGCCATTTGAGGAAGAGAATGGGAACTTCCTTCCAAACCACTGCAACCAAGAACCTAGGTCACCCCTTGCCCTTCTCCAGAACACCTCTGCTATTCATGGCAAGGACACCGCTTTAAGGAAGATCAGGAGGTTCTTATGAAGGGAAGATGAGTTGCCCTTGCCAGCTACACCAATCAACCTAATCACTTTGGGATATCAAAGCAAATTTGACCACAGTCCAATAGGTAGTGACAGGAGACCTCGCCTTTGTTGTGTACATTAGCCTCATGCCATTATCTCTTAAAAGCTTAATTATTTGCAAACAATTGATCAAGATGGGAATTTGAGAAAGGATATGCAGGGGCCACTGGGAGAACTGCAACGCATTAAGAGAGCAAACAAAATTACCTTTAGATCTTACAATCAGAATTAACGATTGAGACGGGACAGCGAGGCGGGCAGTAGCTCCAAGCCTTCTTTCCCGAGTGTTTCCCATTTGATCTGCATTAACACCTCAGGAATGAGTGAGAGCCATAAAAGAGTGATTATGTCAGGGTAAAGCTGACCCTCCCTTCCAGCACTAAACCTGCACACATGCATGAGGCTGGCTCCGCTGGGAGAGAAGGGATGCTGGACTCCGTGGGAAAAGCAGCGGCTTGGGGGCAAGGGAACCCCAACCACAGGGAATAACTCGCAGCCCGATCATCCTGATTTCTGTAATCAACGCCCTGACTTCTCCTTCCCCGGGATAAGTCTCCTGCTGAAAGAGAAACCGTTTGTCCCTCTTCCTGTGTTTCTGGCTCTGAAGTGCGACTTCTAGTAATGACCTAGTAAGGCAGTGATTGCTTAATAACCCCATCAAAGAATAAAATGATCCCTGGAGTATGTGGCCTGCGTGAGAGAAATGGTTAAAGAATGTCTGAAGAAAATCTAAAAATAGCCTACATAAAAGTGAAGTCGGGACTGTCATTTTATCAGCCCCAAAGAATAGAAGGCGACAGAAAGAAAATGGCAACGTGCTAAAGAAAGTTATCTCTGCACAATTCCAATTTTATTTCCTGAGGTTGGTACGGGAGGCGGGTGCTGAGGTCGGGTATCCGGTATTTACAAGTTCACAGTACATGGGAAGAAAACTTATTTACTTAAACAATCAAGGAGACTGTTTCCGATGAGCATCCATGGCCAAAGAAAAAAACTCTTCAGTACACACAGATGGAAAATGTCCAGTCTTATATCTTAACGATATCCTTGACCAAATGTACGCCTTTCATCAAATTTTCCACCCCTGGCTGCAAATGTGGATGCCAAGACAGTGATGAACTTTATCTTATCTACCCTGGTAACCAAGTTTCAATAACGTTCCCTCCCTCCCTGCCTTGCCCACTCTAACAGCACATTGTAATGGCAGCAGAAAATTTGAAAATAATCCTGTACAGAGCTCACTGGTGAGATAATGGAAGGCTACGCTGCCCCTTCTCAAGCCTCAGATTAGTAATTTCTTGTGACACAGAACTGCCTCTATACCGAAACTGCAAAACAGCTATAACAAAGCAATAGAGGTGGAAGCAATTTTCAAGCAAAATGTTACATGCTCTACTTTAAAAGGTATGGGAATAGGTACCGTGGGAGCTGATCTAACAGGAGGAATTATGGCAACTGTCCAATATATCCCTTATCAAGGCAATGTTCTGTTGCTTGGCTGAATATGTTGGAAGAACAATTTCGGAACTTCTTTTATCCTTTTTCCTCCAGCCCTCTGCCTCCTCCACAGCTAAGTTTAATGCATTAATATAAGTTGACCTTGAGCTAAACTCTGGTATGTGATGGAGAGATAGATACTCCCCTTTAAAGTTAAAAAAAAAAAAAAAAAAAGCAAGCTACCATATGGCTTTTAACCATTAGATCTCCGGGTTCTTTGCAAACTTCTACAGATTTTCTGGACACTAAGGGAATATCGTGGATCTCAAGTTAAATAACTAGCCTTATATTGGACCTCTCAGAAGACAAGCAGAAACTTGCTAGTCAAATATATTTATATTTGTTTAGTGTAAATTTTCTCTTGCCTACGAAAACTTCTCCCACTTTAAATAAACTTGCAGCCATTTTCCCCTTATGCATTGGCTATGAATAGCTTACACTGTGACAATTACATTGATCTAGGATACTTTTTTTCCTTTAAAAAAAATCCATCATGCTTCCCTATTGTCTTTCAGCTTTATGAATTAGTTTTACTGTTTCAGTGAATGCTTTTTTGTCTTTTGACTGCACATTATCAAAGAGACACTTTGTGCCTTCCATTTGCATTACAAAAGCAGGGCACCGCCGGTGGAAGAACAGCCTGAATGCAGAGCAGCGGAGTCCGCACCCTCACTCACACTGGAATCAAAAGGAGGACGGCGCTGTCGGTACTGGCTAGGAAGCCAAGAATGTTTGGAGCATCATCAGTGAAGTCACAGGACTTCGACCTGCTTTTTAATTCTCCACCAACGCTCCTAGATTGCCTAGTTGCTCCGATGAAATGTGCTTCATTGATTGCTCCCACTTGCTTTTTCTGAAGCCTCGTCAAGCCATTTTCCAGACAACCCCTCTGATCCCTTGTCTCTCCAGCAGCAGTTAGAAGACGTTGCTGGTGGAGTTATGCAAGCAGGGAAGTCAGGTAGGAATCTCCAAACTTGATCTTACCACATGAAAATGACAGGAGCGTGGAAGGAAAAATTCAACACTGGGTAATATTTCACAGCGATCTTTACTTTTGCACTAATGAGACTATCTTTCTAATACACGGCAGTGAAAACTGTTTTATAATCAGTTATAAGTGGGCAAGGCTACACAGCCTTGCCTGGTTCATCTCCCTGACCTTTTACTTTCTTGTAAATATCAAATAAATATAAAATAAAAACACTAAATAAAAAAACTGAATACTTATACTAAGGGACTTCATAGTCCCTCACATTGGGGATTTTTTTTAAAGTTGCTTGCAATTCCAGAACAATGACTATGTTTTAGATCTATTCTCTATTAGCTCTATACATACAGTATGGGCGGATTTTAAGTATATGCATTAAAGCACAAAATTTAGACTGTAAATTAGCAATTACTTATAGCCTCCTCCTAAAAGTATTAAAATTCATGAAGAATGCTAAAATTATTTTTGAACAGTTATGATTATTAATGAACTCCCTGAATATTGATTCTCTTAGTAGAAGACCATGGTTATAAAAGGAAACACAAAAAAGCCAAGAGGGGGGTGCCTGGGTGGCTCAGTGGGTTAAGCCTCTGCCTTTGGCTCAGGTCATGATCTCAGGGTCTTGGGATTGAGCCCCGAGTCAGGCTCTCTGCTTGGCACAGAGCCTGCTTCTCTCTCTCACTCTGTCTGCCCCTCTGCCTGCTTGTGATCTCTCTCTCTCTCTCTGTGTCCAAAAAAAAAAAAAAAAGGCCAAGAGGAAAAACAGGGTGAAAGGAGAAATGAATAGGCACTCAGGGGTGGGGATGAGGGAGAAAAGTCACGCTTCACTTTTGTGCCCCCTTGGAATCACTTAAAATCCTAGCTCATTTGAACTCTTACATTTGTCAGTAGGACAAACACATTACATGTGTTATTGCCCGTGCTCTTGGGGACCCTTGCGAGTAGGGTCCATTTTATGGTTCCATTATGCTTGGTTCCATTTTACAGATGAGGACGTTGAGATTTGGCTAAGTCAAAAACTAAATGCATGCCAGCTCTCAGGTACTTAGTTCCGGGACCAGGTCTGCCCTCCCCCGAGTTTTTCCACGTGGCTGTGCTCCCACACATGTTTCTTTCCCAGTCTCCATTCCTTATTTTAAGCTATGTTTTAGAGCCAAACACATAGTATAATGGAGCATGAGCTAAGTTCTTAACTGTGGTGAGCAGTGACTGAATGTTCCTCTGCGCTTGAACAGCCTTGAACCCAGGAGAGAGCTGCTGTTCTCCGACTCACCACCCCACCTGCAGGCCCACTGCTTCTGCCCCAGAGGCAAGCATCAAGGGGCAGAGTCAAAGCCCCAGGGTGAAAGGGAGTTCCCCAGAACCTTATCCCACATGTTCCCCCCAGCATCCACCCACCCATCCACCCCCCAGATTTTGTTAATAATAGCTTAGTAGTATTAGTAAGAGTAGTAGAAGTAGTAATGTTAACACAAAATAGGGAATGAGGCCGTACCAGGCGTTGTTCCAAATGTTTCACATGTAGTAACTCATGTAATCCTTCCAAACCCTTATGAGGTAGGCACAACTACGGTACTCATTTTATAGATGAGGAGACTGGGACACAGCACGGATGAAGAACTTTCTCAAGCGCACAGAACTGGTAAGTAGTAAAGCTGGGATTTCAAACTTGGTGGCAAGGTACAAGTTGAGAAAACTCACTTCCAAACTATTTTGTATTTTAAATGACGGGTGGAGCAATCCCACTCCTCCCTGATGAGCTAATCATGAATATACATGATGGTTACTACTCATTTTATGAATAAGCTATCACCTTAAGGTGTGGCTCTGTCTTTCATTTCTACAGCTCAGTTCTGTTAATGAAAGCAGTAGTAGATTTTGCTACAAGATACAAAACTCAGTGGAAGTAACACATCTCTCACTTTATTAGAGCTTGTAACATTGCTTATAAATACGGGAATGAGGGTGGGTCGTACACAGGAACACTCGGTAAGGGTCACAGAAATGCCTGCTATTCCATACAACTCCACTACAATAGAACTTCAATTGTCTGCTTTGAAATAAATTGTTGTGTCTGTTTGGGGGTTTGTGTGGGGGGGGGTGCCAATTGCTTTCATTTCTTAATCAAATGTGAGTGAAATGACATTTGGGATCATTACATTTTAGATTCCTAGTAAAAACACACAAATGCTATTCTCATTCACGTTGCAACTAGCCCTATCCTGTGTGTTCAATAAATATCTGTTGTATGAGTGAGTGAGTGCAACTGAAGTCAGGGACACCCCAAAATGCCTCAACTACCATTTATAACTAGATGGCTTCAGGTAAACACCAGAAAACTAGCAGCCTTCTTTCGACAAATATACTATCCTTATCCCTGAGTTCTATAAAGGCCAAACCAGTACCACTTTTATTTAGTTTATTTAAGTGACCTCTACACAATGCTTACTCTGTGCCAAGCAACATTCTCAGTAATTTACAAGTATTCACCCATTTAAGTATTCACCCAGACACCTAGTCTGTGGAACAAGCCTAGGAGGTGTTTTTTCCCTTTATGTTACAGATGAGGAAAGTGAGGCACGGAGTCTGTTACTTGCAATTTGGATGGAGCCCTAAGCAGTCTAGTCCCACAGCCCATGCTCCTAATTATTGTGTTACCCTAGTAGTTCTTTCTGAGCTACAACTTCCCCCAAAGTTTCTCCAGAATCCACTGTATGTCGTTGTCAGGTTTATTTGTCACAAAAGTTCCCTTTCCCCCTCTCCAACTGCAATATAATGAAATTCAAGTTCTCCATCTTCTGGAGCTCAGCACAGGACTGAAGAAAGGATCAAGAAGATCGCTTTCCCAAGAATTTCACTCTAAGAGATAAAACAAAACAACGGCACACCATCCTGGGCAACTTTTCTGGGCACACACACACACACACACACACACACACACAAAAGTTCCTGACTGATTTTTACAATAAACTCCAAGAATGTGATGATCTCTTCCAATCTACATACAGCTCATCTCTATTTCAGAGAGCGTGCCCGCTAAGAAGAGAGCTAGACCCAACCTGAAGAACACTTTTCCACTTTAAAAATACAAGAGGAAAAAAAAAAAAAAAGAATTTGAAAGCATGAGGGGCAAAGACAAGGAGGATGAAACACAATGACACCATTTTGGAATGAGTCTGTTGACAGTGATCAGTAATCATTATTGCTTTTACAGAGGCCCTGTCCAGCATTAAATATTCAGGAAAAAGCCTTGCATAAAGAATAAAGTATCCTTAAGGTCTAAATGGTATATGTGGTGAGAAGATTTTTGAGAGAGAGAGGGAAAGAGAGTACTAGAGATAGGAAGAGAGAGAGATGACGATTTCGTGCCGCTCCCAATATGACTAAAGACCCCAGAACCGGTACTCATTCTCTAGTGCTAATTTTCCCACTTAAATTACAGTGATGGTGTAGCCTCATCTCATTAGAGATCATTGTCCCCAGTAGACAGTTGTGTTTATGGGGGACTCTGGCTGTTCCACACCTGCTGATCAGGTTGCTATGTGATCAAGGCTGCATACAAACAGCAGACTCGAGCTTGCTGGACTGCGACTGATGAGCCCGGGCTAATTCAGGGGTGATTATGTAGTTTACTGGACCACTAAACCTCTTTAAGCTTGTAATTACTGCCTATTTGAGTAAAGAACATTCAAAAGCAATTCACTGCATCATGCCTGCCACAGCTGGAAGCAGGCTGCCAGCAGTCTGTGGGGACATTAAAATCTACAGGGACGTGGATGGAAGCCCAGCTAGCAGACACTGTCAGCAGCGCCGCGGCCAACTCTGTGCACATTCCCGCTCACCTCTCCTGACCACGCTTACCATTAAAGGTGCAATGAGAACTATAGAACGGCCATAAAGATGACAAATAATGGAATCTAATGGCACAAACTACATTTTAATGACCCCCCCCCACTTTGTAAAGGTAAAATTTGAAAAGTCTTTTCAAATGTCGAAGAGAGAGAGGGGAGAGAGAGAGAGTGAGAGCATGTGTGTTTCAAATAATATACACTGCTGAGATTGACCATGTACTTGCTGCAAGTTCCATCCCCAAAAACAGCAGCTGGAAAACAAAATAACCACCTTTTCGGCTTTCTAAAGGAACTGAGCTGAACAGTCATTTTAGAGCTCTTCTACCCAGTTAGCTGCTGTGTTTATAACCTTAGCTGGGAAAATATTGTTTTGCTAGTTGATTGACAGCCTCTAAAATCACATGTGTAATTTCTGCTGTTAATGAATTAAAATGCCGCTCCGACACCTGAGTGAAATTTACTTTCAAGAGTCAGAGAAGATTTCAAAAAAAAATTTTTTTTCAGTATTTATCAATGTTCTCGTTTTCTTTTGCTGTCACCTTAACAACTGCAGTTCTTTTGTATAACAAAAGTGTAAAACATGCTTTGCATTGCTGCGGGTATAATTATTACTTGTCTCTAAGTAACAAAAAAAGACTGGAACTTAATGAAGGGGGATTAAGTTAATTTCTTTTTTAGCTAACAGTTTCCTGTCTCTTAAAATGTAGACCTTGGTGAATATGATGTTCCGGGAAGGGAAATAACGCTTTTTATTTTCACTAAAATCTCCACTTTGGAATATTGATATTAAAATATTAAGATGATGTTTATTCTTGAAAAGTATGTAAATTTGGTCTTAAATAAAGCCACAGAAATCCTCTCTGACTACTCCGTCCAAAGTCCGCAGATCCAGGGGGTTTATGTGTTATCTAGACATCATTCCTATTAATATTCATTAGGTGGGTCTGCTTGCATTTTTATAAGCTGTGAGAGAGGCAAAAGAAACAATCAGAATTCTTTAACACACAGGCATTATCAATTCAACATATGCCAAATAGCAGCGCACCCAGATCTGAAGTTAAGATTCAAATGCGATTTACCTTTACTAAGCTAATTTTCATGAAAACTCTTTTCCCTTCACCCATTGTAGTCTGAGCTATTTAATTATGTCTATTCTCTGTAACATACACTTCAATTTTTAATTTAAGAGATTATTCAGCACTATGCTTTATCTTGGTTAACAACAAAACCCTTATCTTGCAATCAAACTAAAAAGAATTTCCCCTTATGGGGGGGGGACCCTAAAAACTTCAAATTGTTTTAGTAATAAGATTACCTTTATCTTTACAAACCTTCTTAAGCAAACCCTTTTTCACTTCCCAAAGCATTTACTTGATGTGAATTCCCTGTCTCCAGAGTAGATTATAGAAGAGGGAAGAGTCTTAGCCAAAATTGAGGCCGATCCCCAGTATTTGTTGCACAAATTCTGCTTTCTCAGTTGTCCAGTTGAACCAGACAGGAAAATGCTAGCATGCTGTAGGCGAATTTTTTGGGGGGAGGTGAGGGGTGTCTCAGAACTCACAGATGTTCATGGAACCTCTTAGATGAGTGGGAGAAAGAGCCAGACCTGTCCTCAGCAACATTATAAGACAAAGTTGGCAGAAATAAAAGTAATCAATGAAAGTTAACTTGAAGGCTAGTTTGGGGCTTTTATTGTTTTTTTCGAGACTCTGAGTTTGGGTGATCCCTTATATCCTTTATACTTGTATAACACTTAACATTTTCAAAGGTCTTTCATTATATTTTACTAAATTTGAACCTTGCAATTGTCAGCCAAGGCTGGAAGGATTGACCATGTTTATTGCTCCATTCCATACAAGATAAAACAAAACCCAGGTGGATGCATGGCAGGTGACGTGGCCAGGAAGTTGTGACTCTTGGACCTGGAGCCCAGGCCTCCTGTATTTCCAGCTCGTCTTTACACTCTACAGAGCTTAAAGTTTACCTTGTTAATGATAAAACAGCTGCCACCAGATCTGTCAGAAATCAACCATGAGGTGATGGACCCAGCCTCTATTTTACTATGTAAATGGGCATTGCTCTCTGCCCAGGATGAAACAAAGAACTCAAGGTAAAACCAGACAAAGCAGAACACCTTTCAAATTGGCTGTCATCATTTCTAACACAACTTATGGAAGTAATCTAACTGGTCATGCTAAAAATGTCTTCCATCATGGTATTTGCCCCTTCTAGAGCAGACTTTTTGGGAAAGAAACAGCCTTACCCAGTACAACTGGGTAGTCCGTTCCTCTTTGAAATAGCCAGAAAGTTGTGTTTCGTGTATTGTGTCTTTCTTTGTCATGTCATGTGTGACAGAGGTTGCTAATTACATAATTACATTTCCCCCTTCCTAAGTCACTTGCTAAGAGAACTTAGACCTATGTGCAACCCACGGCACATAGGAGAGTGGCCATCAGGTCCACTTCTGCTTCAGGGACATGGTTATCCACTGACAAAAGGCAAATCAGAAGGAAAACAGTTATTGGTTTCAAGAGGTGCAGTTAGGTGCGCTGATTTAGTTAAAAAACTGGAAGTTAAGTCCTGGAACCCACACTAACTGTGTGAGCGTGATCAAAGCGTTTCAGTCCTTGGATCCTCAGCTTCCTTGTTGGTGAAATGAGCATGACAAAACGTTGGTCAAGTGGTGGCAGTCCCATGAGACAACACACGTCAAATTGCTCAGCATACTGTCCAGCATGTATCGAGCACCTGGTCAACATAGCTGAATCGGTGATGACCCTCAAAGGTGAGCTAATCTACTTCAACATACATAAAATGTATATAATTCTCAATTTGTAGGGGAAAAGATCAAACTAGGTCATTCTAGTAATTTCTTTTCCCCTACTGCCAAATCAGGCTTTTTTTTTTCCCTCTTGAATTTAAATTAGGTTTTAATATTTTCCTGCAATTATCTTTATTTGGACAAACTCATTTCCAAAATATCTAAGGCAGGGCCACCTTCAAAGGCAATGACACAGGGCCCCCCACATAGAAGGACCCCAGGCCTGTTGCTGCTGTCACCATCCAGATAGTCTTCATAATTTTTATTTTAATTTTTTAATCTTTTAAACAGATTTATTTATTTATTTTCGACAGAGAGAAAGAGAGAGATCATAGCAGGAGGGGCAAAGAGAGAGGGAGAGAGTATCTCAAGCAGACTCCACGCTGAGCACGGAGCCTGACACGGGGCTTGATCTCACCAACCTGAAATCACGACCTGAGCCAAAATCACGAGTCAGATGCTCAACCAACTGAGCCATTCGGGCGCCCCCTTTTCCTTTTTTTGGAAATTCTTCATACTTTTTAAAGCAGCCCCGCATTTTCATTTTGCACAGTTTATGTGGAGAATATGTACATTCTCCACAATTCATACAACTGGTCCTGCTAAAAGGAAAAGAAGTTACGTTTTCCCTCTCGGATCTTTTATACTCAGCTATTACCCCTCTTGAATTTATTTGCGCTTTACTGAAGTAAAGAAATAATTACTCTGTTCTTACGTGAAGAGTGTAAAAAAGAGAACACTGAAAAAGCAAGACCCGGGATACAAGATTAACAATGTGTAGATGTGCTCAGGCCTCAGACAGATGAGTAAGGACACTTATATGACTCTCCAGTGGCCTTCAAGGGCTCACAAACTCCTGTAAGTGCCTAAATCACCCTTGGGGACCGACTGAGGCACCAAGAAAATATTCCATATTATAAAGTCTATGGAGGAAAAAAAAATCAATAATCCGGAACCTTTAAGGTGAAGGCCCATTCTGGCTCACTGGACTTAGGGATGTTGAGAGCCTTTGTCTTTTGGTGGCTGGAAGTCAGAAGTGGCAATTTGCCCACCTTCCTTGGCAGGGGATGAGTACCACATTTGGCAGAAAAGTGTGCTCTCGAGAAAAGGGAGCGGAGAATCTTTTGGCCTGGGCTATAGCTAGGATAGATCAAGAGTGAGAACTCGCCCTTGCGTGCCAACCCGCTGTAATTAAAAACAAACCTTTGGAAATAAAGTATTTGGAAATTATTTCACTTCCAGCTCATTCACAATATGAGCTCATCAATAGCTACAATTAATTAATTTGGTCACAGGATTTGGGGGAGGGGGCAGTGGGTAGGAAATGCTGTCATGTTGTCGGCCTTTTTAAACAGAATTCTACTTTTTATTTAAGGAAGTCCATATAAACATATAAATAAGCAAACTAAGGAGGGAAATATATGTATGAAGCATAAAGTTTCAGAATCCCCAGAACATTTGGATAAGCCTCTTACATCTAAGATGGCAGCACTGATTTATACAAATTCAAAATCCCATCATTTTGATGATGCCAAATGACGAACTTCACTATTATATGCATATATTTTGTTTAATGGCTTCATTTATTTTAATAACAAAGGGAAACTAGATTTTACAGATGAAAGCTTTTTTTCATGGTTCCAATGCCACTGGGGTTTGAAAAAATCTGTGATATTAACCAATAAGTGATAATGGCTGTGCTCAGGAGCCCTATTTTATGACATTTTAAGCAGTGGAAACCTACACTGAGGAACTACCACCAGAGTAGCCCAATCCTAGGAAGCCTTTAGGGTAAGTGTCAGAAGCCTCTTGACTGTTCCATGTTTCTTTTCTCTGAATGGATACATGTTCAGTAAAGTGTTGGCTGTGAAATTACTGGAGCAATGAGATTAACTCACTCAAGATTTATTAAAAATGAGGCAGGAAAGTGCTGTTCATGTGATTTCAGGGATAAGAAAATAATTGCATAGACCTTTTCTCCTCCATTCAGAAATCTGCCTACAGGGTTTAATATTTTGTGGAGAATCGAAAAAATAAATCACAGCAAGTGACTTCAGTTTAATTCTTGTTTGATTTCTTCATTACACTGTATATCTATGGTGAATCAGGAAACCAGAAACTCATCAAAACCAATTCCCATAGGAACAAAAGACACACCACCTCAGAACCTTCCTGTCGGCCTCCAAATCCTTCCTTTATTGAGAATGTATAGGTTATTTCAGAAAGAGAGGAAGGAGAGGAAGAAAGAGAGAGAGAGAAAGAAAAAGAAAGAGAAAGGAAGGAAGAAAGAAAGAAAGACAGACAAAGAAAGGAGACATTTGGCTCACCAAAAATTCCGGCGAGATGACACAAACTGAGAGCCGGCAGTGGTGTATTTTTACTGAGAGCCATACCTCGAAACTCTAGAACACAGCAGATGAAACTTGCCAGCCACACTCAGGATGTGGAGTGATTCTATAGACACTCTCTCGGCCCAAGATGGCAGCTTGAGATTAATGACTGCATCCTCCTTGGCCCTGCTGCCGTCAGGCCTGGGGTCTGATCCTGACACACAGAGCCTCCGTGTGCAGCCAATCAGCAGATGTAAGCACACTGGCCCTGTCAGGTTGACATATCATTCCTTCGACAATGTCAGCGAGTATTAATGTTCAATTATCCGTCCTAGAAATGACCCTCGCCTTTATGCATTGTGTAACTGCGCGCATGGCACTCTGGTAAGCCCAAAGACAAGGGCGGAAATGCCCGCAATAAACCAGCCACTGGGAGTTGGCTTTCCAACACTGCCATGACATTGCCTTGCAGTACCGAATAGGAGACTTATTTTTAGTTCTTCTCCTGAAACGTCTGTGAAAGACCGCTGAGCCATCTATCTCCCTCTCTCTTTCTCTCCATCTTCCTTTCCGCCCGTTTGCCTATCGGTTGTCCTTACTGTTTAAGCAGCAAGACTTCAAATGCGTCATCTTGGGGCCTGTCGATCACACAGCCAACTGTTCTTTACGTATCACAATGAGCTGTTCATTATGTGTGTGGTGCCTTTTTATCTCATGAAGCCAGGTGTATATCATTTACCATCAAACCAAAATGACAATAGTAGGCTTCTCTGGAATGGTGTCAAGATCAATTCAACTTCAACTCATAAAGCAAAAGGAACCTGTTCTAGCCAGCTGTCCCTCCTTCCCACTGTTAAAAACAAGACCTCTGGCCGAGGCAAGACTTACCAAGCATACCTGAAATCTTTTTGCTTGTTAACCTTTATGGCTGCTCAAATATTTTAAAACAGTGTCATGATTTGTTGTAGTTAAAACACAAGTCCCCCTTTCCTCTCATATATCACTGTAAGAAACAAAATTTTATCTTAGCAGACAGCTGCATTTGCCTGGTTTTCAATGAACTCGCATTCAAAGGTTATCAATAACAAGTTTGCAAACTTCTCATACAGCCAGCACCGAAAGATAATGTACAGTAATTGCATGATAACTTCCTCCAAAACGGAGATAAAACCTTTCATGCAATCTTGAGTTCACCAAGCGACATACATACGCTAGGACAAACTCAAGTAGCTCAGACTGGGGCTAAATGAATTTTCTCTCGTGATAATACTTTTTAGGGAATGGAAAATGCAGTGACATTTCTTATGGAAAGCCACTAAGAATTCATTATTTTGTCTTAATTTTAACATGTGAAAAACGTGATGATTATGGAAGGTAAAGTCCAGCCACGCCCCCGTCACAGCGTGGTGTCTGGTGCTATTTTTATATGCGTTCTCAACCGCACTGTGAAAGTTCTTGTATCTTCTTTTTCTTTTTCCTTTCCCCCCCACTCCCAACAGTTAACTTTTTCCAAATGACTTCCATTTGTTCCCAGCTCCCAATCCTACTTGCTGGATATGCAACAGCTGACAGCCTCCTGGTCTGCTAAAAGATGGAGCACAGCACCCAAGAAGTCCCCCTTCCCTGTTACTAAATCTCCCTGCCTTTGTCTCCCTGTCCTTGTTCACACTCACTGCTGAGCCCTGCCTCTGGGGCGTTCAGCCTCCTCATGCCATTCATCAGTACCTTTCTGCTCCTATCTTCAAAGCTTCCTTCTCTGTTCTCTCAGCAAATAATTTGGCTATGCCTTGACAAACTACATGGAACGTAACAGCAATTCCATGAAAGACAGCCAATTTCAAGCCTAGCGGTAAACATATTCAAATCTCCCTCCTCCTAAATATTACAAAAATAAAAGCCTCCCCTTCTTGTTATCAGTTCCTCAAACCGCCCCAGCTGTATCCTTCAGTATATACCTCCAGCAGCTGTGGAAGGATCTGGCCTTGCTGTCTTCCATCGCGATCTCACCTGCCTGCCTCATGATACAACTTCTCATACCTCCACAGGCCTGGAATGGCATTTCCAAGAGTCACTGATGATATCCTGGGTCTTATACCAGGAGCTTCCCTGTCCTTCTACTTCATTAAACTCTCAGGTTTGGTCACCTCTGTTTTGAAACTTTGCTCATTCATTTGGTCAGTAAATATTAGCAAGCACCTATAACAGAGCTCTGAAGACAGAGACATGAAAGAGTCAACCCTGACCTCTAGGCGGGGAGGCAGCTCACAAACAGTCACCGCGAGAGGTACGCTCTAGCAGCAGGGGCCATTTCCTCTCTCCTGGGGAGGACAGGAATGGTTTCTCCAAGCAGCGGCAGATGAAATAAGAAGTGAAGGATGCAGAAGACAGCACGGAGTGGAGACAAGTTCACAGGGTGGCACATTCCAGGTAAAGGAACAGCAGGGGCAGGGGCACAGAGTACAGGGCCGTTTCGCACCTGTGAGGAATATAAGCCTTCAGGCCTGGCTTCAGCAGCAGTTGTGTGAGGAGCCTGTACAGGAAGGGCAAGGAAGGACCCCAGGTGCTCGGTGGGCCAGTGTCAGACCTCATCAGATGGTCCTTGAATGGTATGCCAAGGATGCTGTCTCCTATGGCCAACGGGGAAATAGCACAGGATTTTAAGTAGAGGGAGAGTTAGCTGAATTCTATTTTAGAAAAATCACTGTGGTGGCAAAACAAGGTTATTTGTAAGAAAGACTGAGGGCAGGGAGGCTGATTAGGGAAACGGGCAAGCAGGAGATGACAAGGCAGTGACAAGAGGACAAGATAGGGCTAAGAGAATGGAGGAATATTTAGGAGGGAGAATTGGTAGGACTCAGGGAGTGAGAAACTATCTGTGAAGGGAAAAGAAGAGCAAAATTCCAGGGTTGACTCTCAGGTTCCCAGTTGGAGCCTCTGGGTCCACGATCATGCTCTTAACTGAGATGAGGATGACAGGAAGGGGAGCCAGTTGGGCGCCATGACAGACTTGCTTGGGGGATGGGCTCTTTGGCTTCTTTTCATTGTACCTTCCTCCCTTTTCTTAGAATATTAACATGATGGAGCTGAAAGGAAGCCCAGACATCAGCTCAACCCACATCCACATTTGACAGAAGACCTCCCTGCTTGCTCCTGTCTCTTCCGCTAGGTTTTTCCCTCCAGAAAGCCTTTCAGATTCCACCCTTGATCTCCTTCCTAGATCCATGCCTCCATAGGCATCTCTAGCCTCAGCAGAGGCAACACCAAAGACTTGTGCTCTCACAAAGACTGAGGAATCCCATTTCCAAGTATCGGCCATACACCTCACATGGCTATCCCACCGGCCCCAGAAGCACAACGTCTCCCAAACGAACCCCTCACAGTTCCCCCTTCTGACTTCCTTTCTGTCGTCAAAGAAACTGCCAATACCCCTGTTCCCTGTCTGCCCAACGTGAAACAGAGAAGTCACCTTCAATGCTCTTCTTTATCAAATGTCCACTCATGAGTGGTTCCAAAAACGGTCATCAGAATCAGACAGGCTTGATGCAAATCCAGTCCCTGCTTCTTACCACTCTACCTCGGGCAAGCATTTTATCTCCCTGAACCTTGGTTTTCTTATCAGTAAAATGAGACTAGGAGGACCTCCTATAGAGGCTGACTGTAGGAGTTCAATGAGATAAAACATGAGGGTGCTGAGCAGTGGCCTACCAAAGTAAAGGTGGGGTGGGAACACTGTGCCCCCCAGGGAGGAGTATTTTACTCACTGACATTATTTAGAAGAGCTGACTCATGATGATAATAGACAGACTGACCCTACACACATTACACCAAAGATGGACAGCTCCTAGGACCCACCTTGGCGCTTCACTGGCATTTGGCATAGTGTATGGTACACACATGCTAGCTACGAAAGTTTCTACTTACGAGGTTCCAGGCTTGCCTCCATAATACCTCCCACCCACCCATTTATTTACAATCGGACAACCACAGGCTTCTTACCCGAACTTTGCAACTGCCTCACGTTCTCACTTTCATTCTTTCTACAAACTGCACCACAACTCTACCTACACCCTTTTCAAGAGCTTAGAAAGCTCCAGGATATGCATGCTTCCCTGTATACAGTAGGTGTTCAAAGAGCATTTGAACTTACTTGGAAAAAAACTTTAATGGGCCAATTAGTATTGTTATTCAAAGATAAGAGAGATATGGCCTCAAGTTTAGCCATGGTTTATAGTGGGGGAATTAACAAGCATGCTTGAAAGCAGCTTTCTCCTGTCACGGGTAGGGTTTGGCCATTGGATCACGGAAAACCACTCCAGGCATCCCTGCACAGATGGAACACCTGAAGGTATGCCTAGACGGGGCCCTGCATTCACCCCTCTGCCAGCATAACCCCCATCCCCCCACCCCACACTCACTCTTGCCACAGAGCCTGGGCTCCAGGGACAGCAGGGAGCCCACAGCTCTGATGGTGCCATGGTGCCATTTTGGTCACCCCTGAGTAACTGTGCAAAGGAATATCTTTGATGAGGTCATGCAGACTTCTGCCTTGGTTCTCATTGGATCTGGCCAACTGTGTATGCGAGACATTTTCAAGAGCAGTAACAAATCATAAATTGGAGTGTCAGGATATGGAAGTAGAGAGGTACAGCCAGTTAGACTTAGGGCTCTGAAATTTTTGTTTCCAGTCTCTCCTCTGCGGTATACTAAGATCTCCGGGAGCTCTTTAGCCTTTTCTATCCCATTTCCTTGTGTGAAATGTTCCGCCTGTAAATGGGGCATGATTATAAAATGTAAGATCCCATGCAAACTAACTACTCCATAATTAATAACTGTTTAAAATCAAATGGGATACTTGTTTTCATAGCTTGATTTCTAAAACGCCTAATATATGCTATTTCCTGTATGGGTATTTGGGCTTTTTTCCTTGGAAATTCAGCCTGCCATTTACTCAATCACTCTCTCGAACACTGAGGTGATGAATGTTGCTGAGTGCTCGTGGTTTCTGGTCCAGTATGAACACTTTCAGGGAGTAAGTCCTGGCCACCTGTCTGCTGGGTAATTGATAATGTTTTCACTTCAAGGTGTGGGCCTGAGACCCACAGGGCTCAATGGGGAAAGGAAACGAATTGACTCGACTACATCTCTTACCCACCACTCCCAAGACACGTCAACTCATTATTGCCAAATGTACTACAATAGTACCAAGAGGGGGTAGCAACATAAATTTTTGACAACGGTTAAAATGATGCTTTTGTTTTTATTTTGCATTAGCAAATTAAAACACTTGGATTGCCATTACAATTCTTTGTGAAAATCTGGTCTCTGCTAAATTCACAATGAATTATAAATGCCTTCGCCAAAACAAAGAATAATCCACAATGCCCTCAAATGTATGCCTCTCTTCCTAATTTTGATTTCTAGGTCCCATGGCTTCCATAAGAGAAAGCATGCAGGGGCACACACATACTGTATTTCAAATGGAGATTTTATGTAAGCTTATTTTTATAGTGATTCTGAGAGTAGCTGCTCTGCTTTTTATCTATGCAAACTGGAAATAAAGTAGGCACCCTGCCAGCTCCCTGACAGCAGGCCAGGCCCGGGCTGCCATGGGTGACTCGCACAATGACATCTAAGGGGTCCAGAAAAGAACCCTGACTAATGGCTTTTGGATTCCCTATGACCTTTGATCCTCGATGACTTAGACCAAAATAAATGACCTAATTTCAAGAAACTACATCCAGCATGTGAACTCTAATGAGTGACAGAATTTACCTGCTAAGCAATGATTAATAGGTATGTGGTCCTTATAATCATTCCTTAGATCTTAGCTAAACTAGAGAGAAGATACTTTTCAGATGCTGGTTTTTCAAAACAAATTCATCTTCCAGGAGGCTGAGCAAATTGACAGTGCCCCGTGGCACATAAAGTACATGAGGCACTGGAAATACGAACGGATTTCCTGAAACAGACATCGAGTTGGCGAATACTACTAAAAAAACAAAAGCATTTCTCCCTCAAATGTATGGATTGTTTCTGCAGTTGTTGATTCTGTGGCTTTCTTCCTGACAAAGGCTATCAGACCGGAGGGCCAGCACAGGAATCCAGGAGCGAGTCTGACCGCGGTGCACACCCTTGTCCATGCTAACATCCCTCGGGGCGCGGAAGCTGGAGGAAGGGGAAGGAGGAGATTCTGTAACCTCAACATTCACAACTACCTGCTCACCCCCTGGGACACGCAAGTACGCTATCAAAAAGCCCGAAAGAAAAAGTCTCTATATTGTCAGAGTCCATGTTCTATCTGAAGCTTTCTAGGTACTCGGGAGACCCCAGGGAAACTCTCTGATGTTTATTTAGGGCAGCGAAACTAGCCTGTATGATACTATAATGATGGGTACACATCACACATTTATCCAAACCCATACAACATGCAACACCAAAAGTGAGCCCTGACTTGGACTTTGGATGATGATGGTGTGTCAAATATAGGTTCATCAGTTGTAAGGAATGGACCACTCTGGTGGCGGGGGAGCACTGATAACAGGGACGCTAGGCATGGGGGGGGGGCAGGGAAGAAGATATATAGGAAATCTTCCTCAGTTTTGCGGCAAACCTAACACTTCTCTAAAAAACAAAGTCTACCTTTTAAAAACTCTTTGATATTCAAAAGAAAGTTCTCATACACTAAATAAGAACTGAAAGTTTGCAGAGGAAAACCATAACACTTCAGTTCAATCTACATGGTAAAATAATGGGTTAAGTTTCAGCATCAAAGGAAAAAACTCAAAGCATAAAAATCAAAGATGGAGAAAAAGAAGCATCTTTCCATTACAATCCGTCCTCTTGCTTGTGTTCCTAAGATCCTTGCTAGGCCAAGTGTGGCCTGGGGACCAGCAGCATCAGTATCTGCTAGGAGCTCATTGGAAATGCTGATTTTCAGTTCCCGCCCCACTGAACCAAAATCTTCATTTAAAGACAGATCCCCAGATCATCTGACTGCACACCAAAGTTTAAGAAGCACTAATTAATCCATTTTCTGACCTTTTAGATGGTAGACTTTCATTTTTGAAAAATTACTATTTACACATCAGTTAAATCCCCAAATGTGTACATTGCCAAATCTCCTGATCCAGACTCCAAGGAACGTTGTGACTATCAATTCAACACTGTATGAAAATTAAAACTGAGTAAAGATCTTCTACTCAGACTCTAAGCAGTTCCTTCTGCCTCTCCCCATCATATCAACCTAGTGATGGTTCCAATGACTTTGTCTATCACGTTACCTATCGCCTGTACGTACTGATTTTCAAAACCCAGAGGTGGGCTGGACCCTGTCCGCTGTGTCACAAGCAGAGAAACAAGTAAATTGTTGTCCAAGTTCACTCAGCATATGGTAAAGAGGGCCCTCAAGCCAGCCCAGTGCTTTTACGACAACTAATGGTGCCTTCCCCCCAAATCACCAGAATGACGACTCCAACCCCCACCCCTTGATTTTGGTTATGAAAACCAGTTTTGCCTCCCCAGAGCCAGCACTCGAGTCCATCTTGCCTCATTTCTCCTCCTGTCTTCCTGTCTCCCAGCAGTCAACAGACCAACACATGACCATATTTACATCATTTCTCTTGACATTGGTAATGGGAACAACTGAGGGGAAAAATGAACACTCTGATGCTACCCAAAGGCCAGCTTTATCTTCTCAGAGGTTAATACCTACCTCTTGGAACAGCAGAACAGCCCCAAAAGTCCACATGCTGTGACGGTCAACCGAGTGACAGACCAGCCTAAGTTAGCTCGAATGTGAAACATAGTGTCTCTAGCCCAGAGATGAACTAAAAGGTAATGCCACGTTCGAATGGTCTCTTACAGATTCTTCCAGAGGCTCTGAGCATCGACCCCTTAATTAAATCTAATTTGGTTTCCACACGGGGTGTTACTGAGCACATTCCCTTCACCATACATGTAAGCTCGATATACATCATCTTCAGCTTCCAACTATAGCCTCACGAAGATGTTTCCGTGTGGGAACATTCAAACCTGATTTATGGCGCTATTGTACCAACTAAGCAACTAATCTTCCAGTATAAATGCAACACATAAGGACAACCTAACTGAAACATATAAATTCCACATATACTTAAAAATATTATTGTCTGTAATTTAATATAGCACAATGTTTCTAAGCCTATAACCTTGCATGCAGAAGCAGTTTTTCAAGCATTAATACTTAAATGGGTCATAGACACCACATCTGTCATTCTGTCCTGAAGTCTATGAGGCAAAACCAAGACTATGCTGGCCTATTGATTTTTCTAGCATTTGCTTTAATTTACTTAACCATTGAGAAATCCATCAGTACATAAAGGGCAACTGTCCATTACTGCCTCATTTGCAGACATTCCTTCCCCTCGTTTTTGGTAAATATTTCCCTTAAATTGCTATGTGTTTACAGTGTAAAAACGAATTAGGAAAGTGCTCACACCTGTTTCTGTTCAGTAACTGCTGCACTGAGGTATATGTAACGTGCTTAAAGATAGAATAAATATCTAGACATTATTACATCTGTGTGCAAAGGGTGGTAAATTAGATCCTAATTACATTAACAGGGATTCTGCCTCCCAGCTTAAATTTTACATGAGCACTCTGCAAAAATTCAAAAGCTCTGCTGTGGTTTCTTTATGAGCTTGTGATTACAGCTACTTCCTATGCGGTCACTAAATATTCTGTTTACAAATAAATGAAGAAGCTTTGAGCCAACTTGCCAGGGTAATAATCTATTTCTTTCTCCCCCTCCCTCTTCCCAGCAAACCCTCGCCACATATGCATGGCAACAATCAGGAACCCTGGCTTCATCTAATTACTCCATCACATAATTTCACAAATTGCCTTGTCACTGGGGAGCCAAGTGCAAAACACGCTCACAGTGGGATTTCAGGCAGCAGCTTTCATTTACTACTCATTCCTTGTTAAATTAAACACGAAAACACCAGTTGTGTGAAAGAAGTCAAAAAGAATGCCTGCAAATGAGCCAGACAAGTATATCTCCTACCTACCATTTCACCAAATACAGTGTTGGCAACAGGCACATCCAACAGGGAGGATACCCTTGGCTGGCCCATTCTTATTTTGATGTAGCTTCTACAATAGACCAGAACCCAAAGGCCAAAACCAAATAGGCTTCTCCAGAAAGTAAGCTTCGTCATATGTCAACAGGAAGAATAGGCATGCAGTAAAAAATTAAAAAAAAAAAAAAAAAAAAAAAAGGTGCTCTTCCCAAGCCCCTCTATTCTTTGCCCTTTCTGCCTGGCCATGATCCTCACATGAGAACCTGTATTTTTGTATTGGAGGAACGATGCCAAGTTTTCTGAAAGTATAAACAGTATACCACATAGTTCCACTCTGGCTAGGAAGAAGGAACCAGATTCTGCTAATCTTTTAAAAGTTCTCCAACAGAAAGATCATCAATCAAGTTCATGCAGTATGTGATGTTTTCCTTTTAAGTATTAATGCCTTACATGTCTCTGAAATGCATGAAGGTAAATGCTCACCTATCTCACTACAGACATGTCGGGGTAAGAAAGAGAGTGCAAGGTGGGCGACGTGCCCACGGGGAGCGGACCTGAGAGCACAGCCCTGGAAGCTGACATTGGTGCGTCAACAACTAAACAAGGCCACCGGTAATTAAAGGTATTTCTCTGCAGCTCAGGAGCCGGCAGGGTCAGGTACCGTTTTACATCACAAACCAGTCCTTTCTGCATGTCGGTTTGCCAGCATTATCTGCACAGGGAGAAGAAGACATTAGCAGCAGCTGTCTCTCTGCTTTTACACTGAAAATTCTATTCACACAGACAGGTGGAGTAATTTAAAAGCCAATGTGGTGCAATTTCGATGTGACTAATGTCACTGCCTACTAAAATGCCACCATTACCACTGTTTATGGAAACATTACTAAAATTACATTTTATTCATAAGAATTTTAGGGTTCTGGTTATTACTCGCTTTAAAATGATCAGACCTCGGTGTCAGGCCCCAGAGCACTGGCCTAATTCTCCAGGCTTTAGCAGCCTCCTCTGCTGAGAAACGACAGTTGGATTGTAGTTTCAAGAGTAATCGGGACGGCAGCAGCAGTTTCCTCCATCTCCATAAAGCAAATTAAAGACATAGCTCTTTGGCGTCCTGGACACGTGACGAGCAAAGAAATCTTCAAGGAGCTAAATCTGTGTTAGAAGGTTCCGTTAGGATTTGCATGAGGACAGATTCCTCACCCCCAAACTGCTCTCTGACATTGTTAGTAAGAGACAGGGGGAGATTTGCATATTTCCATAAGGAAGGAGGAAGAGCTAATGTTTAAAATCTGAAATTCTAACAATGCATAAATTATTTCAGTTGCACAAAATAGCAATAGCTCCAGCTATGCCTTTTTTTAATGGGCAGAGAGGTCCGGAAAAAGGATCTGGATAGGAAAGGACCATCCTTAATCCTTAGTTACCAACAGCCATCAGACTGCATGATGAAGTTTTACGCCAAACCCTCTGGCTCGTATTTTTATTTAAAAAATACTAATTAGCCAGTTCATGGAATGAGATTATAATTATACCTTTGAACTTCCACAGTACGATTTGATTTGCTCTGTATCTGAAAGGCGACGTGGTAGAAAGCGCACGGAAATTCAAGACAGGGGATTCCGGTTCCAGCTCAGCCCGTTCCTAGCTTTTGCCCTTGAGAAAAATCACTAACTTCTCGAAACTTCAGTTTGGTCATCTTGCCACCTCATAGGATTGCCTTCAGAATCCAATGTACGTGCAAATATTAAACTACAAAGCACCACAGAGATGTATCTTAGGATTCCATTTAGCCTTTTGATCAATTTTTTTTCTTTAGCCTTTTGATCCCAGGACTGTGTCAAAATAGCCAAGCCATGAATAGATAATTTTTTTTAAAAAAGCAAATGATAGTCTTTTTGACTATCGAAGTAACTATCCTCTTCAGTCCTTTTCAGGGAGGAAAAATGAAGAAGGAAAATTACAGGGGTGCCTAGGTGGCTCAGTGTGTTGAACAACCAACTCTTGATCTGGGTTCAAGTCATGATCTCAGGGTTGTGAGATGAGCCCTGAGATGTGTTCCATGCTGCGTATGGAGCCTGCTTGGGATTCTCTCTCTCCCTCTCCCTTTGCCCCTTCCCCCCACCCCCATCTCTCTCTCTCTAAAATGAATAAGTAAATAAATAAGTAAAATGTTTTTTAAAAAGGTAAAAAAAAAAAAAAAAAAGCAAATGGTAAAAGTAACATTACGTAGGCAGGAGATAATTTCATGTAACATGAGATCAGGTCATTTTTTTGTGGAGTTTCTCCCCCAAGAAGTTTGGAAACTGGCTTTTCTTTACGTAGTGGGAATTATTCCTAAACGTCTATCACTCGAGTCGGGAATTATCTCTACTTGTTTATCCTTCTTAGGATGGGTGTTCCTGTTCATGGATTGTACCTCCTGATCCTCGGGCGTCCCAAAAACTTCCTAGGACATTGAATTCTCAGAGGTCATTCATGTCACAGGAGAGCTCATGGGTTCTGCAGGGATACCAGCCACAAAGTTAATGTGAGAAGAGATGAAAACTGACCACAGAATATTAAGAACTGAAAAGTTAAGATGCTCAATAGGTTAAGTTCATATATATTGTCCCGTTTTGTCTGAAGAGATAACACCAGGACAATAAGTAGTCATTTCCAACAAACCAAAGATCTCTAGTTTAGGATAGTTTGAATAATATATTCTGAAACCAAGTAATTTGTATCTCCTACCGACTAACTTGGGATGTTCTCATTTATGCCTTCAAGTTAGTTAGGCCTGTCGCTGCTTTACAGTGTTCAAAGACAAAGCCCTACATCTTGTATTGGGACCCACACTCACTAGGCTATAATTTGCTGAGTGAAGGCACTTTGCAATTGCAAAAAATCTAGGACGAAAGGTCTTTAAAATGTTAGAAAACTGCCTGGCATAACTCATTCAGCTACCCCTTTGCTCTTGGAGGCTCTCTCCAGGCCCGTCAAGAAATGGGTGCCTGTCTGCGTCCCTGAGGGCTCTCTCCTCCTCTTGACACACTAGGATGAGTATCAAGTCCATTGAGGTGAGCCAGCTTTCCTGGGCTCAGGGCTCTGCTAACTGAGGGACAAGCAGTACTGAGATATCCTTGTCAGTATCAGCCATTTGGATGAGAATCCACACAATCACTATCATTGCTTGGAGCCTTAATAAAATAATTTTTGCTACCTCATGGCATTCAGTCATTACAGGTAAACTTGGACCACAACCAAGAGGGTTTTGTGACCCCAGCAACAGACCATCGATTGCAATGTGGCCTCCACTATTGGTTATCTCTTGGCATACATTCACAACAACAACAACAGAAAAACTACAGGGGGTAGTTTTAGGAGGTAAAAACAAATGAAATGGATCCATTCTCCCGACTGTGATTGGTACAGATAGCAGGGGTTCAAAGAGATCTGTCCTACAGAAAAATGTAGGGACATACGTGTGCCCACAGTCATACTCATGTTTCCATAAGGAAGACTGAGATGTGACAGGGATGTTTCCAGTAAAGTCAAAGTATCCTAAATTCCATGACATTCAGATTTACTTCTACTGGCAAAACTACCAACCAACCAAACCAAACCAAAACATCTGAATCGTTTCTAAAATGAAACCAACTGATTTTCTCTCCATCAAACCTCCATTCTTTAAAGCAAAGAACTTTCACCAAGACTCTTAAACACCGGGAATGGGAAAAAAGTCAATATATATTTCATATACTATATGAAATTCCTAAGGGTTGGATGGCGTTCGTTTAAAAGATACATTCATACATAAATACACAATGCTCCAGTTTTAATCTGAAAGATAGATGGAGGAGGAGCTATTGCATATTCGTTGACCGAATTTGATACTTCACCTTCAAAAATATATCGGAGAAATCAGAAGACACAATATTGATGTATGCTTTGAAGTATAAATGGTTGGCTAGTGTTCAAGCATCAGCAACCCTCAACTTAATAAATTGTGCTTCTATGGGCACTTTTGTTTTGAACCTAATCTTTTCCTTAATTACCCCGATTGAGAGTAGATCAGAGAACCGAACTACAGTGTATTTTTAACTTACCCTTAGAAACAAAAGGAAAATTTTAGTATAATCTGACAAATTGCCAGCCAGACTCTACACAAGGCCCTTGTATAAGGCACCAATCATCATTTGGGCACAAAAATCTCAATCATATCCCCCAAATAGCATAGAGCCCCAGTCACAGCTCATTTGCTTGTAAGTCCTATGTACATGAACAAATGGACAATTTTAAAGTTGGACTTTTGTTTTTACTTTTGACTGTTTTCTGCACCCCCCCCCCATGTCCCCTCATCAACCGACTGTAATTACCCCAGGTCAGAGGTGCACAACCATGATGGGGAGGAAAGGCTGGGACAAGGGGAAGGAGGTGTGCAGAAGGCTTCGAGAGAGCTCTGCCAGGTCACTAATGGCCTCTGGGGCAACGACTTGGAGAACCGGCTGATGCTTTGCCTTTGATCTTCTAATTCACAATGATCATTAGTATTAACTCCGATTCTTCTGGGTGAAGAATTCCAGCTGTAACCTTTTCAGTTTACCTGACCTAAGAAAATTCATCACCCATCCCATTAGGATTTCAATAACCAGCTAAGAAAGAGAAAAAAGCAGTTGCCCCAGAATCTAGAAACCACCCGCTTCATTATTAAAACAGATTTTATATGACATATATCACAGAAGAATTAGGGCATTCCGATAGTTCCTCCATGTAATTAAATAATCTATTCCTTTTTCCCCCTGAGAGAGAGGATTCCCAATTGGGTGAAAAAATCATTAGGGTCCGATGTAATCACAGTTGAAACGTGCTATCTCCAAAGTAGCAGAGACCTTTTAAAATCAAGATAGAGGGATTTGTCAGTCCAACTTGGATTAGTTTTGGCAAAGCCTAGCTCTGACCCATCATCATTAAGAAAGCCTGTGAAGGTGAATGGCAACCGCATGGAAGAGAAAAATAGTAACTATATTCTCATTGGTTTCAGAGAGCTCATTTTTGATAAGGTACAGGGACACCTGAAAGGGAAAAAATTATTCTCACCCCTATACACTAGTTTTCAGGAATCTTAACTATATAATGTATCTGCAGATAACACAGAGCAAAGAAAGTCTCAGAGTTGCTGTCTCCACAAACCACCTTCCTCAGGCACAGTTAGGACTAGTCTGAAGGAGGGACAGTCTTTCTCAAATACTTTGTACTACCCAGATTCTCATTCTAGGCAAAAGTTGGAGAATACAGTCTTCCTGCCCCACTATCTTCTTAGGACTAATTTTAGCTGAATCATGCGAGCTGGTTAGGCACAATGGAAATATTTACTGTTAAAGCTATCAAAGTTGAGAGGTGAGGGACAGAAAAATAGAAATGGAAGGGGGGGAGCAAATCCCATCTGCTTCCTACCTAATGCCTGCCTACAGATCCTTCTGTCTGCCTTCGACCTTTCACTCACCTTGATCAACAGAACGGATTGTCTGGATACCAAAGAGAGAGGTACTTTTTCAGTGTAATAATAATTCCTAACATTTAGAGAACAATTCTTCCACAACTGCAAGCAGAGATATGACACTAGGATGTCGCCAACAGATCTTGTTACCAAAAGCAAAACCAATGAAACAACATCTGTCTCTTCTAGAGCATTCAATTCCCAATTCAATTCCATTTACTCCATCCTTAGAGTGGCGGACCCGCAGGGCACTTTTCATCTAATAGTGTTTCTATGGAAACGCCATTCTCAACCTGGAAGATTCTACAACCCCTCACTTTGGCTTTATCCACATTGAGAGGGAAGTCTTATAAATCAGAAATTGAGACATAAATTTTGCCACAGACCAAAAAAAAAAAAAATCCCAGGTTAGAAGTTCACAATAAGAAACAAAACAAAACCAAAGAGTAAAATATATGTATCTGACATAGAAACAGTGTCTCTATTAAGTACCCCATGAGATCCCAAAGACCACTGACAGGAATCCAAGAGAATGTGAATGAAAATCAATTAAATCAATTCACCTTGAGGGTCACCTCCCCAATTGGCCAATGTCAGATGTGTCACCCTTTGCATGATTTCTTCACCTGAACCCACAGGTGTGTATTTTACCAGCCTACATTCTTCCTAACTCTCAAGACTCTTGGGACACACAGCTGCTCCATTCAGGAAAATATGTCACTGCATATTTTAAATAAGAACAATATTAACCACTTTTCTATTTAGATTATATTTGAATCTGCAATATGCAATAGGGTAAATGTACAATAGGGTAGAAAAACCAAACCAAACAAAAAATCCTTGATTTTTACCCTAAACATTGTATGTATTCCTTCTTCTCATTTTCACTAGGCCCTTAGGCACAATCTTTGTAACACTATGTAGCAAAAGAACTGGCAATACGCAAAATACATCCACTTTAAACATTATGACATAGTAGGTTATAGTAATAATCAGAATAATGCCTTTAAGAAGGAAAAAGAAAACTTCGCAGAGCATATGCCCCCAAACTGACTGACTATACAGTGACTCATACTGAAATATTAAGGATTTTTTAATTGTTTGCTGTAATTTGTCTTCAGGCAAATGGAAGCATTTCTGTTAAGAAATGCTTTTGTTTTCTTTCTAATTCCCTCTTACTATCTAAATAATGTCAGTCACTCTTTTCAATTCCGGGGAATAGTTCTTTTAAGAGACATTCCCTAGTTATCAACGCTGGCAAATATTCAACTAAGACTGAGGTGGAAATTTACATCCCTGAAATTTCCTTTTATCCCATAATCACCAAAGTTTAAAATCTGTTTCCTCTTTCTTTTATTATTTTCATCATATACAAGTATTTCCAGTTTAGCTCACTAGAAACCGTGAGTCCAAGAATGAAGCTTTAGTTCTCTCCTTGGAGTAGTAAAATGTGCTTAAACCTACCTGTGGACAGCTACACAACAGCACATTTTTCTTATGCAGCTGGGGTTTTTGTTTTGTTTTGTTGTGTTTTGTTTTGTTTTGTTTTTCCTGGGCCTATTCTACTCCTCCAACACACAAATGCTTGAAAGCCCTTTCAAAGGCGGGTTTTTGTTATTGTTGCTGTTTTAACTGAATAAATCTAATGTAAAGATTGACCCATTTATTTGGAAAAGAAAAAAAAGAGTAGGGATTTGCTTTCAAAAAGGCAGGCGAGGTTTTATAATACACTGTTTGGCATTTAAAAAATCAGGTTTTACAGTTTGCTAATAAATTGTTATTGCAATTGTTTTAATTAGCCAGAGGTTCAGTTGCTCTTTTGCATCTTGCAAGATTTCAGACAGGATTTTCTAGAGAAGTTACATTAATCGGATGGCAAGAATGTGATCATTTAAAATTTGTAGCATCTTCCGAATGAATTGTGCCTCTGGAAGAACTCTCAGAACTTGAAATAAAGTTGCTAAAATATTAGTACAGAGATACCACGACTTACTTACATTTGAACAAACAACAAAACTCTTCTTAAACTCCAGAGGTCCTTCCCCATAGAATTTATTATGACCAGCTTCTGACTATAAACAAATACCTAAGGAATTGGTGCATTCCTTCAAGAAGTGTAACAAGACAAGGAGAAGGGTGTTCCTGGTAACTGCAGCTCTAGCTGGTCTTGCAGTTGGAGAAGAGGGAAGGGAATCACTTTCGTTGCGGGAAGAAAAGAGGGAGAAAATTTAAATATATCGCCTTTGCTTTTTGGATGATGTTATGAGATATTTGCTTTTTCTAGATGGTCACCATGATCGATATTTTTGTATGCACACATGGCACTGGAGTGGGGAAGCAGTTGGGCATGTCCAGATGGGAACCGCAAGGCAATTTCTATGAGCCTTCATACAGATGTGGACAAATGGGTTTCCCCTACCAGGGCAGTAGTGGTACAGGCCAGCACAGACCCCCAAACTGAAAGAAATTAGCCCAACCTCAAGAAATCAGGCAGTTTATGAATAATTTCTAATCCAATTGCCCAAATAACATATGGACCACAAAATGCACCGCAATGCAGGGAAGATCTTGCTGGCTGCTAAGGAAGTTCTCTGTTTTGTTTTAAGAAGATAATATAGCTCTCTGCAAGGTTCTTCCCAAGGGTATGACCTAGAAAACCAGGAATCTGGTGGATGAATAAAAGAACTTGCTTCTCTCTCTCCTGATCCTGTCTGAACCAATATTTGATTATATTTTATTCAGGGGCACCTCAGCTTCAAGGAAAGCCACAGCTCCTCTGTGGACTGATACGGAGGCTGATGAAATCCATTCTTTTTTTTTTTTTTTTTCCCCCTCTCTGTTAGTACAGGAAATAGACTCAGGTTGTAACTTCCAGGGCCACCTGATTTTGTCCCCTCTGCCCTCATCCTCCAGATCAGGTTGGCTGGTCAGCCCCAGTGACGAAATATCAGCATGGCTGCCTCAGCACCTCTGACCGACTGTCTCTTCTTATCTCCTGCTACTTATTCTTCCTGCTGTGCCCTTCATGCCCTCTGTGCCCTCTGGACCCTATCCTTTCATCCCCAGCAGCAACCTTGCACCTTGCACGGGGCAGATCTCAAACTATCCACATCCTTGTAAGCAGTGTTGGGTAAGCCATGGCACCTGAATTGGGTTTTCGGTAAACCTAATACAATGTTAAAATCAGCTATGCCACCTAAAGCTTCAGCTCACCACCAGCACTAACCAACCTCCAAAACTGATTCCAAAACTGTCATTGGAGGCTGGTCGCTGTTTGGAATCATAATGGTGGAAGAGAGAGAGGAAACTTTTTTTTTTTTTAGTTATTCCTGCTGTTCTCAGTTTTTGTTTTATTCACAGATGCTGGAAAATCGGGATGAATTTAGACCCTCGAGTGTTATTGGAGGCGTAGCCTCTCTCCAGAGGAGCAGAACCAGTGTGGCCTTTGACAGCCCCTGTGTGTCTCCCTGTAACACTACAAGTCACTGGTGGACACAGCTCTGAAAGTGGGCAAAGGCGTGAGGGTCAGCAGACTTGGGTACATTGGCAACAACACAGAACTGACCTTGATACAGAAAAATAAATGACTTTCAGAAGAAGCAAACTAGGCTAAAAACAGTAACATAAAGAGTTTGCTTCTGACATTTTTCAAAAAGCCAAGATTTTTAACATTCATTCATTTTAGGCTAGGTTAGGCGAGGCGAGGCTATGACCTATTTAAATTCAACCTTTGCCCTTAAGAGTGGAAGTTCCCCTTGCCAACAATTTTGCTGATTTTTAAAATATTATTTTATCCATAAATTTTCATTTGGTCTTCTTTCTGAGATGTCATTAAGTCAGTATGCACTTACAAAAATATCCACCAAAATATTATGATTATAAATATTGTGAACATGAAATTCATTCAGAACAATAACCAAACAAAACAAATCCCTCGGTGGCATAAAGCCCCCAATCTCCAGTTTCTCACATCTCCAGGAGAATTCCTGCAGTGAAAACAGCAACACTCCCACAGACAATATAAACTGTTCCTCTGCTGGAAAAGTCACAGGGGACTACACAGGAAGAGCCGACGCTATATTGCTGTTTTCCTTTACAGTTCTAAGTACAGCGACAACTTTCACTGGGCGGCCCTGACTCAGATGAATGTTTTGTAATGGCAACCAGGCCATTGAAACCACTTAAAAGCAAATTATGTGAACATCTTGCCATTGCAACAAGATTTAAACTTTTTGGACCATTCACTAGAAAGGTCCACTAAAGCGTTCAAAGAAATTAAGTCCTTCTCTCTGGGGTTTGGCTTACTTTTTTCTTAGGAGGAGTTGGTTCTAAGTACCTCAGAGTCACACTGAGAAAAGCAACATCATTAACACACATACTTAAAATCACAAATCACAGGAACTCCTAAACCTTATGACTTACAGTTAACAAAATTGCAATAGTGAACTTCAAATAAAACTCCTCATTTGGGGTAAGTAGCTAGGAAATTAAGTGCTAACACTTTGGTAAAAACTAGGGGAACACAGAGACTTATGATATATTCCAAGTGCAGAGGGGATCATTTCTTCCCCCATTTTCTTTTCTATCACAACTGGTTCACCATCCATATTTAGTTTACATATGTCATTTAGAATCCACTTACTGTTAGATGCTGGAACAGCCACGCCCTCATGATATTTGTGGCTACTTTGGGAAAGATGCCACGCTTTTTGTGACGCTTTTTGTCCTTATCTGGATCATCATCGTCACCTGTGCTGGGGGAAGCTACACTGTTGTCCAAGCCATCACCTGCAAACATAGTGAATCAAATTTTGACTGATGCTACCTTGACATGCTTTATTCAAATAGAATGCCTTTGGATATAAACAAAACCAAAAGAGCAATATAAATGATTAGTAGTTTATTTGGTACTTTTTATTTTTTTTTCCAAGACAAAGAGAAAGAACAAGGCCTAGGCTCAAAAGTAGTCAGGTCTAAGGAACTTCTTCCAAAGAACAGTGGGAAAGGTCAAAGGGAATGAAGGGAAATAGCCAATCTCGTTAGTAGGTTTTTTGGTTGCCATGGTGATGATTCAGATGTGTAGAGCTGAGATGTGGTCAGTTAAATATGGTGGTGGCCATGGGCAGAGATGCTGTCCCTGCCTGGGTATCCAAACCCCACGTAGAGTCGTCGATGTTAACTTGTGAGAGGATGCATTTAGGATATCAACTATTTCCACAAGTGATCTATCTAAAGACTAAAGTAGGCCACGGAAATGTAAGTAATCCATCATTTGAGCGGCTTGACATAGGAATGCTTCAAATAGAATATAATTTTTCTTGTCATAAAAAGAGAGCATCAAGTTTAGTAAGGGCAAAACTCCTGAAATAGTTTTTTAATTAGGAAACAATTACTATGTAAGTCAAATAAAGTGATGTTGAACTCATAGTCAATTGGAGCTGTATTACCCTAAAAGTCAGGTAGTTCCTAAAATTTCTTCTAGATTAAATCTTTCTCATTTGAAAAGTCACCTGTTTACAAATTCCTGAATATTGGATCCTATTCTTCCATTGATTTGTGTTATAACATGTATGTTGTTTCTTCTAGAAAATATTCTGGCTCTGTGACACCGTAAAACAAAAAGTGTAATATTCCTTTTACAGTGCCGTGTTGAATAAGACCAAAAAAATGAAATCTCTGCCCATATAACCACACTGTCCGAAACAAGTCACAGGGTTCGAATGGAAACTAAGTATACTTTGTGTTCTGGTACGAAACTTCACGGGGGAAAAACAAGCCTGGACTAAAACCACTACAGTAGAAAGCAGCTGAGCTTCTGTCAAACGTGCCTCCCTACCTGCTGTCCCAGCTCTCCGAGGAAGGCACCGACTTTGAGAAAGGGACAGGTGGATCCAGCCCAGGAAGAAGAGCTACAGAAGCAAGGCTTTGCAGTGAGGCAACACATTCACCTATGAGCACACTCCCCAGGTTCCATACAGCACTGGAGAGCCGTCCACGTGCCCAGGAATTGGGTACTCGGGTAAGACAAGTTTCCTAGCCACTGTGTATTGGAACTAGCCTCATCGCGTCATGAACCTATTCCGTATTCCTTATTACCTAAATACACTAGGTACAAATATACTACCTTGATTTCAGTTATTGCAATCTAATCTACAGTCATTATGTTGCCATTAATCAATTGTTCTTAACAGCTCCCTCAGGAATCCCCTGCCCATCCCCCCCCCCCCCACAAGGAAATTGTCCCCAAATCACCTTAACTTGTACCGAGGTAAACTTTAAAAACTGTTGGGTGAGGAACAGACTAAATTCCAACATTTCCGCTATGATTACAGCATATGCCATGAACACAAAACTTCTGCAGAACTTTTCTGAGTGTGATTTTTTTGAATTTTAAAAATCCATCATTTTATTGTATTTAAAAATTCGTCTATTTTGTTAAAGTTCCACATGATCGTAGCTGTGCTCTCGGTGGAAAAGGTCGTAAAGACCCACAATCCCAAGACCCTCGCTGTAGCAGCATCGGAGAAAGTTCTTGGGTGACTTGCCCAAGGTCACCCAGCAGGGATGGGGCTGGCAGGCCCCTGCAGGACCAGACACCTGCATCCCTAAATCAGTGCTCCTTCCAAACCACCAAACTCTCATTATTTGCATAACCAAGTGTTTTATAAGGAGTCCCCTTGGATTTGCCTAATAAATTCCTTGAAAGTCCAGTATTTAAAGAGGCTTTTTATTCAGAGAAGCAATTCACCATATAAAATAACAATTCATTAAAGAAACATGAGAAAAGAAACCAACTCAACAGCATTTAAAATTTCAATGGGCTAATCCACTTTCAATATGCAAAAGGTAACCGAGGAAAAGAAACATATTACTTGATCATTGATTAAAAATGAAAAGCTTCTAACCTAATGACAGTTTTTCACCACCTCTCCATGATTGTTTTCCACCTTAAAAAAAAAAATAGCCTTTCCATCCGTCTCAAAACCCCTTCAGATTAATTTAGCAGGCAATGCCTAGTGCCTGCCTCGAAGAGAATTCATTGATAATTTATGGAAATATCTACTATAATCCAGCGGAGATGACTTTTTTCCAGCTTTGTGCATCAATAGATAATCAAGGCCTTAAAGCAGCCTTAGCTTCCCATTACCTCAGGCAAAAGAATTCCTGAAAGCGTGCCTTGAGGGCACCTGAATTATATACTCCATTAGGAGAGGAAGGCTTTCTGCATTCCATGTGTAACACTCACCAGAACCTTTCCTGTTTATTTCTGCTGTATGAAAGCAGCAGCATTAGGAACAGAATTTTTTAAGTGAAGACTTATGTAGACACAATGGAGAAACCTTTCAAGCAGGAGCCAGATCACCCCCTTCAGTCCCTTGGCAGTGACCCTCTCCCGAATAAAAGGTTTCTATTACATCATTAGCTCAAGCCAAAAACAGCCTTGGCTTAATGCACAGTTTGTTCTTCCTACTGTTTTTAGGCAAATACAGCTACTTTACTCCCATCTGGGAGGGAAATTAAACTGCTGGGCTGTAATCTAAGACAAGATTTTCATTGGAAGCAAATGCTTTCAATCCAGTGTAAATACTGGTGCATGTTCAGAAAAGCCTAAAACAATAAACCCTGCTCCTTCCCGACACAAGTTAGGGAAACGGAGAAGATGGGGAAGGAGAAGAGCAATACTAAAACACACGAGTCTAAAAGCAAACACTTCCATAGATTTTAATAAATTGTTTAACCTCTTCCACTTTCTGGAATTGAAAATGGATCTCGAAACATCTCCACCTCGGAGGAAAGTCTAAATGGTCAATTGTACCTTCAGCATTTCCCTTCACTCTGCAATTTGATACAGTCACCTCGATGTGGTCTCTGGAGGATTTATTTCCTTTTTTTATTTTTAAGATCACTAAACAAACTTGGAGAACCGCCGGCCGACCACATGGCAGCAGGCAGCGGCTCTGAACCACATTTGTAAAATGTCAGCAGTGACTTCATTCCTGGAGCTGACTTCTCCTGCCGCCAAATGAAGGCAAACTGAAAAGGTGGAAATAATCATAAAAATGATGCTAGTCCATAAACAAGCTTACAGCCTCATTAGGATAGCAGTAGGCTCCAGTGGGTGATTTATGCTCGTTTTGCTGATGCTATGAGGAAATGCCATAGGGCGACTTTAGCCAATTGCTAATGGTTTCTGACAGCTTCTTAGCAACTAGTGCAAGCAACGTTGTGGCGTTTGCTAGTGACAGAAACCGAAAATGTCATATTATCTGCCCATGTGTCATGAAGTCCGTGTGGCAATTAACTAGCAGGCCAGTGACTGAGGGGCCAGAGGCTCCCGAAAATGGCCTTTGGCTATGCAGAGGCAGCCGATGGGCGCAAGGCACACGCTGCCTACACGTATGCAACATTCTAACGCAGAAATCCGCTTCCTTGTGACTCCCCTGCTCTGATGAGATCGGGCCACTCAAATCCCTTCTTTCCCCCTCACTCAGGTGAAACTCCGGGCTCTCCTCCCTCTCTCTCTCTGTCTCTGTCTCTCTCTCTCTCCCCCAGCAGTGGCTCTGGCCTTATGAGAAGTCTCCAAAGCATTCTGCTTTGATATGATTAACCGAATGGCTCCTTAATTGGCAGTACCTGGTTCTGTGCATTTTGGACGCTGGAGTCCAAGGTGCTAGCCGTTTTTCTGCTCTCTCACGAATTAGTCTAAAAGGATTGAAGCTCACTGAAGCGGACTCATTGCCTGTCAGATTGCAAGGAGCAGAGGGACTCGGCAGCAACAAGACACTCCGTGAAAAACACCAGGCTTCTAACGAGCGGGGGGGGGAAGAATCCTGGCCACACTTTCCAGTTTCCGAGCTATCAAAACCATGCACTATATGTCAAACTGTCAAACCTTTCAGCGTGGGCCATTTGCCCTTTCAAATAATATTTAAGAATTGTTTTTACAAAATTTTATAGGCCATGGTCTAGTGAAAGAGGCCAACCAACAAAGAAAGGAATTTGTACTACAATTCGTCTACGGACAATTTCTTGCGAGACCTGGTCTGTCCCTGCGGAGCAAGGCAGGTGACCTGTGGCAGCTCCCAGGCTGTCAGAGAGCTCAGATTTCAAACACGCTCAACTCAAACATCCCAGAGTCGCCTATTTAAGCATGCCCGGGCATTTAGACTGTGCTATCTCGTGCCTTTCAAGGCAGGATAAAGCGGCATTTACCGTATTCAGGCCATTCAATGGGTCAGACTGACCGTGTCAGCAGGGGCTCCTCTCCGGCAGGTCAAAGCCCTGCTCCCGTTTTTTTCTCTTTTTCCTAACGCCCTCTCCCCACTCCAACCCAACCCCAGGACTGCCCATCCCCAAAACCTATTCTGAGCCAGGCAAAAACAAAACCCCCCGAAAGTGCCCAAGATTTACATCACAACGGAGAGGAACTTCCAGGGTCGGTGGGTCAGCAGGTATAAATAAAAATGGGTTGTCTGTCAGAGTTTTCTTTCTGTCGGGGAGGCTAAACTCCTAATTAGGGATCTGAACTTTCAACTGCCCGGGCAGCTGAAAGTGTAAGGTTGTGGACCTTCTTGTTTTGCTAGAGCTTCACGACAATTCATTTACAATTTTGCCAGGGACACGCCATAGTTCCTGGCCAGGTCTTCTCCTTACTTTCGCTCTACGCCTCTTCAAGTGTTTGGAAACAGAATGTTGGTCCCAGAAATGGAAGTAGACTCAAAACCAAGGCCATCTGTAATCGCATCTTTTGATACGAACTAAAGTCTATCATGTCTTGAAAGGTGACAAAATGGTCAGTTTAAAAGCATTAAGGCTGTACAGCTCGTGTTGTACGCTGGCTAACTTTTCAACCAGTGTTAAGGGCTTTTCCCTCTTGCCTGTTTTCTCACACAGCATATCTACAAGACAATATGGCATTTCAGCCCTTATGCAGTGTGTAGAACATTCCTGCCCTTCCAGGGGCTGCTGGTGCAAACACCCCGTCAGTATGGAGAGGTCGGGTTTCTTTTGTAGTGGAGTTATCCGAGTGTGCCAGGTTGTTAGGAAGAATGTAAAACTACCCCAAACCCACCTCGCCAGATCACGGCTGTGTCTACTTAGCCAGAAGTCAGATGGGATAATGTTTCTGTGTTATGTTAAGAGGATAAATGGTGAGAATTATAGACAACCCTTTCTCAGGAACCAGCTAGAGTACTTCAGAGGTTATAAAGAAGTGTTTTGTCTTCACTGAGAATGTGTAATCGCTGCCAGAATGAGTTTTCTAAAATACATATCTGATCTTATAACCCTGCCTCTTAAAATCTGCTGTGGCTACGGTTTGCCTTCAGGATAAAGGTCACACTTTTGAGCCTGGCATGAAAGGCCTTTCACGTTCTCTCTCCGCCCCCGGGTGTTTGCAGCCTATCTGCTGCTGGGTCCCCACCCGGACCCTGAGCCTCCTGACCTTCTCAGCATCTCCCCACAGGCATGGCTCTCACACCTCTTCTAGGTTCCCTGTGTAGCCCCCTTTGCACCGTCCTTCCTGGCAAGTTCCTTGGTGACCTTTTTTTAGGTTCAGCTCAACTGCCATCTCCTCTAAGAAGCATGTGCTGAACTCTGGCTGTTCAGTGACACCCCTCCCCAATCCCCAATTTTTCTTTTCCCGACACACCTCCATCCCAAAACACGTCACACTCCATCTGGCAGGACTTTTGTGTTCTGTAGTCTATGTCCCCTCGGCTTGATTCTAGGATATATGAAAACAGGGATGGGGTCATATTCCCCCTCTAAGATTCTCTAGCCCCAGGCTTATCCCAGTGTCCAGGGTACAGACTTGTCAAGGGCATAGTGAATGACTGAGCGAATGCATTTCTTTTTTTCACTGCATGGAGAAAACCACAGTTTCCATTTCCAGCTGTTACAATCCTTTTTGATACATGCTTAAACTCTTGAGGAATATCCACCAAGGAAAAATCAGTAAAACTCTAAGAAAACATAAAGGAAATGCATTCTCCAATGCTGGGACGTTTTCCTTGGAATCTTTCAGCTCCTCTCGGACAAAAGATGGACAGAGTGAGAGAATTGGAGCTCTTTCTAGTCTTTGCCATAGTTTCTCAATAATACATTTCTACTTCCTTCAAATTACAATTTAAAACTTTCTACCTAACTCAAATGTCTTGCTGCTTGTACATTTTTCTGAGTTCAACTCTAAAAAATAAAGCCAAAGTTTTGCTTCCCTCTGAATTTTTAATTTTAAATATATCACTTGACAGGTCTCCTAGTTTTATCCTCACAAAAAAAAACCCTCAACCGTCTCTCAGCAAACTGAGCTCAGACTCCAAGCTCAAACTTGACAGACTCAGTGCTAAATACAAAACTCTAGAACTCTGGCTTTTCCTTAGTTTTGCCAAGTCATGGATCGACCATCCCCACAGCATTCCTCCACACCCACCTCAGCAAATTTTCAGCAACAGGTTATCAGAGGACCTTAGTATCTGATACTATCATACAGACTGACTGCCACAGGGTCCTGGGAGACATTAGAAAGGATTTTATAAGATCAGTGAAAACCTAAGACAATCCCGTACGTCTTATTACGCATTTTTAAGAGAAACACAGTAGACTTTATATATCTTCAAATTTGCAGCCAATATACAAACATGTAATTGTCTAAATCCAATGGTTCACTTTTGCGTTTGGCTTGAATTAGGGCTCCCTTCTGCATCTCTTCTCATCCTTAGGTGTTTAACATTTCCTTGTTCTTAGTTCAAAGTGATTCTCAGTTGATCAAGGAAAAATAACAAAGGAAAGCACATTCTCGTATGCTTTATGTTACCACCCACCACTTCCCTGAAAATCTGGAGGTGGTTCCTTTGGAAACCAAGATAAGGAGTTAGATGTTGGCACCCGCCACGCAGTGTGAGGTTCTAGCAGGGGCCTAAAAAATGGCCAATGTTACAGACACACTAATGGCAGTGACTGATAAGACAGAGGTAAGGAAAAGTGGGGGAGAAGATTAAGAATAAGCAAACTTTAAAGAAACACATTATTGGCACTTACAAGAAGAGCCTAGGTACATTTCCCAAGGTTGGCTTTATAGAGATTTGCCATGAAGCTTTTCCTTTCTCGTTGATTTAGGTCTGTTAAACAGTGACAAATACTTGTTAATATTTAGCTCCTGTGGAATGAGCTCACAGCCTTATTCTGGCCTGTAGTGGACTCCTGACATCACAGAAACCTAACGGGAGGAATGGAGACTCGAGCCTGGAGGAAGTAACTCTCTCAACGAAGGTAATGCCTCCTTTTCTGAAAAATAAAGTGTGGACTTTAAAAATGAGCCCTACACAGGTAACCACCTTTTGCCTAAGCGGTCACTCTTACCATTCATTTATTCTTTTGACAGAAATGTACTGAATTCTGACTATGTCCCAAACACTGTGTCAACCATGAGGGGCACAGATGGGGAAGAAAATCAGAAAGAGTCCCTGTTTCTACAGAGTTTTCCAGATAGAGGGCACAGATGTGAAACAAAATAATCATAGGGATAAAGGTACGACTATACTCAATCAGAAACAAACATAGGTCTATGAGTGTTGAAACAAAGGAGACCACTGAGGAGGAATCTGGAGCAGAATCTGAAGGGAGGAGAAAGTTGAGCGGGCGTAGGGAGCAGCCTAAAAGGGCAGAGAGCAGAGAAAGGACTGTAGGCCACAGGAACAGCAGGTGCAAGGGCCCTGTGCCTGGAAGTGTGATACAACCATAGAACGGGAAGTGTGGAAGTGTGATACAACCACAGAACGGGAACCTGGGAAAGCAGGACCACACGAAGCTGGAAAGGTGTGAGGAGTAAGTCCACTTGTGGGCCATGGTTCAGGATTTGGGTGTCTGTCCTTAGGCTTCTGAGTAGTGACCCACACGTACTTCTGTGGCATCATCAGTCTCTTCTCCGTCACATGCCCCAGTACTACCTCAATGTTACCAAGTAAAGCCTCATTCCCCAAGGTCTCTTTCTAGTTCAACCTAACAAAGCACTTGATTCCAAATTAAGATGGGGGAATGAGTCCATTCAGGTAGACCCCAGCACACGCACAGATCACACTCTGAAGTTAATCTGTAAGTAGGTCTCTTGGACATTGGAACATATTTTCACATAGAAGCAAGTTATGAATAGTGTTGGGTCCCAAGGCTTGCTCATCAAAGCCAAAGTAATTCATTAAGGGAATGAAGTTCCAATACCAGAGCCCAAGGTGCAGAAAATATAAGAAGGAGGAGGAGATGGTTGTTGGCTTTTTCCCTTGTATTTCTGTACATAGAATCAGCTGAGGAAAATATTCAAGTATGTGTAAGTGCCTTATGTACCTCCTTTTCTATATGTCATGTCCATTGCTCAGCAGGCATCTCCTGGAGTTTCTTCCAGTGCCTTGTAGGGGCACTTGGCATCCTGCTGTGGACACCCCACCCACACCTATCCTTTTCCTGCTGTGAGTTCACACTTACCATCTCCCCATGACCCAAATACCCAGCCTTTCAGTCTAGTTCATCTAAGCCAGACCTGTTGAAGTAGAAAGCAATCTGCAAGCACTAATGGAGACTCAGCGAGAAAACCTGATGCTCCTTCACCTTCCCAGAAATATGGGCATCTTTGAAAGAAAATTTGTTAATGCAAATGAATCTTTAAATGGCAGAATTTCAGGTAGAGTCGTTAGTGAAGTTTTTTTGTTTATTTTTTAAAGATTTTATTTATTTGAGAGAAAGCATGAGAGGGGAGAGGGGCAGAGGGAGAAGCAGGCTCCCCGCTGAGCAGGGAGCCTGATGTGGGACATGATCCCAGGACCCTGGGGTCATGACCTGAGCTGAAGGCAGATGCTTAACCAACTGAGCCATCCAGGTGCCCAGGAGTAAGTAAAGTTACAAAAAAAAAAAAGAAAAAAATACAGCTGGTACTGGGGAAGTTTTGTTGTTAATTGTTGTTTTAATCAGCAGATGCCAGCCTTTCGGAAGAGCCCCGGATCAAGTTCCCAGACTTGTCGTTGCATCCCTCTACCCTCAACCACTCACCCCTGCTCATCCCTCCTGCATTTGGGAAGTCACGCATCTCTCACCTTGCTCAGTGTTTCTTTGTTTCTTCACAGAAACTGTGGTGGCAGTGAGTGGGTCCCGGGAGTGCACAGCAGTGAGAACAGCAGTAAGAGATCTTGGCTGATGTGTATATACGTGTGTGTATACGGAGGACACTCCTATGATCTGGGTGTTTATAACTCAGAGATCACCAACCCGTTGGAATAAATTTGGAAGAACTCCTTTGCTACAAATAAATTCACTCTATTAAGCATCTATCACTTCATGATTCTTCACGGAGACCACAAACCATGCATAAAACATAGGAGGGTAAAAAGTATGAAAAGAATCCAACCAAACAACGGAGACCCAGAATGAAAATGCTCACTGGATTTTTAGGGAACACAAAGAAAATCTGTTGAATTATATTAACATGCCATTGATAGAACTGAGGGAAGAAATAGGACTTTCTAAATTCATGGAAAGGAAGAATTATCAGAGTTGGTCAGTATTCATATTTGCAGTTCACTTATGATTTATTTTCCTGCATGTGTTTCTATGAATAGAGTACCACAGACAGATAAAAGATGTACAAAGAAATTGGCTACATTTTCCAAATTTTTTTTTTAAAAATCATTGTATTTTGTTTTTTTGAGATAGGAAGACCTTTTTCTAGTAATTCAATATGACTTTTGACTTGAATACCCCTCAGGGGAACAACAGCAAATTAGTTACCTACATGCAGAGGACAAACAGCAATGATGAATAGGAAAGAAAAAAACACAGATTTCACTCATTTTCATCCATTCAGCATTTTTCTTTTCTTTCTTTCTTTTTCTTTTTTTTTTTTTTTTAACAACCAAACACCATGGAAAATCCCTGCAAAGACAGCATAACTTCTTAATGAAGTCTTACAAACTTCAGGATGTGAGTGCACTGCAAGATGTTACTGACATCTTTGTATTTATACTAACAGTAAAACAAAATGGAAATCCCCTAATCTTTTTCTAAGAAAAAAAGAAAGAAAATGTGCTACAGTAGCAAAGGTAAAACAGTGTCAAATTGTAAAAGTCATGAACTTTTGTTTTGAAGCAACATCTCAGAAAGCATTTGAGGAAATAGTATTTTACCTTTTTAATATTAAAGTAATACACGCCAAATTCCTTGAGATAGTCCTTTGAAAATATATAAATCATATATTGACAAATGATCTCAAAATTCTGTTTAACCATGAAAATAAATCCCTCAGTCAAAACAAAAACAAAAGCAGAAAACAAATGCCACACATGGGATCTTATAGCCAGGCAGACATACACACACACACACACACACACACACAAACACACCCCATTTATTTTTGTGAGATCCTCAAATGCTTTCCATATAATGTTTTTAAATTTTTATATACTCTGTATGTGTGTGTGTATATGTAGGTATATATGTATATATATACATATATGTGTGTATATATATATACATGTATATATGTATATATACTCAACCTGTGTTGAGTGTGATATACCTGTGTGAGTGTGTATATGTACACTTACACAGAAAAGAGAACATTTATTTATCAAAAAGTTCATTTCTTCAGCAAACTCAGTTATATAGAATGCACTTGAGAATGTGGGTTTAATAAAAAGATTTCCGACATGCAGATTAGAAGCGGTTGAAGTGGTTCTCGACTTTGGCTACACATAGAATCATGTGGTAGTTTTCACAAATCCTGATGCCTACACTGTACCCAAGACCAATTAAATTAGTATTTTGGAGGGTGAGATCCCACCATTAATGATTTTAAAGCTCCAAGATGATTAAAATGTACAGCCAAGTTTGACAACCAGTGGATTAGGGTCACAGATTATATGTGGCAAAGCTCACAGATTTTTTTTTTTACAGAGAAATGGCCATAAGACCCTTAATCAGAGACCTGTTCTGTGTACTTTAGATGTGTTTTCAAAGGTTTACTCATCTGGTTTCCTGCCTCATAGTTTGTAGACTGAGAGTTTTGTCACAATGTAAGACGATAAAAAGGCAAAAAAGAACTTGGCCCACAAGGGCCCTTTAGCAGAAAACAGCCCTATAGATGTTAAAGAGTCTGTGTAAACAAACAAAACTATGTAGCACAGCACCATAAATCACGTATCTACTGAATTAAATTATTTTAAGCTTGTGAAGATTAGATACGATACAGTGTTATGTGTAGTCTAGAGACATTTTCCTAAAAATGCCCCTCAGTTTTTTTGAATATCTAAAAAAGTAGGATTTTGTTCATCTGAAGCGAGAGCAGATTAACCAGAATCCCGTGTCCACGTTCTGTAGCGACTCTTTTCATGACTTGCCCTCATTTCACTGGTCTGTGTCGCTAGATGGAGCACAGCCCTCAGCGTGAGCATCGTGCGTGGGTTCAACACAGGGCACCAGCACCCCTTCTGACCCTCCCTGGCTTCCTGGGGACCTTCTCTCAAGGTGCCCAAGGGTCTTTCATCCCTTTTCTTCTGCTCTCAGTACATATGGAGGTGGAGGGAAGGGCAGGGTGGGTGCAGAAAGGGTCAGAGGTCAGCGGAAGGCGGACAGGACTGGATGAGAGGGCGGGAGGCACCTCCTGCAAAGAGGCAGAAGTTGGAGCAAGAGGGAATGTTGTGGGTCAAGGGAGAAAAAAACAGACGGAGATGGCTTTGCCTTCGAAATGAAATGGAACCAGGCTGTAAAATGTAGATTAGGAAGTCTTTGGGGAGAATGAAGTGATGTTAAGGACACAGGCAAGAAAGAAGTTGGGATAAAAAAGAAAGAAAAGCTTGTTATTCTCTTATGGAAAAGCCATCTGAAAATCCACCAGTTTCTGAAAGATAAGGTTTGAGAATTACTGGCATGCACCTGTGATTACCTCTAACCTTCTCTCCTCTGAGTGTCCCAGATGCCAGTCCTTGTGTAGTTTTGGGGGCGCACACACCAGTCACTCAGTTAATTAGGGACAGGTGCTTGCCGCTCAGAATCAGCACGTTCTGTCAAGGGGTGACTTCCTTTGGTGGGCACACAAGGATAAAGTCACTTTCCACAGCAGCGATACTCCAGATCTAACTTACAAAGCCCCAGGGATCTTGCCAAAACGCAGTTTCCGATTCAGTGGAGGAGGAGCCTGAGATGCTGCATTTCTCACAAACTCTGGGGGCTGCTGAAGCCGCGTCATAGGTCCAAGGACCCGTGATAGCCATCCTAGCAAGGTTCTGGGGGATCTTCCCCTACGGGCAAATAAAGCTAGAAAATGTTGGGTGCACGTGCAGGCCTGGCTACAGTGGAAGGCGACACAGTCTCCTCCAGCGCCCACAGGGAGGACCGTACCTGCACCCGCGGGACAAGGACAGGGAAAGGCTGTTCATGTCCTCATTTTGAGCATCACCTCGGGATGTCTCTAGGACTAAGTGGAGTATCAGACCAAGCCAGGATGTCTCCAACTGGCGACTCTTCTTGAGTTTTGTTTTGGTTTTTTAAAGATTCATTTATTTATTGGGGAGAGAGAGAGAGAGAGAGAGAGAGAAAGGGAGGGCATGCTTGAGTGGGGGGATGTTATTAGAGTAATGCATGCCATTACTATAATAAAGGTATGGAGGGCGGAGAGAGGATTTCCAGCAGACTCCTCGCTGGGTGAGGAGCTTGACCTCAGAACCCTGAGATCGAGACCTGAGCTGAAATCAAGAGTCGGATGCTCAACTGACGGAGCCACCAGGCGTCCCCCAGCTCCTTGCGGATAGTACCACAGCCCTCTCTCCTCCATCTCCCCAGCACATGCAAACCTCGCTCACTTGTCTGGGAGGCGTTACTAGAGAGCAGTGTAGCCTCTGGAGTCAGATTGTCTAGGTTCCTGTAAATCCCATCCTCACCACTTGATAGCGGCACAGCCCTGGGCAAGTCAGTTAACCTCTCCAAGCCTCTATTTTGCCCCTCTGGAAAAAAGAAGCATAGTAATAGTACAGCGTTGAGCTACTGAACAGAGTAAATAAAATCAGCTACATTGAACATTGAAGACAGAACACGGCATTAGCCCAGGCTTAGCCCAGGGAATGCCAGTTCCTGTGGCTGTTTTGCTACTGAGAACATTCTTTGAGCAAGGGGACCTTTCTCCTAAGCCGTGCACCCAAAGCAGAAAAACAGTCACAGCCACTCTAGTTATGTGTCCTCATCTCCCCCATCCTGTTCTCCTTCCTAGCAGTCACTTTTCCAAAATACATAGACCCATCCTCCTAGCACTGCATACCATTGTCATGTTTCCTCTCCCCCCCCCCCAAAGAGCCCTGGAATGACTTGGAACTTTATACATGTGCGCCAGAGAAAAATGGGTGGCTGGTACTGCCTAAGGGGCCCAATGATGAGATTCTGGCGGACTAGGGCTGGATGGTGATACAAAGGAAACACGTTTTATTAATACAAGTTCTCGCACAAAATAGGTCAATTCATAATACCTTGTCCTCTGCTCTCCAGATAATATTTCCATGGTAAATAATAGCAAAGGCTTCTGGTTTTGATTTTCAAATATGGAAAACAGTTATATCACTGAAGAAAATATCTTTAAGGCCTAGGACAAGTGGGATGCTGTAAAGAAAAGTGGGGCTAACTTTCAAGTTATAGGCCATCTCTTGTCTAGACAGGAAGATGAGCAGTTATAATAAAAACTAATATTTATTGAGCACCTACTATACACTCGACATTGTGTTTAGCCTTTATTTTCAGTCACTTAATTAATCCTCATGAAAACTTTAGGAGGTAAAAGTTAAATTTATTATCATGGTAAAAATAAACCAATTTAAAAAACAACAACAATTTCTCCAAATTTTAAAAAAACCCTTGGGAGCCTGGGTGGCTCAGTTAAGCAACTGCCTTCGGCTCAGGTCCTGATCCTGGAGTCCCAGGATCGAGTCCCACATTGGGCTCCCTGCTAGGTGGGGAGTCTGTTTCTCCCTCGGACCTCTCCCCTCTCGTGCTCTTCCTCTCTCATTCTCTCTCTCTCTCAAATAAATAAATAAAATCTTAAAAACAAAACCCCCTTCACTTGTTATGGTTTTTTAGTTTTTTTTTTTCAAACTGTTTTTGTAACCAATAGAGACAATTCCTATTTACAGACAGTAATGAGCTGCTTGGAGAATACACACCTTACTGAGTGCTTTTCTGAATTACCTCATGTCATCCTTGCCTTGGCCCCAGTGTACGGATAAGGCAATAGAGCTCCTTGTGAACGCCAACCCACATCGGACTCAAAGCTGAACTCTTAACCATCCCAGAATTATTCTCTCCACTTAACCCATGAGATTCGATGACAATCAAGATGCGTTAACCTCTAGAAAGATCTCCCAGAGCAGTAAGTGTCTTTTCTCATTGCTGCATGTGGTCCACAGCCAACACAAAGCCTGACCCATAGCAAGGACTTCACAGACGTCTCCTGGATCACACTCTTTCCACTGAAGTCAAAGAAGGAGGACAGGAGAAGCATGCGATCTCTGAGCAGGATACAAGCGTTCCTTAGTCAAAGATCATGGAAAAGGTTAAATGTGAAAACCACCTCCGAAATGTACGCGGAAGAAAACAAATACCAATTGTTTATGGATCGATCGGGGGGGACGTAGGCAAGAATGGGAGAACGCCCCAAATAGTCACACTGCCAAAAAAGTGAGGCCGTTGTCTTGAATGTGCCTCGAAACACTGAAGGAGAAAGTCACAGGGCAAGACGTCACATAGGCGGTGGATGGCAGGTGCTCAGCCACCGGCACCCCGAGGGGAGTCCTGAGCTCTGGAGAGCAGGGCCGACAGAAGCCCTGTTGCTTGCATAGCACCGAAAAATGGTCATGTATGGAGCTCCAAAGCCCCCACTTTCCAGCTCCCACAGATGGTCTTCAAGTGTGCCTCGTGTCAGGAACCTGAGGTTCTGCCTGCAGGAGAGCTGGGAGGAGCTGCGCCCAGGAGCCCCGGCCGAGACAGAGCAGACAAGGGGCTGACCCCAAGCTCGAGCCACAGTTTCTTTTCTCTCAGGGATTACGCATCAAAGAAAGGCAAGTCTCCTCTCCAGGAGGGATCCAGAAATACAAACAAGGTTGCTTCATGAAACACCAGCCTGGAGCAGAAGATACTCGGGCCGCCCCCAACACCCGAGGGGAGCAGCACTTCCACATCCCTGCGGTTTTCAGTGATGACATCACCTACATGCTAATCTGAACTCTTCCTGGGGCGAGAAGCAAGTAACAGAGTCCATGAATTATTTTCATCTACAAAAGGCAGAAATCATCCTTCCCCACAGAAAGGACCTTGGTCTTTAGAGCACTCTGCACCCCCTCTCGTCTCCCGCTGGCTCTCACCCCGCTCTGAGCTCCTGCAGCTGCCTCTACAGAAATTTCACCTGGCAGCCAGCCCCCCTCGCTTTCCAGCACAATCATCCCACAAAGACTGGAAGTGTCAGAATAGCCTCGGCTCCATGACGCTCCCCTAGACCTAGACTCCCAGGAGCGACCGCCGCCCTGGAGCTGCAATCACCGCCCCCGCGCCCCCACACACAGGCCACCTCCTTGTACAGATGTGAGCCTCCAGGATAGGCACGACTCTCAGTTTCCTGCTCTGCTTTAAGTCCCCCTTCTGGGCCTCGCCTTGACCCTGACCACAAGCTGCCTGGGAATCACTATTCCCCTCCCCTCCCCCAGCCCCTGCCAGTCTTCTTTCCCAGGGCTGAATACTGCTCCCATGAGGAGCCAGCTGGAGGGGATTCTCTCCCTTGAACATAGACCTCAGAACACCCAACCCAGCCCTGCCCGACTTCTGAGTTGGCCTGTGGCCTAGAATGCCTTGCTGCTGGTCCCACCTATCAGACGGGGGATCCGAAGTGCCAGGCCTGGACTTGTTACACCCTTTGGACGCTCTGTCTTGGACCACCCAGCTGCCTGCCCACGGGCCAGCTTTTATATCCACATTCGGTGCTCCCAGCCCTCATTGCTCTTGATAAGGAGGATGCTTCAGCCCTGCCCGAGCCTCCTCTTGCTGCCCAGTGTCTCTGTGTCTCTGAGATTCTAGCCGGGCGCTCGGGCTTCAGCGTGTCCTGCCTTCTCCCCATCTGCATGCCGAACCGGGACACAGCCCCGGATCACATCCAGTCAAATCCAGATGGTCTGTGAGAGTACAGTTTCCACATCTGATACTGAAGGGGATGTGGGAGACATGGGCCATCCTCTCTGTATTTCATTCTTCTTTCCAGGAACCTCTGAACTTAGTCTCTCTAAGGAGGCATCTCCACCACTATTTGGGGCAACAAGTTCTCTCTCGTGTAGAAGAGACCGCTACGGGGAAGAACAGTCTAGTCTAGTCTAGTCTGAGCAAAAAGCCTGCTTGAAAGTTGTATGGTGGGTCACCACAGGCCCAAAGCTGCACATTGGTCTGCTCTCTGGCCAAAAAACAGGAATATGATCAGGTTTTAAAAATGCATAATCATAGTAGGGAAAGATAATCTCCCTCAGAGAAGTTTGAACACTTTCAAGGCACGGAATGTGACTATGTGGAGCCATGTTACCACGAAAGGATGAAAAGCAACAGGAGGAAAGTTATGCTGAGTGATCATGTTAACTGTTTCTCTTCAGACACCTGCTTGTTTTCTTGGTTTTGTTTTGTTCTTTAATGGGAAAGCGGGTGTTTGGAGTGTGGGCTATTTGAATGTGGAATGATCCTTCTAGGTCTTCCTAAACTTAGCAGAGAGTCAGGGGTAAAATCCCAGGTGGTCAAACAGTGATTTCACAAGCTCAGGCCACGATTTCTTATCTTTCCAAGTTCCATACTTCCCCAAACATATGTAATCACGCCTGACCTACAGGTCACAGACCGGGACTGAAGTTCCAGGCCAGCCACTACTGTCTGCGTAGTCTTTGTGAAGCGACTCCACCCTGCTAAGCCTCCCTGCCTCCACCCACAAAGGGCTGGTGGGAATAAGGAACTAGCTAACTCAGAGGGGTGTTATGAAGAGCGAGTAGAATTAGACACAGGAAAACTCTCGGGAAAATACAAAATAGTATAAAAAAATGCCACTTCTTTAGAAGAACTTTTAGATCTTTAGAAGATCTGCCAAGACAGAGGTGGGTACATTTTCCACATGCAAACAATGATAGCTGATATCACAGTGTATTTCCACGGCTTGTGTATATACCAGCCATTCCCACTAGCCTATGAGCTCCGTGAGCCCAGTAAATGGGTCTTGTTCACCAGTGGACATCCTCAGGGCCTACCCACTAGCAGGCAGCCAGTGCTTGTTGAATGAAAGGCCAACTGAAGTCATACATTTATTTAGATTTATTTAGAGTTAACGGAGGGGTGAGACCGTTGAAAAGCAACTTTATCATTCCAGCTTTTGTTTCTCTCTCTCTTCTCTACAAGAAAATTTCTTGCCCCGAGTTAGTTCCACTCTCTCCACATGGGTGGCATATATAGAATTCATGATTAGGAAAATGTAACAAAGCATTTGGTCATGCATTCCAGGCGTTTGCTAATCCTCCTTTCTATATAAGGAGAGCTCTTACCTATGGAGCAACTGATTGACTGGTTGATTCAGATGACTGAGAGGAGAGGAGAAGCTGAGGACACCTCTTACATCGGGCCACTCACTCTGTCACAAGTGGACTAATGAAGCACCATCTTCATCAGCCTGGTGAACCTGTATTTCTACACGGCGCATCAGACCACCACCTATAGATGCACCGCAGGAAACAACGGGATGGCTAGAAAACCATCCTTAGCCTAAATTCTACTCATATTGCCAGCAAACAAAATACAGACAGATGATCCACTCATAACTTCATTCTCTCTCTCTCTCCTGCTCGCTGCTTAGATGGGTGTGATTAAGTGATGGATGGGTCAGTTAGAGTAGAAGCAGTTAAAATGGTCATTTTATATTTAATGCAGAACATCCCTGTTTTCAGCTGGCCTTACTTATGAGAAAGTATGTGAGGGAGAGCAGGACAGTGGACTGTGTGGGTCCCTGGTAGGGGAGTCATAATGTATGGCGAAAGGTGACATCAAACAGGAATATTCTGTCCCTGTTCATTTGTAATGAATGGAAATGAACATCATAACACGTGGATATGTTTTTAACCACTCCACAGAGGCTATGAAAGAGTAATTACAATTTCTTGGCTTAATTTATTATTACTGATATGATGGGAGAAAACCAAGACCATTTTCTAAAGATACGGATAAAAAGGGGAATTCATTTATAGGGAAAGAGCTACCAAAATGATAACGGTATTAACAAGACTTGAATCCCTCCGTCCCTAAGGCGACTCTGGTTCCAACACATAACTGTAAAGTAAGGCACAAATACTACAGTTAGGAAAACAGCAAGGTCCCATGTTAAACCGGGCGAGGACAACACAAAGAATCAGAGTATACACTCATTTTCAGATACTAAGGATCATATCACTGGGAGAGTGTCAGGGGAGATGAGGAGAGGCTTGAACCACGGACTCAACCCCAGTTGAGGCCTTCAAGATCAAGCGGCAAGGATAAGCATTTTGGCTAATGCCAGCTGCCTTACGGTGTTAAGGGCTAGCCGGTGATCTCTTAGACAAACCAGTCGTATGGAGTTTAGGTTTTTAATACCATGGGCCAAATGCTTATGCATTTGAGCTGTACAGGCCTCTCTGTTGGGCAACGCTGTCCTGAAGTCCACTCCCAAGTTTAAAGGCCACTTTGGTGGACCATCAGCTTCCCCCGATTCCTCTTTATGGGGATGGGTACACCTGCATGGGGAATAAGTGATGGGACTCATCCAAAAGTTAAGAATGCAGTATCAGGCCCCAAATGTGTTCAACAATAGAGCCAAGAAGATGCAACTCTCCTTAGAGCAATGAGACAAACTTCCAATCCCCCGAATAGGAAAAAAGGAATTTTTTCCAGCTGATTGTTCCAAGTGACCACAGTTTTCACTAGCATCCATGCGGGACGTCCGGCCGTCACTTAGGACAGTCAGAGCTGCAGAGACACCCGAGACGTTCTCGGAGCCTCCACTCTGGGGATCTCCAGGACCAGACTGATGCAGGCTAGGGATGTTCCTCCTAGAATCCACGGGAGACTATGAGCACGCGTGAGTGTTTGCAACCTCCTGACAGTCTTCTCCTGCTGGACCCCACCAGAGGAGAGCAGCAATGTCTGTAGTTTCGTGCCCAGGAGGCAGTCTCTCAAAACCAGGGTACAGAAGGCAACCAAGTGAAAGAGGTTTCGACCGTGTTTGTGCAGTGTTGAATGTAGCAAATGGAACTGGATGAGAAATGAAGAGCTCGGCACGCCAGAGTCCCCCTTCAGAAAACTGCCAAGGAAGGGTGCCCCCTGCGCTTGTGGGTTGAAACAACCTGCAGGCATAGCCCACTTTCTGACCCCCTCCTACAGAACACGTGGGCTTGTGTGCACGAGGACAGGGACGGCTCACACAGACTGGAAGGGTTAGGGCTGCCTGACAAGCTGGCTGCGTGCGTCTTCTGTCCTCGCACAGCTGCGAGGGTCTGGGTGAGGACCCTCCAGCTGGCACATGCCCCCTACAGCCACTCTCCACTTGGCTGCCTCCTTACACAGACACACAAGTGAGCGCATGCTCACTCTTGGTGGCTTAACAAGCTCCTTGCCTTTAGATTTTAATTCACTGTACTGTAGTGATTTTTTTTAAAAGATTTTATTTATTTAACAGAGAGAGAGAGAGTACACACAAGCAAGGGGAGGGGCAGAGGGAGAGGGAGAAGCAGGCTCCCCACCAAGCAGGGAGCCCAACACCAGGACCCTGGGATCAGGACCCGAGCTGAAGGCAGAGGCTTAACCAACTGAGCCACCCAGGTGCCCCTCTACTACCAGCGATTTTAACAGACCCGTTATTAAATATCTCCAGTATCCCCTATTTTCACAACGTTGTTCACATTTTAGCATGAAAGGAGTTCTCTTCAAAAAGGACAATTTGGGTGGTGGTATTAATTTTCTGGTGCAGCTTTCAGTGTGTGAGGCTGTGAGCAGGGGAGAGGAACCCAAACCGATTGCTTCCATCGTGGAATGAAAGGACTCTCCCAAGCCCTGTGCGTCAGGGGAGTGTGGGGTCGGGGGCTACCAATGGCGGTCAAGCGAGTTTGGAGAGCCAGGATTTGGTAACCCCCAACCATACATTCTCACCGCACTTCTTGGCCTAACTTGATAGATTGATTCTGAAAACATACACTAATTTTTTAAACGCAAAACAGACCCACTTGTGTTAGGGCCTGCACAAACAGAGGACTAGGAGAGTGGAAACAGCATAAACAATGTTGTTTATATCCGAGGCCTGAGAAAACTGCTGCCCTTTCCTCCAAAATTGCAGGAAGTATCAGAGTAAACCCCCACCCATTAAGGTGGAATAAGAACCATATTTTCCACAGGAATGGATATAGTTTTTCAGATAGTCTGACATTAAGGGATCTTGGAGCAGGGGCACAACTAATAAAGGATGGGTTTTCCTCTAACCCCACAACGGCAGGGGCAGAAAATCCCGCCCCCCAACACACACTAGCAATTCCGAAAAGTTAAAACGAAGCGAAACCAAACACAGTGAAAAGGGCAGATGTGGGGAAACACGGATCATTTTCATTGTTCTCCTTCACTCTTACCGCCTGTGGAGGCAGAGAGATGGGTTCCTACAGCTGAGTACCTAACAAGAGCCTTTTACTGCGTCGGAGTAACTAGCCCTGTGATCTGGGCCCTCAAGATTCAGAACCCCTTTGAGCTAGACCTGCCTTACTCCTTTTTATATTAGTTGGCTTCCTTAATTCATTTCTCCCATTTCTTAAAAATTGTGGCTGTTTTAACAAAACTATATTTAAAAGCAAGCAACAGGAAGCTTTTACTTGGGAAGTTGAGGTTTAAGCACTCCGTGGCAAACAATGAACCAGGGAGATAAAGATGCAACGTGAAAGGTTGGGAACAGACCCTTGCTAGTTTCCTGCCAGAGTTGTCTTGTGAGCATGTGTGAGGCCACGATACGGACCAACAGTGCTAGTTTGCTTTTATTTACTCCAATTTATTTGTTCCTGTGAGAACCCCTATAAAAACAAAGTGTGGGGACAAACAATGGAAGCCCTGCCATCTCCTCCTTGCCAGGGCTTTTATTTTCCACATTATCAAATGTTTTCATCAGTGGAGCTCAGCCCATTCATTCAACCCTGTGAATCACAACCCAGATCATATTGCATTGGGGGAAGAAAAAAAAAAAAAACAACCACCATGCACCGCCTGTATCATTGAAAGAAAGAAATGTATGTTTCCCTCTCCTCTTTTCCCTTTGATCCTTGCAAACAGAGTTGGGGTCCTCTGTAATGCCCTACGATGGACGCTTTCCCCCAGCCGGCCAAGCAACTAGAACTTTTAAAGAAGTCAGCCTGCAATTCCATAACATAATTTTATCTCCATTCCCTTTCTTGGCCTCCTTCCCCAAACAGGTATCCATGTCAAAGGAGAACTCTTGAGTTGGGGGTTTGTTTGACCTAGGTCACACAAAGGTCAAGCTTTTCACCAGTTGTTAACACAAAGCTTCCAGCCAACCCACCCTCCAAATCCGGCTACACAGTCTGTTTCCATGTGCAAACGCACTACGCACATTGGATTTTCCTCAGTTTTGCACGAACTAACAATCCCTTCACTGTGAAGTGGTCTCAGTGACAAATAAATAGGTCAAACACTCTTTTGGTGAAACTGGAGGCGCTGAATTTGCCAAATATGGAAATGGAATGGATTTTGACTTTTTCATTTTTTAAAAAGGCTTTTTAAAGTGTTATTTTAAAACCAGTTGAACAGATCGCTTTATTCCTTTATTGGACTTCAAGGGATGCTGTCTTTTAAGCAGTTTTATGCACTCCAAACTGTATTTTTGCCTTTCTGAAAGAGATCAATATTTATTCAGATTGATTTTTAAGATTTACATGTGAAAAATAGATAAAATTGGATCAAATATAAACCAAAACTAATTCTGTCAACTCCCATGAAAGTCAATAAAGCCAAAATAAATTTAGCAGATTTCATCTACCTGCATTTGAGAATTGTTTTACTTCATTATTTCTTATAAACTTACTGAGCAGAAATTTGCTTAACTCTTACCCATGCTTCTCTTACTGAAACAGTAAGACTCTCTATGGAATATTTTGCACTTGAATATTATCACCAGGATAGCATATGGCAAACTAGCGGTAGGCAGTTTATCTTCATCCTCTTTGTAAGCTAAAATTAGCACAATGTGTTTGCAGCATTCTACACTTGACTCTGCCGGGGTGGTATTCTCCACAATGCCATGCTTGTCCCATATCCTGGCCGCTTCCAGTATTTAAGCAAATGGGTTGAAGGTTTATAGTAACAACACAGATACATTTTAATGCAATAAAACCTCAAATTAGCACCAACAATGAAAAGTAAACTAGGTCTATTAGTAATGAAACCTGAAAAACCTTCCTTTATCTGCTTCCTAAAATATATAGTATTTCCACCACAAAGTCCTTCAGATGTTTACAGAGGCTAATTGTACTAAGCGGGATATATACATAAGGCTCCAAAAGCAAGAAACAATTACCTTCTTAGACAACTGAGGCGTGTTTTTCTACTTGTTTACCATATTCAGTTTTTCTTGGTAGTATGTTCTTGATGCTAAAAATTCACTGTTGCTAAGAATTTAGTACCAGCTTTCACAGGATTAAATGAAGGTGATCTGCCAATGGAAAGAGCTTACTCTTTAAACAGGAAAGCAGCTACTGGCTGGCTCTTTGAAAGGATTACAACACAAACAATGATTTTAAAAACAATGGAAGCCCTTCAAATAATACATCCCTTTTAGCGGGCCTGTAGCAGAGTGATCTTCTCATCAAATAGTTAAAAACAAAACAAAACAAAACAAGAAAGCTTGAGGAAGAATTAACTTTAAGGAACCCAAATTGGCAGGTAGACAGCAGAAGGATATTTACATTAGGGACAGAGAACACCTCTATCTCTTAATGCCATTTACTAAAACAGATGTTATATTAAGAAGACTTTGCTGGAAATTTCACTAGCCAATATCAGGCTGACTTTCCATTACCTCTGTGTGCTAAGGCAAATGTATTCACCTTGTCACCAACAGATTAATCCAAGATGACAAATAAATGTTCATATTGTCCACTGATTTATATCAAAAGATTTTAAAAGTCTTCATCACCTCTCAAAAAAAAAAAAAAAAAAGATGATTTCTCAAAAGTTCAGGGTATACTTGACCTAGTCATATTATTCTCAGAAGTCTGCATTTGGAAAAGGGGGACAAATGTAAAACCTCCCCAAACATTATAAGGCAACTTCATATATGATATTACTGAAGTGATTATTTCACTTGATGTAACTTATGAATCCATCTCTCCCCATCATTCTTGACCCACACCCCTCCCCCAGCATAGAGTATCCAGGAAAAATGCAGGATACAAATGTTTAAATAGGTAAATCACTTGGAAACTTCAGTAATAACCAAATAAAGCAGTTATATATTCCACATCTATTCAAAGAGCTGGGGATGCATTTGGACCTTTTCAGTGTTATCTGTGCATAGAAGAATCAAATCCGTAACACTACTTCCCATCTAGATACTCAGAAAACTCACCTATTGGGAATGGGTACTTTTTGATCGCTATTACCAATGTTAAATCTTAGATTCAGAATTTCTCTTCACTGGCCATGAAATTATTTGGAATTTACTGACCTTCTGCAAATTTCAATCTATATGTAAAATGTTTATTGCAAGTTCTTCATTCTACCCAGGTTTGTTCAACTTGGTTCTTAGAATTTCAGTATTTCAGAAGCGAAGGAAGACGTTTCAATGACCTAACCAACCTTTTTATTTCCAGAAGAAATTTCATCCCATTGAGGTTATGTGAGTGGTCCAGCCCCAAGCACAGGGCTTGTGCCTTGTCCGGTGGGGACAGATCTGGAACAGCTGTCTCCAACAACAATGGTCTCTGTAGTTCACCACACAGTCTCAGAGAAAGACAGTTTAAAGTTCCCAACATAAGGCGCACATGAACCAGTATTCAAAATAGAAACTGATCACTATGCACTGATCCTCATCTAGAATCATGCACAGTTATTTTCTCCTTATGTTTTAGCATTGGTTTCTGAGATGCCAAAATAGGTGGTTCAGCACCTTGATGAGGAGGATAGAGGAATCACTGATTTATCTATATCCTCAGAAATGTATGGATTCTTAAATATCCTTTTTTACAGAAGAGGAATATACAGTACTATAAACACACATGTGTGTGCATCACATATAACGACAAAGCAAGTATGGCAAAATGTTAACAATTGTCGAAAGGGACTGGTGAGTTATGCGTACTTATTAAACTATTTACTTGATTTTCCTGTATGTCTGAAAATATTCAGAATAAAAAGTTGAGAAAAATGCTAACAAACAGCATGGGGAGAATCTCAGTGCAAGGCTCCACAAGGCCGCCCTGTGTTTTCCATCTTCCGGGTACCACCGTTGGCTCTGCCGTGGGCCACCACATTGTGCCACGACTGAACAGAGTTATTACTGCATGGATAAGAAATTCCTCTCTTTAGAAGGAGCTGGACCATGTTTGGTTGTTAGGAAACCACCTCTGTTCCCTTGAAGAGGGATGGCTTTGCAACGAATACCAAAAATTCAAACACATTCCTGTGTCATGAGTGAGTAGTTACCAAAAGAAATTAAAATAGTCAAAACAGACTCTCTGCTGTCATCATAACGAGGCCACAACACTGTGAATATAAAGAAGAGCAAGAAGAGAGGTGAACAGTGAGGTGGGGGAGAGGAAGAGTGGGCAATCAGCACCACCAGGAATTTTGCAGGTGAAAGAAGTAGTAGAGGGGCGCCTAGGGGGCTCAGTCAGTTTAGCCTCTGCCTTCGGCTCAGGTCATGATCCCAGGGTCCTGGGATCGAGTTCCACATAGGGCTCCTTGCTCAGTAGAGAGCCTGCTTCTCCCTCTCCCTCTGCCTGCTGCTCTGCCTACTTGTGCTCTCTCTGTCAAAATAAATAAATAAAATCTAAAAAAAAAAAAAAAAGTTTATAGCAGCTAATTTGCTATAAACAAAGACCTGCCTATAAGTCTAGTTTCACCACTCCATAATTACCCATAATCAACCTTTCCTATTCAGTATGGATAGGCAAGAGGTATTTTAAACTTTTTTTTCTTTCTTTCTTCTTCTTCTTTTTTTTTTTTTTTTTTTTTTTTTTAACCAATTGCACTGACCATAAACCTAGTCCTTAAGATCTATATAATGTTTGGTAAAATTTAGCTAGGAAATAAGGACAATCTTCATAAATCTTAAAGTTTGCTGGTAATATGGCATCCTGAAACTGAAAGGCCTGGTATTGTTCAATAGCTTCATCAAAGGCCAAAGATTACTGTGACAAGGTAAGACCAGAGATACGAGAAGAAACTCTGTTACATTCCCCATCTGAGCTGGGCTCTTGTGAGGGAACTCCACCTATGTTCTCTGAAAGCACAGAATCCCAACCTGATCATCAACAAGAGGTATGCCATTCAACACATCACCTTGACACTCACTACAAACCTCATCTTCTCCCAAACATGTTGATATGTGGCATAGAGGGAACCCTAGCCTTTGTTTTAAAAGAATCCAGTAGACCAATGGCCTTGTGGTCAGAAAGGTGCCCTTCATACCCATGTCTCTTCTTAATTATTCAGTTCTTCATCATCGCCTCCGAAAGTAAAAGTAACAGTCCTGACTTGGGATGTTTGAGAGTGATGGATAATAGAAGGGAGTCTTCTATGAAAGGAAATCTCAGTGGCCCACTAAGTTTAGAATGACTTCTGTCCTGAAGCAAACGGGCAGATAAACACTCTCCATTTGGGAAGGGAATAGTACTAGAGTCTCGATTCCTTGTTACACCGTCACTCACACTCAGAAATGAGCACCAGTCCTAACCACAGTTCCTTTTCTGAAGAGAGAAAAACAAACCAGATGATGATGATGATGATGATGATGATGATGATGATGGAGATGATGATGACGATAATAGCAGCTAACACACACACACACACACACACATACACACACACACACATACACACACGCACACATTCTATGTACCAGGCACTGTTCTAAATTCTACACATCAGTTTGTTTAGTCTTCTTGATAACCCTGTATGGAGGTGTTAACACTACCCCGTTTTGTAGGTAAGTTTAAGTGGTTTTTCTGCACAAGGAAGTTAAACCTATGCCAGTTCTCCATGAGGAAAGACCAGTGGAAGACTGCTTCAGTTCTACTCAGATACTAAACTCCCTCGTGCCTGAACAGTAGCAAAGTGTCTCAACTGAACTGGATGAAGGAGAAGGGAACTCCTAAGGAGGACAGCATCACAAACAGGTGTGTCCCAGACATTTCTTAATTCAGGAGTGAAGGGAGAATCCAACACTGGACTACAAATTCCTTGAGGTCAGGAATTGGTCGTATTCATCCTTGTTGTCTCAGGATTTAGCATAGTGCTTGGTATACAGGAGGTACTCTGGGAATGAATGAATGAATGGATTATAATGCTAAGCAATACTTCATCACTTCCTTCTAAAGGTCCTTCCTATTTTATTCTCTCTTCTTTCTTCCTAATGAGCGAGAACTGGTGAACGCAATTCAGAAATAAATGAACCGAGAAGATACCAATTACTAAGTTTCTTCTTAATCTGGTACAAAAGAAAGGTGTCAGGAGTTGAAAAACCTGGCTGGTTCAGGTCCCAGGGTGTTCCCATGTATACCCTGTCAGACCTCAGGCAATTCTCACCTATAAAATGGAGAAACGGAGGGCTGCTGTAAGACTGGTGGTGGAAGGCCCCACAGACTAAGTTAGACGGATATAGTTCATAGACTGAAGTCAGGAGAAGTTGTTATTTTTAGGATATATTTCCTCCCCAGCACTTATGTGGCTTAGAGTAGGTGTTCAGTAAATATTTGTTAAACAATGGAAGATCAGAACGAGAGAGCCCTATCTCTCTACTACATTACATCTCAATTCAGAAGACTTCGTCCGAGAGTTTCAAATTTGTCAGGGCTGATCCCTGTGGAGGGAGGTTTCCTCAAGTAGATGTCTTTATTTCTTTGGGTTAGAATGAAGAAAGTTATATCCAGCTTCACATCCAAATAAACACCATTGTCAGCCTTATGGGGATGCAGGACCGTGGGGGGCAAAGAAGAGACAAAAGGTAACAGTCTTGAGGACCAATCCGATGGTCCTCAACTCTTGGACCCCTCTCCTCTCTGCACCCCAGGTCACAGTAGAGAAATGGCAGCGTCATTGCTGTCCTTCTGCTCCTCTGAAATAGGAACCTGGATTAGCTCTGGCTGGCTGAAGCTCAACCCAGATAAGTCCCGAGCAATGCTGATAGGCAGCGGGAAGGAATTTGAGGAAGTGACAAGAAATGCCACGTCATCCACCATAAAGAAAGCTTGCCCACAAAGTGGCCTGGGAGGTGGCTTCTCAGCGACCGGTGCTCAGAAAAATGCAGATAAACGAAGAAGTCTTTCTAGCAGCAGGATAGAGAGCCAGCCACAAACAATTCATGTCCTTGCCACATCCTTCAGTGACTGTGAAGAGGAAAGGGAGCACTCCCTGCCCACATTCCCCCTTGCACAGCCCAAAATGAGGAGCCTGAGCAGAGAGTCCCAGGCACCCTCCTGCTGGAGGGGATTGGGACGCTGGGGGGTGGGAGCAGTGGCCTCCCCTCTGCTCACCTCTAACATATCAATCAGGCAATCCTGAGGATGTGATTTTAAACCAAGACTCTAGGTTACAGCCGTTGTGTCACAGGGAAGGGTAGATGCCATGTCAGACATAAACTCTTCCTAATTTCATTCACCAAGTAAGGGACATCATAATAATCTGCTATGGCATCTGTCATTGCAGAGATTTCCACTGTTCTTCACAAAAGCTTCACAGGAAAGTGGAAGTCAGCAAGCAGTTATTCTCCAAAGAAATTCACAAGGCAAAAAAAAAAAAAAAGGAGGTGGCCTAGCAAAGAAGACCGGGGAGAGTGGAACTCTTCTGTTCTGTCATTGTTTCCTGAAAGACAGTGCGACATTCCCTATTGGTTATAGATGGTATGGCTTTCTTTACTTACATTTTAAAATTTCATTCAGTGGACCTGTTCTCACAAAAAATGTATCCAAATCTGGCCTGAGATATCTTCACGGAGAAATCTGTACTTTAAAAAAATAGAGCAAAAGGTCTAATATTTTTAGAAAAAAGTAGTCTTTATGATGAAATAATGCCAATGACCACTTAAAAGGGCATGTTGGATGAGATCTTGGATACCTATTCAGTAAATCCCATAGCCAGTGTTCTAAACCTCTCTGTAGGAAATTCCGCCTTAGATTCTGCAATCTCAAGTCGTCCCAGACTTCTATCTAGAGAGAAACCTCTAGTCCTGAGTCGCTAGTATCCCAGAGGTCTCCTAAGGGCCACAGTTGTCAGCAGACCTTATTTTCATCCTACACAGCCAGGGAAATATTCCAGTACAGTACACTGTTACTCAGAACTCTCTGAGAACACACCAAATAGGAAATGATTAGAATTACATTTACTTACTCTCACATATTAGCATTAAATTATTAGTTGTATTAGTGGCTTACATTTACATTAAACTTGCAAATTATATAGACCCTTATTTCCATTCTATGAGCATCTCAATTTTTTCCCTGCATGCATATCTAATCATTTGCTTACCTCTTATCACTCCGGGAACCTACAGTTTTTAATTCCATGGATTTCCACAGGGCAAGAATCTAGGCCACCGTTTATGCACAGAAATCAATTCATCCATCACTACACTATGCATCAAAACAACATTTTAAGAGCAAAAGTTGAAGCCAGTGGCATTAAGCCAAAGCACCTCTCCTCGCAAGGAAAATGCAGTGGGATTTTTAAGAGCAAAAAGGACGGGTCACAAAGGCTTTATGACTCAACAAGAAATGGGGAATCCTTAATGGCCCAGAGTTTCTTAATTCAAATCTGGGACTTAAGACTGGGTGCCCAAAGAAAAGTGCTGATAGTTACATGCCCCAGTGTACTTCTGTGGTATTCCATGTCAATACATTCACCAGGTCAAATTTTCTCTCTCCTTGCCCCTGGTGAAATCACTAACCAACGATATTTTCATGTTTTGAATTAGAATCTGAAAGAGCATTTTTGCACCATGGTGCATTTTTACAAGGTCTGCATCTCTGAAACACAATATTACATTAACGTGACAGTTTCAGAGGGTTTTGGAGAGAAGGGTTGTGGGGGTTTGGGTGAGCCTGGGGGTGGGTATTAAGGAGGGCCCGTATTGCACGGAGCAGTGGGTACATGAACAATGAATTTTGGAACACTGAAAATAAAATAAAATAAAATAAAAATTTAAAATAAAACAAAACAAAATGACAGTTTCAAAAGAAATCCTGTTACTAAATATCAGAAATCATAGAAATGTCATTGGCTTCTTCTAAAACTGTATTCAGTCTGCTAACTACACCATTCACAAGTTATAACAATCTATGCAAATGTACATTAAAGCCATCAGAAGTGTTCCCCCCGTATCTTTTTCCCACAGGCCAAATAAAGGTGAATTAAGAAAATCTGGCAAAGGGTACACAGGGCTATGCCATTTCCCACAGCAAATGGGGTATTTTCCTCTGGGAATAAAACATTTTCTTTAAACTACTGTTTATAACCCTTATCAGTTCAACAGCAATAGAGCCATCAAGTCCAATCTCTTGTGGAAAAAAAGTCAAGGTCAACAAGTACTTGCATTTTTGTTTATCTTTAGCTGCAATTGCTACTGACATTCAATTGGGTCATAAACATGAGGTCTGTCAAATGTTCCCAATGAACAGGTGATCCGAAAGCTATCTCAGAACAAGGCCATTGCCAGGTAATCAAACAATCCTGTTATTACAATTATGATTTGAGTACATTTATTTATAGATGCAAACATCAGTCAATCATGGATGAATATTGCCCTACCATTCCCACCACAGGGTAATAGGATTGAGGAAGTACAGGAGGGCCCTTGCTAGAATTACTCGCTGACAACAATGTGTGTCCTCCCACAAGCAGAGTACCATGCAAAGGAATGGCTTTCTCCCCTGAGCTCTTCCACTTAAAGGCAGTTTTCTGTAGCTCAACACAGCCATGTCCTTGACCCTGCCGCCCAGGTTCCTGAGCCCTGTTGCCTTTCTCTGCCTGACAACCAACTCAACAGTTACGTGTGTGTCTGTTTGGAATTGTTCCGTCCTTCCTTTATGCCAGCATTGTTGCTACACTAGAAGACACTTCATTTCAACTTGAAAAGTGCTAGGATATGTTCAGCATGCTTAATTCTAAGGAGTCAGATGGCTATTTGGAATAAAGGCCACATACTTCTTTCCAATCCATCATGAAACTCACTGATATCCACAGGAACTATGCATTTGGATCTGGGCAGCACCTGGCTTCATGCCATTTTTGACTTACAGATTAAAAATAGACTCTGTTCCAGCTGCAAAGTAAGACACATTAAACCTACCACTTCCATTTGAAATATGAAAATTAAATCTAAGGATATGGCCACTATCTAAGACGATGGCTCTGACCCACATAGTACAAACCTATTGTCTCCACTTCAGTTATGAAAAATGAGCCTAAGGAACATTCTTGGAGCCTAAAAGTAATGATGACACTTCTTACTATGTAGCTTTTATTAACATTCTATCATTTGGCAGAACAATTAATGTTTTCCAAAGCTGACTCCTTTCCTATCAAGAGCATCGGGACATCTGGAATCAAAGTAAAGGACAATCTTTCTAAAAATACACAAACCCACATCCTGGGAAAGAAAGTGAAAACTGAAAACGAACAAACAGAAAAATTCTAGACACACAAAATGAAGTACACTACTTTTAAGGACAACTTTCAACTTAGACATACTAAGTACCAGGTGCCAGTGCTGTTAGTCTAAACAAATAGTTTCAGGATAAGAAAGTACCCCTCCCTCTCTAGTATTCTAGCAAAAAGCAAATGTAGCCAGAGTTATATCAGCAACCCAAGAGCATACTATTTCCAGCCCTGGAGTCTCTTAAGTCTTGGGCAGGTGATTTGAAGATTCTACATAAACAGAAACATCAGCAGCCTGGGAAGGAGAAGGGGCTAAAAAACACACGAAGATGAGAATCCAGTGGGAGTCCATGAACACCGAGGCCCCTGTAACAAAACATCTACTCTGCAAATACTCAGGAAATGTTCATCAATCAGCTGTCAAGCAAAGGGGGAAGTCACCTCATTTTCAGAGCAGTAAACTGATGAAATGAGTCATGGAATTCCCATGATAGCTTGCCTGGCCTCTTCCTTTCCACCCAGCCCCCTGGTCCCCATGGAGACAGCGGGCCCTACCCCCCCTTCCTCCCTCCTCCCCACCCCCGCCACAGGAAAGCCGTGAGAAGAGAGAGAGTAGTGGCCAGACTTCCATGGGCCACCCTCAGGAAGGGAGAGAAAAAGTGTTGCTTCTGCCCAGCCTGGATGTGAGGAAAAAGCCATAGGCAGCAACAGCCAGCCATATTGTCCCTATATCTGGAGAGGGGAAGTACACTTCAGAAAACAGTGAGCCCTCCAGAAGGATCCTGTGGTGCAGGCAGCAGTATTCTGAGACCTTGGCATCATCCCAGACCACTCTAAACCCACCATCCCTGGCGTCCCCGGTCTCTTGGTCTGGTCCAGACTCCTTCTCAAAAGCTCTCCTCTCCAGCGCCTTGTCATGTCCTCAGCATTTCAGAGTAACTGCAGTGTGACTCCAGCCTTTCTCTGTTCCTCTTTTGCTCAGCTCTGCCACGACTCCCCACGGCCTCCCAAGCAAAGCCCCAATTCCTTGGGACGGCCAATAGGATCCTTCACAGTTCACAGTCGGGCCTCTGCTGCCTCTAGCCTTCCCCTCAGACTCTTCCTCTCACACCCTGTTCTCGGCTCCTGCTGAAGCACACGCGAAGCCTCCAAGGGTCATGCTTTCACTTTCCTCCTTGCCTTCACATCAACTAATTTCTTTGCCTCACACGTCCTTCTACTTCACCTGCCCCAACTTCCCACCACAGACTCACCACCTTGGGGGCGCTAGCTGGAAGATCCCTGGCAGACTGCTGCCAGGGGTAACTACGGGGATGGAAGTGCCATGTGGAGAAGGACCCACATCCGAGTTCCATTCCGGCTCCCTAAGAAAAGGTGTTGTGATGGAGGAAGGTTGCTCCTGTGAAAGGAACAGGGAGAGGCCACCAGCCACTTGCTGACTCTCTGCCGGTTTGTTAGGTGCCATTCCTCTACTTCCAGATTACACGGAGCCCACTTACTCACGAGCCCTAACCTACCATATGGAACTTCCAGCCTGGCCCCTGGACCATCAGCTCCTCGGTTCCAGGAACAGCCTCTTCACTCTGATTTCTCACATTTAGCCCAGTGAATACTCATTAAGTGAGGGAATGGTGCTATTTCTGTCCTTCCTCCATTATCTTTGAGAATACTCCTCTCAGAAGCTTTAAATTCACAATATCAAGCAATATTTTCTATTTGCACTCTATGTATTCCTTTCACATAGGGGATGCTCTTGGTGCTGGCATGTAGTGAACCAAATATTCATAACACAAAGCCCCCTCCGACTGTCTAGGCTGAAACTGCATTCCCTCAGAACATCTATTTTTAAAGAGTGTGGTACCTGAATCTTCCCAAGCTGGCACCCTAGTTCTTCACCACCCAGTGCATCTCTTGGGTGCCATTAACCCTGTTTCTGGGGATGATAACCAGAACAAGAACATTCTCACCCACATCACTGATGCCAGGGATGGGGAGAAAAGACTGGGAAATGGAGTTGGCGCACCATGAAATGGTCAGAGGAAGGAGACAGAAAAGGAGGAATGGCATCACGAAACTATAGGCACCATGGCCTCTGATGAAGAAAGGCCGCCATCTGTTACAACCACGGAAATCGAGACTCACTTAGGTGCCATGAAGCTAAACAAAGATTGGGCTGAATATGAATGCAGACATCTATCTAGTCAAACGGGTCAACCAAATATTTCTTGGGCATGGGCTGTGTCTGCAGCACTCCATGCAAGGAACCGAGGCAAGTGCAAGAATCCCACCGGACTCCCTGGGTGCAGACACGTACAGGAATCTTGCTCCAGTCTTCATACCAGTTAAAGGGATTCTTCCAGACAACTTCCGTGGACTCTGTAAATCTTGTAACTAATTATATTTCACTCTTCATTTTGGCTGCTAGGCAGCTCAGAGCCAAGCTGACTACCTCTAGCAATTGTATGCGCTCTTTTACAATTTGTCTTGTCCTGTACTGCCCTTATGGCTGGCCTCTTGTTTGTTTTCCTTTTGTTCTCCTTTCTTCACATCCTATTTTTATCCTTTTATATTTATATTGTGTTGGATACATACTGTATCCTTATATCCTTATATACATAATATATACATATATAATATACATATATGTATATAAGGATATAAGGATAAAGATAAAAATGTATGTATATAAGGATATATGTATATAAGGATACATATCCCTATATACATATAACTATATATGTAAAATATATACATATATATGCTTATATATATAAAATATATATAAATATAATATATATATAAATATAAATAACTATATACTTATATATATATACTATATCCTTATATATACTAAATCCTTATAGTATATTATAGTATAGATATATACTATACCCTTATTTAAGGATATATACCATATCCCTAAATCCTTCCTTAAAATGAAGGAGAGAATATATAAGTACATTGTAAAATTAAGATATATCCTCTTCTCCTAAAGTATCAAAATTGAAAGGGTATTAAGGTGCTATCTGTCCTGCTGGGAGAGGGACACTCAAGGACAGTTTCAAGTTCAGACAAATGAAATTTTTCAAGAGATAGCATTGATCGAATGTTAATAACCTAGCAACAAGTAAGTTCAGTATTTTCTATATTCATTCCTCAATTCCCCCTTCCTTAAAAATATATAAATTTTGAAGAAAATTTAAGATTTTCTAGGTATGCTCCTATTCTCTTTTTCTTCTGATATGGAAAGAAGTAAAAGATGGGGTGCTTGGGTGGCTCACTTGGTTAAGCATCTGCCTTCGGCATAAGTCATAATCCCAAGACTGGGATGGAGGCCCTGCTCAGCAGGGAGTCTCAGTCTTCCTCTGCCTCTTCCTCCCACCCCCGACTCGTGCTCACATGCTCTCTATTTCTCTCTCTCTCAAATAAACAAATAAAATCTTAAAAAAAAAAAAAAGTGAAAGAAAATTCCACCTCTTTCATCCTTTGTTAGGAAATGAGATGAGCTATGTCTAGGAGGGATGCATATGGGTTGATATTGGTAAATGGGGGAAAGCCAAAGCTAATTGTACTAATCAAACAGAATGCTTTTAGGTTAAGTAATTATGGAAAATTATCTGCAAGACTGAACTAATCCACAAAGCCAGACACTTGAGCAAAACCCAACTTACCAACTACACTTCTGGGACCAATCAATGTAAGAGGTAGACAACGCCTACCTCTTTTTAAGGAAAATGCTTGGCATAAATTTACTGTTTGGGTTAGTTTTTGCTAGGCCAACAGCCAAAACCTCTACCACTATCCTTAATTAGTGCTAGCATTCATGAAGGAAGGAGATAAATTCAGGAGCAGAGCTGACTATCACATCCCACGGGATAGAATCATGTCTGCTGCGGGGAACCAGCAGAGACATAAAAGTGTCCTCCAAGGGTGACACAGGGTCCTGTCTCAGCATTCGTCATCCACCTACTGCGAGTTCCCTTAAAAGACTCTAAAATGTTCCCGCTAGTCCCCACCCATCCTCTGTCAGAAGCCTGTTCGGGGTCATAGGATGGTGCCCAAAAGTAGGAGCAGGCAGAGCTGGCCATCAGGTGGGCACCATGATTTAAGGTACATCCCCAGACCCGTCTACCACCCATTCTGAAAGGACTAGCCATTGAGTCTCTTCTTGAGTGCTTCTGTAAAAGTGTATCTCTGGGAGTCAGGACAGGTAAGACCTCAGTGTCTATTTACATTTTGACTGGGATTGCCATGTGACCAGCCATCTGGCACCCAGAAGAAATTAGTGTTGAGAGAATGTAGTGTAATCACAGTTTGAAAGCATGAGAGGGTTCCCAATCCTCTTGAATAAATAATTACCCACCCATGGCCATGTGCACTTAACTATTGCAACATTTTGGGGTCTTTTAAGGGAACTTGTAGTAGGGTGAATGACGAACGCTGAGACAGAACCCTATGTGACCCTGGGAGGAGATGTAAAGATGAAGAAGACATAGTCCCTTCCCAGGAAGCATCCTGGGGAGGCTGGGGCAAAAATGGCTCACTTCAGTGTACGAGAAGGGTAAGACACAGGATACCATGACAACACAGAAGAGGGTGACTTCCTCCAATCTGGGAGTTCACAGAATACTTCCTGCAGATTACAATTAAACTAAGTTCAGAAGTTTTTAACTTGGGCTACAGAGATCCTCCCCACTTAAGGGGCCCAGGGTTCAAATTCAGAAGATCTTCCTACGTGCAAAGGGAAAGATCCAAATTTTATTCTCACTAACCTCTAACTGAAATAAGCATTTCTTTCAAGCACGTATCTAGGTAAGTGACAAACCAAAGAACCATTAGCAGGACCTGTGACTTTGTCACCAAAGGAAATCATATTTACATACAACAATATAGTTGTTACAAACATCTTAAAACATCATTTACATTCCTCACTATTTCAAAAATGTGGTAGACGATAGAATCACTGCTAGACCTCGTTATTTAATACATATTTAACAAGGCACTATATCATTGTATTACAATTTGTTTTTTAAAACATTTTGATAACTGAATTTCAATATAATTAGTTTCCCTTGTAGTCCTATGTATTTTATTTTATTCATTAATAAAAATATTACACCAACAAGGCAGCCAACCATTGTCCTTGCCAGATTGCCAGTCCCCAAAATGTCAGCATTCCCTGCAAAGGATGAGCAAGAGTTGGCAGCCAGGTGACAAACGGTGGAGAGAGCAATGGGGACCCCAGTGGTTCAGGCAGCAGAGGCCCCGAGTGGCCACATGGCTATGTGGGAGGGCTGAACCAAGTTCCTGAGACTGGGCTATGGATCAACGTTGATCTCACAGGGCTCACCAGATGCTGAACCTTTATGGCAGTCAGAGGACCAAGGGAGAGGGGTCCCTGTGCCAGCTAGGTTAAATGTCTCCCACCTTGTCTTTCAGCCAACAGCCCTCCTCCCAGAGTTCACCGTGTCTGGGTCATTGGCCTATTGTGAAATAAATACACTCACAGCTCCCTGAGAATGTTCAGTATTCAGAGAAGATTCCACGTACACATGCCTGATGCTCGAGGTAACGCACACCAACTTCCCAAGGGTAAATACTATGCCCTAGTCATTCTCAGAGCCTCGTACAGAACACCTGCCTTACAGTCAGCGCCTAATCCCTTTCTGACCACCTGACCAGAATGGATACATTTATACTTCTCCCCTTAAATACAGCTCTTGGTAATATTGTGGCTTAAATGCAAAAGCTATTACAGTTCTAAACTCTTTTTTTCTCCCTCGGCTACGTTAAATGGATACTTCCCCAAAGTTAACGTCCTCATTTCTGCCTTGCCAACAATGACATGGGGTGAAGAATCTGCCACCCGGGACGATGGGTCCTCTCCTGGTGTATTTTCCTGGGTAGCAACTGAAACACAGGTTCAGCTGGGCCAGGTGGGCTGTGTGTGGCAGCCCTGGAACTCCTAGGAGGGCCGATCTGAAAAAACAAGTGACTGCATATAGCTTAAAACCGAACGCAGAATCAAGAAGGGAAAGGGAGAGAGAATGAGGGGGAAAAAAAAAAAAAAGGCCTTCATTAGAAACTGCATTAAATAATTACATAATGACACATTAGTATCTAGGTTTTTAAAGCTCAGGTCGCCATTTTTATCATTAACACGAGGTAATAAAACCCACATTATTAAAAGAAGAATGGAATATTTCTTCTCTACGTGATGCAGTTGGGGGAAAATAGCTTACAGCTCTGGGAAGAAAGAACGGAGCATTACAAACAACTCTGAGTCCACCGTGATAGAACATCTATTCCACTCTCAGCGAAAAGCTAACACTATGAACAGCCAGAGAGGCCTTCTCTAACTTACAGCAGGCTGAGGGAAACCGACAGGAAGATACCTTTTTAAAAAAGTTTTCAGAGGCGCGTGGGTGGCTCAGTGGGTTAAAGCCTCTGCCTTCGACTCAGGTCATGATCTCAGGGTCCTGGGATCGAGCCCCACATGGCGGAAAGCAGAAAGCAGAAAGCCTGCTTCCTTTCCTCTCTCTCTGCCTGCCTCTCTGCCTACATGTGATCTCTGTCTGTCAAATAAATAAATAAAATCTTTAATAAAATAAAATAAAATAAAAAATAAAAATAAAAAAGTTTTCATACTTCCTGGCTACAGAGCCAAACAATGAACTGACAGAACATCAAGGTGCATATAATTCTTTACTTATTTTTTATTTAAAACTATCACGTGACTCTTGAGAGGCCAGTGTAATTAATTCTAGGAAAGCCTGAGAACTGGAGTATAATTTCAGAACTTCTACAAGTCATCCCGGAGCAGGCACTTTTTTTTTTTTAAGATTTTATTTATTTATTTGTCAGAGAGAGACAGAGGGAGAGAGAGCAAGCACAGGCAGACAGAATGGCAGGCAGAGGCAGAGGGAGAAGCAGGCTCCCTGCCGAGCAAGGAGCCCGATGTGGGACTCGATCCCAGGACGCCGGGATCATGACCTGAGCCGAAGGCAGCTGCTTAACCAACTGAGCCACCCAGGCGTCCAGAGCAGGCACTTCTTCAAAGACAACCACAGCAGCGACAACAACAAAACTCCACATGGCATGCACGCATCCACCCCATGCCACAAAACTCAGGTGTCCACACAGGTGACTATGCCTAGTGCCAGCAGCCAAGTCTAACGACTCACGGAGTCTACTCTCACACCACAAACCATGGAGAAGACAGAATTGTGGTTTTAAGGCCATGGTTAACAAGGATCACGGCTTTTACATGTCAAAAATTAGAGTATAAATTTGACAAGATATCCAGACCGTGAGTTCACACATAAATAAAAATGAGCAATCAACAGAAAATATAAGAAATGACCCTGGTGACAAATGCCTTGTCTCTTCTGATCGAGGGTCATACCTATTCAAAGCCAATCACATGAGGATGGAATCAGTAAAGGTCAATCAAAGGCAGGCTGAAACTCCAACTGTCTAGCTGACCTTCAGAGCTTGTGACAAATTGCTATCAGTCAATGTCAACTAATGACAGGAGCTCTTTGGCTAATCAATTGTTCTAAAAATGATCAAGAAAACTACTCACAGGACAGCTCATTTTCACATCAATGCCTATGAAGTATGAAAAGCTCATTTTTTGAGTTTTTAATAAGCTCATAAGTAAAGCAGTTACTTGGTAACAGAGGTCACCTTACAGAAAAAGACAGAACCTTTGTCTGCCTTTTACATATTCTTTTATTACCATATTATAGTAAAATTATGCCATGGATATGCCAGAGGGCTACATAATAAAGTAGGGAACACCTCATGCACTTTTGGAACAAATACTTCTGTGTCGGAGGGAAATATATTTGGGAGTAAATAATTTCAGAGGCATTTTTCAGTCGCTTAAGAGGGAAAACACTGACTTCCAGCTTCCCAGCGATGTCACCTAATAGTCAGAAGATGCAGTCTCTGTGAAAACACTCATGGCCAAGTGCATGTCCCCTAAATATACAGTGACTGCTCTTTAGATGACAAAGTTATTTTTCTTTGTTTAGAGATGACCTGCTTTCATGATGCTAGAAGTCAAGAGAATGGGTAACAGAAAACAGTTACTCACATTTGATGAGTCAATAAAAGGAAAGGTTGAATATACAGCATAGGTTGTTCCGGAAAAACAGTTCTCTGTCTATCCATCTTGTTCAACGTGTTTGATAAGTTAATGATATGAACCTTTTGATAACAGGGATTTGCTGAGTATAATAACTTCCCCTTTCTTTTTTACACCTGACTTTTCCCATCAGGAAATCATTTTCCTCTTCTGCCTGCCACTGCGCGCAAAGGCCACTCTTTAATCTGCAGCCCAACATGAAGTGTGACTAAAGTAACACACGAGGCTGCAGTGGTCTAAGGGTGAAGGCCTGCAGTCACAATTATATTTTACTTTTCTCTCCGAAGTGTATTAGTCAAAAAGCATTAGGGCACCACTGAAATACAAGAAGTCCCCGCAGAAGTGTAAGACTTAACAAGTAAGTGTGAACAAATAGAGATCATTCAAGTTATCCTGACCAGCAGACAAATGGAATGAAAAAAACCCAAACAAACTTTTTTTTTTTTGATTCACAGGGTTCTGAGGTTCTTATAAACACTGTTTTAAAAATCAGTTGGGATTAAAAAAAAAAAAAGGCAAAGAAAACTGTTTCTAAACAAGCAGCGTTCACTTTGTGTTTTCATCTGAAAAACTGCAGATTACAGATTACATCCCAAACCTGAGTTGCTACGGTAGTTTTTCAAATGAAAATATCTTCTGTGGCCTCAACCACTCTCAAGTTGTCCATAGGAAAGAAATAAAGGAGGGAGGGCAACACTTAAGCCGAGCCATAATTGGAAGTATGTGAAAAATGAAGTGTCAGTTTGGTCAATAAAGGGCAAAGGTCAAGGGGAACTGCGGCCCAAACTCTGCGAGAAATGTGCTCATTAAGACATCCAATCAGAGCGCTCCTTCCCACCTATCCCATTATTCATCGGACAGCTGACTGTTTCAAATGCCCGGGTTTGGGCTGTTATTACTTTTCTTCTTCATGTAAAAAGGCAAGCTGGTATATAAATCGTTGCTTAGTCATCTGGAACGTAATGTGGCCCTTCCCCGCTGCCCCTCTCCCTGCTCCCCGCCCCCTCCCAGCCAGCTCTGCCTGCTGGTCTCCCAAGCCTGAAACAACTGCCTTCGGATTCCCTTCAATAATAAATGGGATTGCCTTCTGCCTGTAGGTTGCCTGAACTCATACAAAAGCTGGAGTGGGGGGGGTGCCGGGGTACACTGGGAGGCATTGCAACTATCACACATTTATAAAGAAATAGCAGTACTTTTCAATTATTCCTCCTTAAAGAAACATGCTGGTTTTGCTTTTTTTTTTTTATTTTTAAGTAGGAGCAAAGATACTATTGTTGAACTGAGTCCTGCCCCCCAAAAGGAGAAGTTCAGAAGTGGGTTTTAGAGGTTTCAGCAATCATTAAAGCCCTTTCAAGTTGAGATGTTTTATATCAAATTTCAACTTAGAAATAATACTTTCTCTTTTTTCTCACAAAAGAGGAAAATGAGATGAGCTTTAAATGGGGAATGCTCTGCAAGAGAAATGTCCTTATTTGTTTTGTATGCTCCTAGTTTCAATTCAATAAATCTGTGAATGAGCGAAATGGTATAGGCTCTTAATACATAATACAAATTAATTATATCAATCATCACATTTCTCTGTGAATCTCTCATTCTACTTAACACCCCAGCAGAGTATAACCCCCCCTGAGGCTAACACTGACTCTGGCCCATTACCAGCTCCGCCACCATTATGGAGACAGGGCCAGGCCTGGTACAGACACTGTTGAAAGAGGCCTCAACTTGGTAAGAGAAAGAGGGTTCATCAACGATCTGTTTTCCATTCCTCTTCACACGAAAGCACCAGAGGACACAGGCCTCAGGAGCATGGGCCCTAGAGTCACACTGTATGGGTTTGGGTCCTGACTCTACTACCAACCTGTATATGACTTTGGGCAAGTCTCCTAGCCTCTCTGAACCTTTGCCATCTCTTTTACCAAGTAAGGGTTGGAAATACCTACACTGACAGACAGCCCTTAACATGTTATTATGTTATTTTATTGCTAGCATATACTCCTCTCTCTTGACGTTGAACAAAAAAAAAAAAAAAAAAAGGAAGACATGTCCAAATGCAAACCATGGTCAGTCATAACCAAAGCTGCTTGTGAGTTATAGGGTGACTATGGCAGCCCTCCTGGGAAAGAGTCCAAATACGGTGGAGAGAGACACCAAATGTGCTTGGTGTTCTCCTGCTCCAAGCCACATGCTTCCTAGAGGAGACCCTGGTTCTGGTCAGTAGGGCAGCGGCACATGGTAGGAGAAAAAAGACAGAGGAAGGAGTCATGCGTCTGCCAATATGCCCCTCATCTTATGTGTGAGACCCCGCCTGGGGTCGTGAAAACAGCCCATCCTAACGGGGTCACGAAGCAAAGCCAAGAGACAAGATCCTGGAGTTGACTCTGACCGTTACTTCAGTATTTCTGAGCTTACATTTTTCTCTTCTGGAATGGGAAAGGGGCAAATAAGAGACAAGGATAAAATCAGGATCCAATGTCGTAGCTTCGGCAGTGCTCTGAGGAAGCAAAGGAGTACCCAGAATCAATGTCAGAGCAACATCACCAGAACCCCCAACCAAAGACAGGCGTGGGGCCTTCCTTTTCAATGCCAGCTTAAAGGAGCTTCACTGTCAAAGACTCACTTTCCTGCAAACGGCCACAAGTGTTCATATTAAATGAAAGTAGAGGCCATCAGAAAAGTTACCATGATAAACGGTTTGAGTTGGGGGGAAAGGCGTATTATGTAAATCATAAATAAACATCAAATCCCTGAAGAATAATAGTCTTTAGCATCTTCTTAATTATGTATCTTGCATGTACTCTTTTTAGAATGCCCAGCATTGGATTTTCTGTTTTATATTTTTATGCTTAGATAAAAATTTGGACTAAAACTATTCCATCAACCACAACAGCCGCTAATTTGGCAAGTCATCAGGCACTCAAAATCCCCCAAATTGCTTGAAGCCTCACTAGGAATTGTCACTGTATTTTGAAATCTGTCAGAATATTACAAATTTCCTGAATGACTTTTTTTTTTTTTTAAACTTTGAAAGTCCAAATGAAGATATAGCCTGCCTAATGCCTACGTCATGCGCAGATAAGGTAACAGAGGCAAGCCTGGGGATTTCTTTTCTGTTTTTTGTTTTTTTGTTGTTGTTGTGTTTGTTTTTTTTTGTTTTTGTCTTTTTGGTTTTTTTTTTGTACCACAGGTGCCATAATGAAGTGGTGAAAAATGAAAAGGAATGAGGAAAAAGAAACACAGTACAAATAATACAGTAGAGAAAGTTTTAAAATATGTATTACTCCTGTCTGTGGGGGAAACACCTCTTTGGATATGTTCTTGACAGATTGAGTTATTTCTGTCTATTGGGTATGTATAAAGACATATTTATGGATTTATAAATCTTTTGAAGAGGGCTGTTATTTACCCAGTTGACTAAAATGGACTCAAACTGTGTAAATAACTATTTAGGACATGCATTACGGGCCAAATGCTGGCACAGCTTACATATCTATGGCTGCCAGAAAAGGCAGGCAGGGCAAACATGGAAAAGCCACTGTGCACAGTTAATCTGAAGGCTGCACAAAGACCCAGCTCCACAGGTCTCAGGGATGAAAAAAGGTTTAGGAGGGTCATGGTTGGCATGGAAATGCACAGATGTAGTGGCGGCAGCACTTGCAGGCATCATTCTGCATTTAGCCAGAGAGAAAACACACCGCCCAGGAGAAGAAGCCACAGAGAAGGGCAGGTAAGACCACAGGAGGGCCTCCTGCACCCTGGCTCTCAAGGTGTTGGGTGGGGGCTGGGTGGGGGGAAGTCTACACAGAAGGCTTCTTTTGGATCACAGTGGGAGTCACTGGCTTGATTCCTCAGTGGAGAGCCAAGAAAGAGAGCATGAGGACAAGAATCTTAGACAAATAATCAGGAAACTGAAATTTGGGGTCTGATGCTGCCCAAGACCACCCCAAAGCTCTCAGGACAATGCAATGTTCTTAACTAGTTATAAAAATGGCTCCCTTAAGTTCATTATTTGGAAACATTGAGTTGAAGATTTTTTTTTTTAATTGAAGATATTTTTATGTAATTAAATGCAACCAAGAGTTTCCATTCATTTAGGCTTTGCACCACCTCAAAAAACCAAATGAGTAAGACTTTGCTGTGTAATTTTTGAAAGTGAAACAAGCAAGAAGTTCTTATAATGAATTTTTAGTATAAATACAAATTATATTACTTAAAATTGAAAATTGTTAAAATTAAATTAAAAACTGTCTTTATTTCAGATTTATCCATGTGTAACTGACATCCAGAATTCAAGGTATAGAGCATAATGACTTACCTATCTTGCAAAATGATCAGCTCAGTAAGTTTAGTTAATGCACATCATCTTGTCTATAAACTATATTATTAATAAAGAGCCCATCCCTCAGCCCTGATCTGTGCTTTTCTATGTGCTTCCTTCTATCCCTCTTTTTGTAATTTTTTAAAAGATTTTCCTTTAAGTCATCTCTACACCCAATATGGGGCTTGAACTCACAACCCCAAGATCAGGAGTCATGTACTCTACTGACTGAGACAGTCAGATACCCCATTCCTCTTTTTTTTCTTTCCTTTATTTCTTCCCCTGAAGTGGGAATATTGGTCCCAATACCAATATGGGACCAAATAAGGTCCCATACCTTATTTTCCTCTTCTGTCAAATGAGGCCAGGATTGTTTTAGGAAGGCTCAACAGAGCTCATTCAGATGATATGGGAAAATTCTTTTTTTTTTTTTTTTTAAAAAAAGCAGAATAGGTGGTGATCTTATATGAAAAGTACAAAAGAGAAATAATGTAATTAGAAAACTCAGGTACTATGAAAGAGACATGTCTCCAGATTACCATCAAATTCCTTATTAAATTGGCCTTTGGATAACACTTGTTGAAGGAAAAGGAAACATGCAAAATTCCTAATTCCCTGTTATGACATGTCACAGGGGAAGAACTGGGACAGGGCCTTTGGCCTCTCAAAATCCTTTCATCAGATTATGTTTGAGAAAGCATATATGCTACAATTTTACATTCAAGTCTGTTTCAGCAGTTCGCAAGCCATCAAAGCAGCAGCTAAGCTACCTGCCTGTTCCTAGGTGATAGATAATATATATATATTTTTAAAGCAAGAAACAAAAAAGAAAAAGAAACAAACAGATAAAACAAGAGGCTATGACCTCGTGTAGCAATTTTGGAGTACAGGAAGAAGAATTTAGATCCCCTTTCCACCTTTTTGGAAACTCATGGAAGAAGCTGAAAATAGGGCTTCCTATTGAAAGTGCCGACATCACCTTAGTTCTAGCCCTGGGAGCAGCAACACCATCACACATACATACACACACTTGAAAGAGAAAAGGCCCCGTGGATTTATGCTGCGTATCAGTTTCCAGTAAAAGTCAGAGGTCAGAGGTTACATGTTTCTGCCTCAGCTCTCAACGCATTTACTATCGTGGGCTCCATTTTTTACTACACTCAGAGTTGTGGTGAAGTCAGCAACTTTCCTTTGAACAATAAAATATCTCAGATGCTTAAAATTCTATGTGTAGAAGTTATTCCCAGTCCAAGTAGCATACACGTGCCTTAAAAAAAAAAAAAAATTTCCTGGTTTTGTTTTCCAATTAATGATATCAAATTCATTTTAGACTTTGCAAATCTAATTGGTCCAGCCCAATGTATGTGAGAAAACAAAATTCTTTTGTTGTCTAGCGGCACACCATCATCACACCGGATTTTAAAGTATGCACCTACTGTGGGCTCAGAGTCAACTTCAATAAAGCCGTCTTTTTATTTTCAAATAGAGAATACGCTCTTAAGCTTTGGTTGTGCTAACTGAACACAAAATTCCTCTGCAGTGGGTCTCACCAAAGGCAGGACAAGACATCTGAATACTCATTCGCCTTTTCGCTGAAGATGAACTACATGTTAAAGCTTTCTTTCCTACTAGTCACAGTCAGACGTGCATAGCCATGGACACCCAAGTATACACACAGGTATGTGCATTCAAGGAACAGTACGAGCTAAATGGATCTGGCTTCTTTTCATTTCTCCCTAATTCCCTGTAGTCTGACTTTGCAATGAAGTCAAGCACTTAAGAGATTCGGATAAGCAAATGCGGAAAAAAACAGCCTCAACCCAGTGGAGAGGGAAGCCCAGTGTGGGTTCCCAAAAGGCTACGGCCTTCTAAGCATCTGAAGACATCACTGACTTGGAATCGTGAAAGATGTTTCTTCATGATCTCTTGAGAAGCCTCTAAGGGCAGGTAATAAAAATACTTTTTTATTTGTATCTCAGGGTAAAAGTGGGCATGCTCTTTACACACACTTGAACTTCTAATCTCCTCTAATCTTGCCCCCAGTCAATTCACCGACCCTGTTTTCTGGAGGTGAGCAGGTGATGGCCAGTTAGGCAGCTGGGGTGGCACAAAAGAAGAAAGGGTCTGGAGAAACAAACAAGAGAAGCTGATTCCCCTACGCTAAGGGGCTTATGTTCTAGGAGAAACTGGATTAATAGGAACTAACTAGACATTTCTGATTTTTCAACCCTTAACAATGAAACGAGTAGCACGAGAGAATGAGAACGCCTCTCCTACCTTGCTCACTGCTGTTATCCCCACTGTGCGATGTGTGGCCGCCGCTGGAAGGGCCCGGGGTTCCTCCCGAACGCGTCGATGCTGTGTCATCGTGATCTCTGTTCCAAGAGGGCTGTGGGGGCACAGATCAGAAATCCAAATAGAGTGGTCTGTTAACACTGGTCCAGTGGGATCCCATCATATAGTAACGAAGTCAGGGAAGCCTAGGCCAGACGGCCAAGCCACCTTTCCCGTTCCCTTCCACAAACGGCGCCATCTCGGAGCGACGTTGGCACATTTAAAATTGGCCAGTTTCTGCCTCTGAGCTAAAATAATATCTACAAATAGTTATTCTATAAGTAATTGTATGCTTTATTACCAAGGAAAACAAAAACGTTCCAGGCAAAGAAGTGGGGGTGGGGGTTGGGGGAGGAGTGCTGCCACTTGATTCTGACTATATTTTTAACGTCAACAGACCCTCTGGCACGACAGTCTGCTCCTGTTCTGAAAATGCAAAATGAGAGCAGTGGTCTCTAACACTGCGGTTTACAGAGGCCTCTGATTCATCCTGGAAGACAAACATGGCAGAGCTTTTAAGACTCACAATTAGGCCGGGGTCCATAATAGCTAGTATGTGTCAGCTGTTTGCCGGATGGTACACGGCAAATGGACCAGGCACAGGGACAAAAAAGGAATGAGAATAACAATAGATTCACATGGACTGTGTACACTCAGCCCCATGCCGAGCCTTCTTGTACTATTGAACGGAAAACAGATGTTGCTTCTTATCACTGGGTGCATTTGAAAGTAACATTCAGATAGGAAAAATTGGCAGTAAATTAAATTCTTGGGGAAAACAATCATGGCAACACTTCTCCCAAATCTCCCTTTATCACCAGAAAAGATTTTAATTAGCTTTTAGTGCTAGCTTTCAAAAACAGTCCTATGAGTCACTGGTCATCCCGCACGGTAGGAATGATGCAGAAGAGAAAGCTGGTCCTTGGCTGGGAAGTGGTGTTTGTCTCCAAGATTATTAGTGGCAAGGCAGGATGATCTTGTGTGTAAAGTATGCCCACCTCGTCTCAATCCCAGGCTGTCCCCGTTCATGGCTGCGTAGTAGTAAAGTCTACTGACCCTCCCAACGCTTTGAATGTGCCTAGCGAAATCAGAGTGCTCTTCGCTTCTGTCTCGAGAAGTATTTCCGTGTCCCCGAGAAGATAAGAAAGGCTGAGGGGTCAAAATGTCTGTGACACCCAGAGAAAGAAAGGGGAAGAGCCCAGGCGTGCTGCGTACCAATCAAAGGGAAGAGTCCACGTTCCTGAAGAGGATGACTGCCTGCCACCGGCTCTACAACCTTGGCCAGAAGACTAACGTGGCCCCCCAGAATGAAGCAGAGTCGCAGAAAGAGCCACCACTTGTGTGTCCGGCTCAACCATTATGCATATTCTCCAAAATGGTGCTAATTGATCCGCTGATGCTGGGATTGAAAGGTAGGAGCGCCGTGAGAGGGGAGCTTTTGACAAACACGCATTCTGCAGCATGTCAGGAGAATGCTAGAAGACGTAATCTCGAACACATGCTCAGAATGCAAACAGTTAATGCATAAATTTTCAGTTTGTACAACTGCAGCTCTAAAAGGGGGACTTGTTTATTCAGAGCTCTGCAGAAAGAATGGTACAGCACCCAGGGGACAGACAATGCCAGGCACAAAACCCCGGTGCCTCGACATGTAAAAGGATGTTTTTCTATGTGCTACAAATCCCACTTGAAAATATAATTAGAAGGAGAAAATGGCAAAGTATTGCATTAACTGTAATTGAACAAAAGACCGGCAAGGCATGTGGGAGGCTGCAGGAACCCGTGGGAGTTTCAGGATGCATGAGATCCTGCGAGTGACATCTCCTGGGCTCTCTCATTTTATTTATGTTGTCCCTCACTACTATTGTTGACTGGTGATCTGACTCGTAATTAATAGAAAAGCTACCGATAACAAGCTAAAATACAGAGCAACAGAATAACCTCATCAGAAGCATGTTTGTTAATCTGATTAAGACTAGGACTCCAGAAAGGTGACTTAGAACCCAAGAATTATTCCATGTTATACAGGAAACTGTCCTCCTTCATGCTACAACAGACCTGATATATTCACTATCTTTTAATGAGCTCCACTGATTTATTCAGCTCTGCTCTGCTCCCTCCCCCACTTTTCTACTGTGCAGGATGTAGATTAATTCAATGCTTAATTGTTTAGTAAATTCAATTTTCCACCTTCTATTCTGCATAGCTTTAGCTAAGGTTCTTCAATCTTCAGCAGCGAGCCCTGAGCCCGGTGTTTGTGATCTGTGCCTACCTTTTTTCATCACCATTTTTCTTCATCCACCACTTAATTCACCATGAAAAGATTTTCCTTGCTGGAAATTCTGATTCCGCTATGATCTGTGAGGCATTCCGATTCATTGCATTTTCATTGTGTTGGGTCTTAGATGCCGGGCTCCTCTTTTCTCACAGCTATCGCCACATTATACAGGCATTCATGCAAGAAATGTTGGATTCCACCTCAGTTTATCCAAATTTTGTGCAACCTATATGTTTAAATTTGTGTGTTCACCAAAGGTAGGAGCCAATATTTTCCACCTAATATCACTCTTCTCGCTGCCTTGCTTTTCCAGAGAGGCCTGTGAATACTGAATGCCCTTCTCTGAAATGAAATCTAACTTTTGTGGTCCTCTCTTGAATTAGCATTTTGGGTATTAGCATTTCAAGAATGGTATAGTCATACAAAACTGAGCATTAGGAGAAATCCACAAGGTTACCAAAACAGAACAAGAATTATGTTTAGTTCAGTTCATTAAGCATGATTCAAGTCTAAGTATCAGAAATAGCTCATGAACTCTTCTGGCATAAATATGTAAGACAGCCCTAATCAGAAAGAACTCCCCCAAATTCCAACTACCCAAGAATCTCAGTTACAATAACATATCTCTGTGACTCTCTGTGGTTACACCAAACAGCATCATTATTATTTTTAAAATAAAATATGTGCATACGATTATGTACATATATCTGTGAAGTTGTGAGTTGCTTGGGGCCACTTGTAAAGTAAGGCTGACAGGATAAAATCAATGATGCATTGCATTAGACGTATAGCAAACCATAGTCATGGTTCTGAATTAAGTCCCAAAGAGGCATTTTTCTTCAATGTATGTAATTTCAGAGTAAGTCATACCTATGTTCCCATCTATTAGAAACCTATTAGGACAAGAGGTCCTAACCTGAAGTCCAGAGACCTCCTAAAGACTTTGGGGTGGGTTGGGGGGGTCTTGTTTTAGTAATAATTGTATTTATGAGCATACTTGCATTTTTTTTCCCCTGGAGAGAATGTCCATAACTTTTCATCAGATTGTCAAAGGGGTATGTGATTCTTTAAAAGACTGAGAACCACCACTCTAGGAGACACTCACAGGGTTAGATGGAAAAGCCAGGGCTGGAGAGACCTTCAAGATCGCAGAGTCAACACTTTAACCTGACACTGAGACCCAGGGGTCCTCCAGACATCATTTCTTTTGTCATAAATGGAGGCAGCCAGTGAGAAGCTTTACTCCGTCAGGAAGTTCTTGGTCACTATATAAACATATAGCATACAAACTAGTTTCATTTCCTTCTAATTTCTACTCATACTTTGTCTAGTTGTGGAGCCCCAAAAGACAGCCATTTTAAATATGTGGTGCAAGCATATGATTCTCCCCGTGCTTTCTCTCTTCAACAGGTTGAACACCCCCATGCCTTCTATCATTTCTCAAGAATGCTTGGAAATAAGGGTTGTTTTTTTTTTTTTTTAAATGATGCCATGCTAAGATTCACCGAGTGGTATTTTTTATTTATAAGGCAATTATAGTGCTATCTGGTAGTCAAATAGAGGCCATGACCTCCTTGACCACAGGCTCCTCTAGGGCAAGGATAGTATCTGGATCTTCCCTTTCTTGGCTCAGCACAATGTATGGTGCATACTCTGTTCTCAGTCAAGGCTTAGGGAACTAACCTGAATCATTCATCCTTTACTGCCCACCAATAGTCCAAGAGATGAACTGCAACTTCCCCAACTACCCTTCCTCCTGAATGAAGTCATCTGTTGGTAACCTTTCCTCTCTCCATCTTTTCCATCCCTTTACCATCTATGCCTTAATTTGGGCCATAATTTCTGGTCTTCATATCACTTTTCATGTTTTCATTAGACAATTCCTTCCACTACCATAATTCGAGGTCTCACCCATATGCCACAAAATTTGCATTTCTGGATCTCTTCTTTGGTTTTTAGACATGTATGCCCAACTATCTGCTAAACCCTCTCCATGAAAAGACGTTCACTTCACTCAACAAGTCCAAAGCTAAATTCTTTATCTCCCGACCAACATCCTATTTACTCTTCTTTGTTATTAATCCCAGTAGGTATAACCCCATCTCTCCATGGAGGACCATCCATGACACCTATCCCCCTCCCCCAGACATCCAATCAGTCAACAAGTCTTGTTCATTTTTACCCCTAAGTCATTCACAAATCAATCCCTCATTTTTTACCTTAGTGATTGCTGGTCTTATTCAGGCCCTCCCAGCTTTAAAGAGTTGAGTCATATCACTTCCCAGTTCAATCTCACTAGAGTTGAGGACAGAACTGGTCACTCTTGCTTGCCGTTGCATCCTGCCTATCAAGTTCAGTGCCCAGTACTTGGTTGGCACTCAGGAAATGTTTGTTGAATGAATGAATGAATAGCACCCTACTGCCTACAGAACACTACATCTGGGGTCCTTAGCCCTCATAGAGTAAGCCCTCATAATCCACCCCCTGGGGACCATTCCTCAACCTGTTTCTAGTGCTCCAGCATGTGATTTCTGAAAGATACATTCTGCCTGTCCCTCCAAGCCAACTGTCATCCCCTCCCGCTACCACTCCCCACCCTAGCCCCAGCCCTAGCCCCTAATTACTTCCCACTTGTTAATTAAGTTACAGCTCAGATAACATCTCCCCCAAAAAGCCTTCCCTGATACACATGTGCGCGCACACACGCACACACACACACACACACACACACTCTTCCCCCAGGGTGTACACAAAGCACCTCATGAACACGTCTATCATTTCATTTCCATATTGTTTTGTGGTGACCTGTAGAATTCTACACTATAAATGTTTTTAAGTCCCGAACTATATTTTATTCATCTGTATGCCCTCCATCCCAAGAAAGTGTCTGTAACACAGTAAATACAAATATATTTCTGAATGAACAAATGAATAACTTAAGTGATACGTAGAAGGCTCCTGTATTAAACTGTCATTTGATACTGTGATCTCCGATATTAAATATCATAAAACATCTGAAAAAAGGTTTGTATAATTCAGAAACATCTCATATACTTGCATTCACACAAACACACACCACCATAAATACATATATATATATATATCTCAGTTGGTTAAGCGTCCAACTCAATTTTGGCTCAGGTCAGGATCTCAGGGTTGTAAGATTGAGTCCTGTGCTGGGCTCCCTGTTCCATGTGAAATCTGCTTGAGATTCTCTCTCTCCCTTTCATTCTGCCCCTTCCCCCTCAAAGAAATAAAATCTTTAAATATAAATAGTTATATAAGTTATATATAAACATATATATTATATAATATATGTAAAATCTTTTTATATAATATATATTGTTAAATTTTTATTTGTATATATTTACTTATATATATAAATACTCAGTTGCAGTATAACACAGTCAAAAGAAAGGAAATTTGAAGTAGCCATATCCCAACTTCAAATCTGGCTGCACCATTTACATGGTTTTAGACAAGTCACATCCTCTCTAACTCTTGATATCCTAATCCATAAATGGGGACCAAAAAAGACTCCTTTGCCAATCACATTTCAATGAAAAAATAACAATAATCCTCTGTAGGCATAACATATGTCTATTTCCAGGCATGCAGTAAGCACTCAATAAATGACAGCTACTAAAGTTTGTAATGTAACAACATAGGTTGACCCAGTCAAACCTGAAATATCTACATACAGGTGTGCTCAGTTTACAGACCTTCTGGAAAGAATAGCTAACCTGAGCTGACTTGGTGTACAGTTTGGTATGCCTTGGGCTATCTCCCAGCTGGTGTGTGCTCAGGGAATGCACACTGATCTTATTTTCACCTTCAGATAACATGATTTTACAGGTGGTTTGCTCCTCCCCACCCCATCAGGTTTAATTTGATGCCTAATATTTATAAATCACTTTACAGTATACATAGCACTTTGACATATTTTCTCACTCAGTCATTCATCACGTCAGCATGATGTTAGAATCATTTTTTTCCACAGACCGAAAAATAGTGGGTTTTATTCTTCAAAATTTCTACCCTACCAGTCCCATTCAAAAAGGTAGATAAATCAGAGTGTGGTGATCTTGAGACTGAAGAGGTCAGCCAACAGCTATGTAGAAATTGATGAAATAATCACAGGGTTCAAAACGTGAGGTTGGTCTGCACCTATCCATAGGTGGTTTCCTTTTTGGGAAGTACATTTACTTTTTCAAACCACCGGGGTCTCTTTAGCAAATGATCTCTAGTGGCCTGAAAGAGCTGGCTTGTCTCCCAGCGTGAACAACGCAGTCCCTCCAGACCAGGGGAGTCGCCAGGCCACATGGGGAACTCACCAACGTGCACGATATTCCTATGCACACATGCTCACATTCCCACACCTGCAGGGTCTGTACAAACATTCACACTCAAGGGCCTGCCCTTGTCCCTGAGCCACGGCAGACAGGGCTGCTGACGGCCACCGTCACACACCCATGGCCAGTCCCCTCCCCTAGACGTTGCACTTCTGTCTCAACAGTGTCTCTCAGGACCCTTAAAGGCATAGGACTTCAGTGGAAATGATGCTTTATATGTCTCCCAATCAACAAGCTATGGGAGAAAAAGGGGCCAGAGAGAGAGGCATACACAGAGAGAGGAAGAGAGAAGGGGTCCGAGTACTGCTATAAAGAGGGATACATGTTTACCAGGGAGTACTTGAAGTTGAGAAATTGGAAGTACTAGGATTTCTTTATTTATGAGTTATTTAAAGTCTGATAGGCGAAAAGCCTTATTTAAAAATCTTGGTGGCCCCGTTTGCATCTGCCAGATTACCCAAATATACAGTATAAGCATTCAAGTCAATGAACCATCAGACAGCACCCACACTTTGCTAGAGCCCTGGGTAAACCCTGTTCTTCTTAGAACACACTTCTTGGAGGCTATGTCTCCCCAACTTCAAATTCAGGTCATTCAGATTAAAAGTGTAAAATTCTTTACACACATTTCAAAAAAAAAGAAATCCCTGGAAATCATTAAGCAAATTCATTTCAACATGACGAGTTTGGGCAGTGCATTTTGTTTTAACACAGTAAAACTGTCCTCTTACCCTTTAAGCTTTTCGATAGTTTTAAATACCAGAAACTCACAGATTAATACTGAGTGCACACACAGACTGTGGATTCAAGGGCCACCTTAAAAAGTGCTTGGGAATGGTGTGCTAGTAAAACCTCTTCTAAGTCCACACTCAATCCTGCTGAAAGATGATAAAGTTGAGGAGGCAAGTGTCACGCTGGGTGAAGACTGGTGGTGGCCTGAGGTGTCCCTCAGGGTGGCCTACACCAGCTGCAGGGAGGCCCACTCTCCACAGGATTATCTCCCTCACACACTTCTTCCGACTTTCTCCTTCAACTCTCCTCCTTTTTCTCATTTCCTTCCCTCTCCCCGCCCCCACGCCTTCTCCTTCGCCAAGTCTGTAGGCCTGCCAGGGTCCTCTTTGAGCCCCTTTCTAATGCTGCAATAAAATGTGCTTATCAATATCCCACTTAACAGAGGCCTGATGGGTAATTTTGGTGACTCAGGGCAGATGGTAAATTATGAGACAGTGGAAATCCAGCATCCCCACTCAGAATCCATGGTCCTCACCAAGACACCACACTTCCTCTTCCAGCCCTACCATCCTTGCCATTGCGAACTTTTAATCTAGAAACACATCTCAATGATTATGCAATTATCCCTTAGTTACGGTGCTCACCACGTCGGAGCCAGCTGGTATCGTCACACACAACATAGGGTGTCTAACTCACCACCCAATAAGGCAGATTTCTGAAAACTTCCTAAAACTTAGCAACTCTAATGTATTGCTTTAAATATATATATTTATTTAAAGGTATTATATATAATACATATATATTTAGGTATCTACGATTGTACAATGGGAGTGGCAGCTAGTTTGTGAAGGCAGAGACAGCGTCTGTTAAATTGAGTTCTAGATTTTCCACTTCTCACATACCACAAATAAAACCTACAAAAATGATAATTTTTCAAACACTGAATCCTCTATCTCTGTGTAATGAGGCATGTAGAGAGGAGGAGAAGAATTTTTGTGCTTTTTTGCCTTTGGTGAAAATTCTCCAAGGAGTAATTTCATCTTTAAATGAGAAGTTTTGTATCAGGTGACTGTACAAGCTCCAGGAATCCCTGAAGCCTTAGGTTCAAGCATGGGGAGATGCGCCAGTTCACACTCCCGTGCACGCACCACACTCCCATGCACACAGCAACCTACACATGTCGTGTGCATGTGGAAGAAGGCCAAAGAACGTGGAAAGGAACTACTTTAATTCTTTAATTAGGTTGTGATGAAATTTAAAGCAGTTTGGCAGTGAGATGCAGCTTTAAAAATCTACCAGCCCTTAAATATCTTGCCTGCTCTCTTGCCAATGTCCATGCCTAGCTCCCCTTCCTAGGCCCCAGGGCTGGCCGCTGTAGCAGGTGTGAAGGCGGTGGCGTTAAGAGGCCAGACCCACCACACTGGGTCACTTTCCCCTTGCTCCTTAAGATCTGACTTTCACAGCCTGGTATCTTTTAGGACTCAACTCTGACACTCTCAGGTTATTACGGACCTGCAGAGTGGAATTAATTCATCCATGACATTAAAAATGAAATTGGTAAGGCTAAGGAAAAACTCTACAGATATAAAACACCACCCAAAATATTCCGAAAGCTTTCCTCATGAAATCCACACAGCACTGATACCTGTGGCCCAATGTGTCTACATCAAGAACCAAAGCATTTCTTGGTGACCCCACCGTGATCTCAGAAGATAACATAGATTCTCACACAGGGCAGGTACACTCCAACAATGACATGGGGAAAGAATAATTAGTACCAACGGGAAACTACTACCAAGGGATAACAAGCAGTTTTACCCAAACCTCATAACTAGAAAGTTGATGAATAATTTAGAAATTATTTGGGTGCCCTGAATGTTCAAATTCTACTAAGCAGTTTGTTGTGGAGAAAAATCTCATGAACGGAAGAGACAATAAAGCCTTATTACACTAGGAATCTTAGTGGAAATACTTATTTATGTTTCAATAATCTCTCTTTTTCCTGTGCCATTGTATTCTGGCTGGCACGCAATTAATAAAAGTAAACCCTTATATTAAATGACTAATGATTCTATATACTTCTACTCCTGAAATATCTGTGAACTGTAATTCAGAATTAAAACGTTTAAACAAACAAACACTCTAATCCAACTGGCACCACTGTATCTCCAAATATTTGTATGTAAATATTTCAAACCATACTCCTTATTTATATTCTGAGAGCTTTCTGCTGAAATTCAGATTATTTTCTATAGTTTCTATTTAGGAGTGACTGAAGAATCTGTAAATTATATGCCAGTATTACCTGATGTTATAAAATCGCTTTTGTAAGACTGCTTGCTTCCTAATGTTTTATTTTACATTTGAAACTCAGTATTCAGTGCTCCTCATTCTGCAAACAAATTATGATAAAATAAACGCAAAAGTGTCTTATATTAAACAACTTCAAACCACAAATTTTCCAGGCAACCATCCTAGCAAAGAGAACATCCCGATAATGCAGAAACATTGTATCCTTAGCATGAGAAGGTAATAAGCCCTTGTAAGCAACTGGTCACTAACTATGAAGCATTTGCATTCAGAAATGTGGAGAAAAGTACGTAGCTCCAGATCTGCCTGTAACTTACTTGAGGTTGAACCTGAAAGCGCATCTGTAGTGATTTTTAGTACTATTTCAGGACACAACTGAGTGTCCAGTCTCCTTTTACACTATGAGGATATCAGAATAATAGTGACCCCACCTAATAAGAATTAAAAAGACATTTTCCTTAAGCTCTATGATTATAAAATGGTCTATAGAATAGCACCTCATTAACAACCATCCTATCTTCCCTCCCCCAGTCAAACTTGTGCTGCTGAAGGTTGGGCAGAATAGAAGGGGATAAAGCATCATTTAATATGCTGTTTATTTAAGGTTTCCGGTTTTAAACACTCTACATTCATTCATATTTAGTTGTCACAGTAACTCCATATGATGGGTTCCTTATCCCTGTGTTATAAATAATGACACTGAGGCTCATGGCTAGAGCAGTGCCTTATCCTCTCCCAGAAAAGCCTAGAGTCAAATACCAGTGCTCTGGCTCTAAATTATATATATCTTAGTGAAACACTCCCAGCCTGAGAGGTGGTGTAACTAAAAATTACAATCAGTACACTTAATTGTTCTTTCTCAAGTGTTTCTGAACTCTTTTCTACCTCTAAACTCTCAAATCAGAAAGTCCACAATTTTGACACAAGAAGAAGAAGAAAACAATTCAGCCAAGATGTACTCTTGTTTTTGTTTTTGTTTTTTCCTTATAGCATTATACTTTGAACAAAAGAACCATGGAAATTTACATATACCACTGATTTCCACTAACAATTAGCTAGAGGATATTCTCCAATTTCCCTGTGGTTTTTTTTCAGAAGCACTTCCAGCTTTTTATATTTTCAGCCAAATTGTATTTTCAAAGAATCTGTCATTCTTCAAGGATTTTTTAATCCTTGAGCGAGCTCTCTCTCTCCCTTTCCTTCATTATTTATCTTGGGTGAAATCATCAGAAAGGCCTTTCTCAAGGCATTCTGAAATTTCATTTACATTTCTGATTCTTAGAATGGCCAAGTTCTCTACATTTCAAGTCACTTAACTGAGAGACCAATGTAGGTGGCTGTGAACTCAAGAAGCAGGAGTCTTGAGTTTTACTGTTGGTTCACTTTTCAAGGGATTCCAGTTCATGGGAATGCCATTCTTCAGCCATATGCAAAGCTATTATTCTGGGGCTGTTCATACTATTTTAGCAGTTATCGAGTATGTGGAGTATTGGAATTATACTCCAAGTGAAGAAAAGCCCCATAATTGATTTCTTAATGTTTTATTCTCCTCTTTCTCTATTGGCACGTTCTTTACATGCCCTCAATAAATATTAAACACTCAAACAACTCACTATTAGGGTGGCAAGCAAACCTTCAGAATGTCGAAACAGAAGAGTGAAGAACAATGCATCTAATTGAAATGCCAGGGTAATTTGGAAAATCAAATTGAGTTGCTGCAAATTCCAAATTCCAGAATAAAAATGTTTATACTCCCTCAAATGCAGATTGTTACTGGCTTTGAATAATTATCAGAATAGAAAATACTCGAACACCAACAATACACTTGTAATGCACGGAATAAGCACAGCCTAGATGTCTCCATTATTCTGCACAAGGAAGTGCAGGACACAAGGAGTCTGATATTTTTCTTGGTGATTTTGTTCTCAAATACGGCTAACAAAAACCCAAATGTGGTGAAACAATAGGCCGAGCCACCAAATACACAACTAGCATTAAAATTCCACGGCCAATATTCTTCAGAAAATGGGAAACACAGTAAAGGACAAAGAAGCAAACTGAAAGAAAGGAAGGGGTTAATGTTCTGCTCCTCGATATCTTGTTTTTGTCCTCCAACATCTGAATTCATCACCAAGACCACCTGGACATGTAAAGTTCCTGATTCCCTTTGGCAGAAGCTAGAGCCAAGAAAACTATGACAATTAAAAAGAAAACAGAAAACTGCATTTGCATCTAGAATTATGACATACAAACACATAATGAGGCTCTAAGAGAGGATACTTATCTGCACACTGAGGGTAACCTTGTTATCTACTGAGGGTTATGCCACTTTGGGTACAGATACCACCCATATGTCTCAAAGATAAATTCCATATGCTCTGCACAGTTATAGCATATTTCCCATAAATAATGTATACAATAGACTGTAAATAAATAATACATTTATCTGAACTGTTCAAGAGTGAAGGGCAGGGTGGCTACTCAGGAGACGGAGTCTCTTATGAATGAACAATTTCAAATGAAAGTAATGTTCAATGGGGAATTACCACAAAGTTCTTACACTAAATATTCTGAAATGCGGGTTTTAAAAGGATTTCAGATCCGGCGGGGACTTGCAAGTCAATGTTTCAGCAGAACCCAAAATACCCGATTTAATTTTACTGCTAAAGTTTCTATTCTGATTGCAGCAGCTTACCTATTTGCTGCAATTTTAATTCTCTCTCTACACTACTGCTTTTTATGATCAATAAAATAACTGAACTTAAAATGTCATGTATGCGTTTTTGTCTCATGAAACACGGTGGTTTTATTTTTTCACCCCTGTGAATAATGTTTAACGTTGCAGTGAACAGAAAGGAAGGCTACCTTAAAAACAAAACAAAACAAAACAAAATCCTCCCAAAGTCCACCTGCGCTAGTTAGTTTGCTAGGATTTTACATTGTAAAAATTGTTAGTCCTCACCCTCAAAGAATCTCCCTTTGAAGCCCCAGAGACACAAACTATTTCCACTTCTTGTAAATGGTGTAAGTAGGCCTTTAGAACGTCAGACATTGTACACCATTTAGTTGGAAATTAAGTTTTCAAATCGCTAAGGAATACTGTCTGAATAACAGAAAACACTATAGGTCACAGTTAATTATAGCTTGTCTATCAAATTAAGTTAATGTTCGAGAACACATCCAAATAGTTATGGAGACATTAGGAGGAGTTTTATTGTCAAAGAAATTCTGATTCATTCAGCTTCTAATATTTTTTTTAAAAAGGGAGATAACCCTTTTTCAAGTTGGGATGGCATAAGAAAACTCTGGGTTTACATCAAATTGCTCCCTTCATTGTCCTTTTGATGACTGTGTCGATTTCATTACAAACTTCATTTTCCAGAGTTTCATAATAGTCATAAACACACTTCACTTTAAAGAGTTTCTAGGGGACACAGTGTGAATGCAAATGCAGAATAAAATGCAAATCGTGGAGGTCTGGGAACAAATATGGACTATCCGTTAAGAATACAGTCACTGAAAATAAACATTTAGGCCTTAAGAGGAAGAACACAAAAGGGCTGATATGAATCTTTATATCAAGCATTCAGAGCCCTAGGGAAGGCAAACAAGAACAACAGTTTTCAGTTTTGCTCCTAATTGTAAAGCACAGGCTGGGAGCATTTGATGACTTTGGTCTCTACTCATTCCTGCTCTAAAGTGAGTAACATTTTTCATCTTTGCAGGAAAATAAACCCACGTGTGGGTAATAGCCCACAAGGTGCTCAAATAGGGAAATGAGACCTAGCAAACTAGTTCAAGTTCAAATCTCAGGCCTAGGAGGTTTACCAAACAGTGGAAAAGAAGTGATTAGAAAGAAAGAACCAGAGTGTTGCTTTGCTAAATAATAACCACCAGCCCAGATATTTACAACTAATGATAAAGAAGCTACCATGTGGTGTTGTAAAGTATGAGGGGAAAATCTAGAGAAATGGGAATTCATCAGCAACAATTAATTCCACATTATGTGTTGTCGGGGAATCATTCTACTATCCCTCAAAATGTTAATTTCCCACCAACCATGATCTTCTATATGAGTCCAAATAACATATGTTTAAATCCAGGGTAAAATTTAAGACTTTGTATTGTTTCAAAATGAAAAAAAGTAGCAAGACTAAGAATGTTGCTTGAACTTGGTAAACTTGCAAAAAGTCATGGTGATTTTAAGAGCATTACTTAGTAAACTTATTAATAGTGGCAGCAATTCCTTTCTGAGGAAAACTATTATTTCATTTAAGTTTTTTTAAAGAACCATAACATTTCACACTCAAGGTTCTTTACCTCATGATTATAAATCCTATTAACTGTAAATAGAGTCATGAAAAGTACCAATGGGAGAATCAATTATAGAAATGTATTTTGGAGGATTATAAGTAATATAGAATTTATTTTCACAATTTATTTATCCTCCATTAGTTTATGGCATACACAGTGGTACATATGCCATGGAAAAGTGATAGCAGGATTATTACATATCTTAAAGACAGTTCATGACTTAGTTCAGGCTATATTTTGTATTTAACTGTATTTACTCACGATGCCAATGAACAACAGGTACATAATTCAGTAAATGCAGAATTGAGTTTTTTTCCATCAGAGAAAAATTTTAATGGTACGTTTTAGTTAGTTTTAGGAATTCTTAACCAAGAAGCCCAGAAATATAAAACAATTTCAAAAGATTTGCACTCTTGTATTTTCCTTTAACAAAAATATATTTCCTAGATTAAGAAATGCTATTTGGAGGAAAAAAAGTGTTCAGAAAGAGTCTAGCAAAGTGTTGCCAATTGCTTTAATTCTGCACACATGAATGCATTAAATTGATTGAAATTGGATTCTAGTGACAAATTTTTAAATGACTATATTCTTGTTTATTTCCAGTGGTATCCTCTTGTGCCATTTATTAAAATGTCAAATTTACAAGTGTGGGAAATCCAGCAATTTGCCCAATGAAGGTATACTTCCTGGAGAGGCTGTTTTTTAAAATCTTTTTTTTTTTTAAAAGATTTTATTTATTTATTTGACAGAGATCACAAGTAGGCAGAGAGGCAGGCAGAGAAACAGGCCCCCTGCTGAGCAGAGAGCCCGACATGGGACTCGATCCCAGGACCCTGAGATCATGACCCGAGCCGAAGGCAGTGGCTTAACCCACTGAGCCACCCAGGCGCCCCTGGAGAGGCTGTTTTAAGACTCCAAAAAGCTCTTGTAAATTCCTATACCCCCGAAATCATGGCACTTTTAATTAAGGATACAGTGAGAACGTCCGTTTTTTTTTTTTTTTTTACACACACTCATCTGCTCGAATTTTTCAAAATTGATTTTATGCGTATAAGGTTTATTCACAAATATTAAAGATAGCAAAATCGCCAAACTTTTACTGGATCCCCAAAAGGCAAATTTTGGAATTATTATTAATTATTATTAAAATTCAAATTGGAAGAGTGTTTTATGTTTTAGACTCTAACTTTTAAAACAGGTCTTATATGCCGATGGGTCCTCCTGAGTAAGAAAACCAAGCTGTACATGATTTACACCGGGGTTGTTTTACTTGTGATTCTGCAAACCTTTAAGCCTGACATCTGTACAACTATCAGATACAGAGTCACATGTATTTTATTTTTATTTCTTTATCTATAAAAGAGTACTTCCCCATAGTTTTGATGAAATTTTTAAATATTAAATTAAATTCTTGCAGTCAGGAGAAATGACAAAAAATTTTGTTTCAATTATAACGTAAATTCAAGTAATACTTTGATACACATATGACAGATCTCATAATCCAAAAAAGGCCATGTAAATCGCTACTAGTGCAATCGTTTAAGACTGTGTAACAAAAATGAATGAGAATGGTATCAGTTTACTATCCTTCAACTATTTCCCTGACGGTGGAGTCAAATAATGTTGAATTATAGACCTTCTTACAGGAAGTCTTATTTTGTGTTCATTTTTTGATCACTTCCCTGCTAGTCTCTATAGGAATTTGGCAGTATGCCGACTTTCCTTTAAAAGTTTCTGTATACATACTTGGGTTGTTTGATGATTAAATGATCATTTATTAAAACTTAAGCATTTCACATTTGTTTGACATATTTACATTTCATAAGAAAATATTGTTATTGCAATGAAAAGCATAACATCACCAATACAAAAAGACTTCAATTGAATTCATGTTGACAATATTTATGACAAGTATCTTAATATAACTTATTATGAATTCTTTACAGTTTCTCCCAGTCTACCTACGAGGGAAGGTATGCTAGTTTTACTACAGTAAGCCTCGTGTCAATATTTTAGCCTATCTGCTTGACCTTAATAAGCCCGTTTCTACTGTGGGGCCACAAACAGTCTTTGTTTTTAAGAGTATGGAGTTTTTTTCTGCATAATTTTCCTTCCCTCGCCCCACAACAGCTGTGTTTTAAATCTTTCGGACGATGCCAAACATTTTAACATTTAAACATACAAGGGCTTGAAAATATAATGATTTAAAATTTGTTTATTTTCAAAGTTGGGCAATTATAGCATGATATCTATTACTTTTCTGAAAGCAGTGCCCATATGTTACTCCTTTTTTTTCTTCCTTCTACTCATCTTCCTCTACTATGTAAGCTTCTCCACGTTTTCTAATAAAAGTCTCTAAGTTAGGACCAATAGCAACAGTGCACAAAACCACTCTATATATTTCCAAATCGTGAGCAATGGAGTCATTCTGGTAGGAGAGGGATTGCTATTTGAGTGACCTATTGCTGCAGAGCTAGTTAAATCACTGAACAATAGTTACTGTTATGGCTTTGCTTTGTACAAAGTAGTATTAGTATCATTGCTTTCCATTAACCATGGAACTTGCACTGGGGACTTCCACTTGAGAGAGAGACAGAGACAGAGAGATGCACTATGAAAAGGAAATAACTTTTGTAGTATTAGCGTTTAGACTTACAGACATTTAACAGTGTAACTGATCTCAATCCATCTGCATATACTCTTCACTTTCTTTTCCTAAAATGTTTTTTAAGTGCCCCTATTAGGAATCAATACATACCTAGTCTGAAATTCACACAGATACACGCTAAAAGCCAATCAGATGAAGAGTACACTTATCTTGATGAGCACTGACTAATATATGAAACTTCCGAGTCACTATACTCTATACCTGAAACTGATATAATGCTGTATATTAACTATACAGGAATTAAAATTTTTAGAAAGCCAATCAGAAAGCAACAATAAAAACACACCTGGTAAATAACTAAGTTTTAATTCAAAGGATACTAAGCCATAAAGAGCCTAGAATGAACATCCCAATTAGCTAATGTAGTGACAAGCAGTCAACACCTTATTATTTAATCATTAAAGAGAATCTTGCCACAATTTCCCTTTACATATTTCAAAAAAAAAAAAAAGTGGAGGGGGGGGAATTAAGAGAACGACACCAGACCCACAACAACAATCAAAGAGTAAAGTTAGGTGAATCTAAGACCCCCATGGATGCAAGACCTAGGGACAGAGTATCCAAGAAAAAAGCATTAATTGGGACCCTCTGAAGTATTTACAATTTAAATAAGGTATGTCCATGTGAAAGCATTTAGAAACAATCTACCTGGCAAAGGGACCATTTTCCCGTCTCTTGCTGTTTGTGGCCAGTTTTTTTATTGGATGAAAACAAATTGCCTGCATTTCTAGTATTAGTAAATATCCAATGGCCTCACCTATTTTTTTTTTCTAAAGCAGCAGAGCCAATTCATCAAGGACATCAGCCCGTCCTTTGCCCTCTCGTCCCCATTTCTTACCAAAACACCTCCCCAAAAGAGAAAGCTTAAATCTCCCTTGGATGCATCCCTACCCCACTTTGCAGGGAGGGGGCGTTTTCAGTCAAGTTCAAGTTCAGTTTTAAGAATTTTTTTTATCTCAAAGGATGCTTTAGAAACAACACCTCGCATTTTTAAAATAAAGCAACCGCCACCAGGGTTTTCCTAGCCCACTTGGGAACCAAAGCTCACTGGCCCGAGGCTGCCCCGGATCCCCGAGGCCCCAGGCCTGGCGCTCTCCAGCCTGGGCCGCACAGCCCCGGAGGCCGATCCTCCTCCCCGGGGAGTTTTAGCGGCACTTGGCATTTAACCTGCCTGGCGTACGTGGCTTTCTGGTTCCATCTCCTTGAGCCACATTACTTCTCCCCAGATGTCAGGCACAAATCTGGATTAACATGCAACAGGGCGCCCTGTGCAGCCCGCCAGCCCTCGCCCAAGAGCTGTTAAATGCAGATTCAGCTGAGGACCCCCCGGAGAGCTGCTGTTGAATAAAAATTGTAATCCAAAGGGACCATTTCTTTGCCTCCCGCTGCTTGTGGGAAACCCGGGCTGGCACCCGAGCACAGGCCCCGCTAGTCCGCGCTCGCTACAAGCAGGCGTGGCCACCTCGGGAGGCGGCCTTAGGGGCCCGGAGACGACTCTACAGACTCTTCACTGCTCTCTCTCCACTCTCTGGACTGGTTCTTGGAGTGGAAAAATGCTTAGATCCAAGGAATGGCGAGCAACAGACCGCCCTGGGAAGGAAGACTTCATTCGACGGCTCCTTCTGGGAGCGAGACCTAAAGTCTAACGTCTGGGAGGCCAGGCTCTTCCCCGTCTAACCCCCTCTTGACCGCCCCAGGTCCACCCGGAACCACCCCTCCCCCCACAAAACAGGCGTCCAGCCGCCCGACGGGCCAGCTTTCTTCTCCACTGACAACCAGGCTCGACCCTGGCCTCGACGCCTCGCACCAACGTTTTCCTCTGCTCCCGCTCCCCGGGTGCAGCCGGGCACTGGCCGGGAGCCGAGGCCCGGAAGCCCCTGGGGCACCTCGCCTGTCCCCAGACCCCGGGCGTCGGGAGTGCCCGTGCCGAGCTGGGAGCGAGGCTGTCGGGAGAGGGCGCCCGGGAGGCCTGCTCCCGCGGGAGGTGACTCTCAGGCCTGGCTCCTCGGGGTCTGGGGAGTGGAAGTGGGCGGGAAGGGGTTGGGGGAGAACATAGATGTAGAGGGTAAACGAGATCACGGCTTATACTGGCGTCTTAATTTGATAAAAATTAAAAAAAAAAAACACCAAAACTACGAGGCCTAATGGATATCCGCCGATTTAGCCCTCCGGGAAACCGGTTGGTATCAAAGTCGTCGATCCCAGCTAGGTCCCTGTGCAGTGGCAGCCTAGGCGCCCTCCGAGGATAAAAGTAAAATAAAATAAACCGTGCCGCCAGCAGGCCCTAGAGACAGAGGGGTTAATGAGCTAACGAGGACCAGTGCTCGCACCACACCTGAAGCATCCAGTCCCGGAGCGCACCCTCTGCCGGGGCTCAAACTGGCTGGGCCACATTCGCAGACAGGTGGCGAGGCCGTCCTTTTGGGGCCCAGCCCCCAGGGCGCCGTACCAAGGGTCCAGCGCTCCAGGGACCTGCAAACAGGCTTCAGTCCGAAGAACTGGCGCCCAGCGGGCGGCCCTAGTGCCTGGTCTCTGTCTCCCCACCTCCCAGAGCAGGGGACTCCACTCCCGGGCAGAGCCTAGGTCCCGCGTGTGCCCGGCTCTGCGCTCCCAGCTCCCAGGAGAGCCCAGGCGCACTCGCTCCTGGCTCCCGGGAAGCGGACAATTAGGAAAAACAAAACTTGGGTTTACTGTCCTCCGACCAAGACCTAGGTGAGCTGGAGGGGTCACGGGAGTGCACCCACGCGCATTGGCCAACAGCGCCACGAGCCCAGTCAAAGCTGCGAAGCCCACCAGTAAGCGGAGGGAGCTGGATTCACACTTCTCATTTTTTTAGGTGAGGGAGAATAAAATGCGAATTTTTATCCACGACAATTGCCTACCAATCTGTATATCTCAAATTAAGCTAATTGTGTAACAAAAGTTTGCCGAAGGAGTAGGGGGAAAACAATGATGTTGTAACATTTTTGTGTCCCCCTCCCCAATAAAACCCATAGCTTTGGTCCTTTATCTTTGACTTTAATAAAATAATGATTCGTTGAGAAAATGGGGTATAAATCTTCATTTTGGAGGCAATTAAAGTGTTGATTTCATTCATGCCCCTAAGCGATTCTTGTAATTTGCTCAAATAGCTTTATGTACCCAGCACTCCGGAGCTCTTAGAATCCCATTTTCTAGTTAGGCTTGTTGGATTACAATTTTTATTCAACAGCAGCTACCCGAGGGTTCCTCAGCGGAATCTGCATTTAGCAGCTCCAGGGCAAGGGCTGGCGGGCTGAACCAGGCGGGAGGCCGGCAGCCTGCAGGGCCGGATGGGGGGCCGGGAGCTGCCTGCAGTTTTCCCACCTCGGCGGGGACGCAATGGGAATGCTCAGACTGCCTGTTCTGCGCACTCGTCTACACTGCCGAAAGTTTGCAACTTGCCAAATCACAGTAAAGAACCGGCGCTGGTGTCTTTAAAGCTCACCTCTGCCTACCCTCCACTGCTCTCGGGGAAAGGAGGAATTCGGCCTCTGTCGCGGAATTACCCAGAGAAATCCAAGCTGGGAATTTATGTTAAGAGGGTGATGTTGAGAGAAGAAAACTTTTAAGATGACACCAAGACCCAGGAGTCGGGCACTCCTGCAAGGACTCTACAAGATAGCGACTAGCCAACAGCGATCGTGGCAGAGCTTGCAAAGGAAAACTGCGTGACTGGCTCTCCTTTGGCTTAACAAAGGCAGGCTGATCTCTCCCCCACAAGACAGAACTCACGTGCCAAGTCAGAAAGAGAAACAACTCTAGGCCTTCACTTCTGTATGGAGAGGCCAGAGGAGACCCGCAACCCCCATCTCTATTCGCGTTTCAGCAATTCACTGCAGAGAGCTGTCCTGAGCCCGGTTCATCTCACCCGCTCCTCAGGTTTTCACTTTCATTGCATTTTTGCAACTTCTTTGGGCCAATCCAGAGACGCAGCGACAGGAGAAAGAAAGAGAGAGAGAGAGAGAGAGAGAGAGAGACAGACAGACACTGGGAGCAAACAGTGGTGTTAGGGTGAGAGAGGGAGAGAAATCCCCCAGCAACTCCAAATAAAAGTCGTCCCCACTTAGCAACGCGGCAGAAGAAGGGCCTGGAGGGAGCCCCGGAGAGGAGGGGGCAAGCAAGCAAAGGCCCGCAGCTGAGAGGGAGGGCGGCGCGAGGTCCCCCACCACCACCTCGAGGAGTCGCAGGGGTGCCCCCGACACTGACACTTCCAAAAGCTGCCAACCCAGAGGGCCCGGTGCACGTACCAGCTGGAAGATGAGTGGAAAGGAGGAGGAGAAACATCCATATTTATCTGTTTTTATAACCTCGGCCCGGTCTTATTTTTTCTATTAAGTACAATAAAATGGGCGAGCTTGCAGCGAGCACCGCACAAAGCAATGTTCAGTGAGGTCTAGAAGCGCTCGGCCGAGGAAAACTGACAAGACAGGCTAATGAACCGTATAGACAGGGAGAAAATAGCCAGCATTTGCTAGATTTCAAACCCTCGCTGTCTCTCTTAGACCACCTATCTTGGGTTTTTTCCTAATAAAATAAGAAATAAGCAGACCCTACACTTTTCTTTTCTTCGAAATAGAAGGGGGAAAAAATGCTCCAGAACAAAGCCCTACAATCAGAGGCGGTCACTGGCAGTTAACACTCCCATTATTATAGAGGGTAAATAAAATAAAGACAAAAATTAAAAGCGACAAGAAACAGGTCAAGTTTGCAGGCAAAGCTTTTACAAGCTCATCTCTCCAGGTCGAATCCCAGAGCCAGCCTTAATGAAGCAATAATAGCCACATTATTCAAAAATTTTCATTTCGATGGAAATGTATCTAAAAGGGACTTAATCATATGCAAATAATAAAAAGAGGTGGTAGTGACCCAGCAAGCAATATGCATACAGATTTTTTTTTTTTCCTAGGGATGTTGAAATTGAAAAGCGCATACCTGGTCGGTTAGATTTGCTGATCTTGTTATATCTTCACTGTCTGATTTTGATCCTCCTTCTCTATCGTCTATCACCAAATCGATAGGCATTTTCCCTTTCAAACAGCTAATATACCGGTGGCAGAAATTGTCACATAATTCGTGTACCTACATTATGACAGAAATAAAAAAATGGAAATATAATCAGGAGTGCATAAATGACATTGACAAGTGCAAACCACCCCCCTTGTGAGATCCAAACTTCCAAATAGGGAAACACAGAGCAATTGTCCTCCAGAGACCCCCAGACGCATCCAGAATTAGGAATAACTTTCTTTTCTTGCAAAATAGAGATATCCCAGAAAATTGACAGTGACAAGATGATTCACAGGCTACAACATATTCAACACCCGTGTTAAATTCATCTGCTCCCAGGGCTGTGGCCATTAGAGAGGTGACCTGCGTGGGTGACATTTAAGGTAAACTATTTAATTTCATCCACTTACTTTATCATAAGTCCTTTTCCAATGAGTCTAAGGGAAAATGTGAATATATGTATACATATAGATATCTCTCTCTCTATATATATATATACACACACACACACCTCCAAAGGACCAGAACTGTGGTGGCATAGGACATATGTCTGACAGCCCAAGCCCTTATAACACTTGTAATTAGGGGTTCTCTCCATAAGAAGCATATTTTAGGATACTTTCAAAAAATAGAAGAAAATCAAATTGCCAGTACTCATGATATGAAAAACACCTACAGCCACAAAAAAAAAAAGTATCAAATTGATTTTTTTTAAAAAAAGGAAAAAGAAAGCTTCAAAATATTTAGGTTTAAGTGGAGTGGTCTCTTACAGGCCTCAGGCATCACTGACATGCACAAACTCACAAGAAACCCCAGTGTGCTTGCAATTTAATGTTAGTTTGAATTACAATGCATTAAGTTTTTATTGCTGAGATTTATAGAACAGCTAGCAAAATCATGTTATCCCACACCCTTTCTTGAGTGTGAAGGTGGGGTGTGTGCAGGATTCACAGATTCAAGAAATTGACACAACTATCAACTCTGCTTTGTCTCTGCACAAGGTTTAATGTGCCTCCCCCACCACCTCCTCCAGACTCCCTGCCCACTCCTCCTCCTCCTCCTCCTCCTCCCTCCGCCTCTCCTCTGTGTCTGACCTGCCGCTGCTCTCAGACTGTCTTCCAGAAACTCACCAAAACTAAACAAAACTCCCTCACCCACCCACCCAGAGGTAGCAAAGAAAAGGGGGGAAGAGGAAGAGAAGAGATCACAAAAGTATATAACCTGTAAAGCAAACTCACAACAGCATTCTAAACATCAAGAGAGATGCATAGAATTGCAACTATTTATACAAAGCCAGCAAAGTATTAAGAATGAATACAAGGCTAGGGCATCTGAGATGCCGGGTTTAGTGGCTGAAATTGTAATTAAACTGCAAAGAGAAATGGACGCTAAGATTGGCCTTGACACTAATTACCAGAAAGAAAGACATTTATGCAAATGTCTCAGAAGCCTGAACTTCAGCCATTCAGAACCCTCCCCCCACCTCACCCCGCCCCACCCCCTCAAGTTTGGGGGTGAGGAGAAAGCAAAAGGAAAAGAGGCTAGAGAAATTACCTTCTCTAATTCCAACAGATGAAACCTTAATACTTGTATGGCTTGAATCATCTGCAAAGATACAAAAAGAATGAGCACCCTATTCCTAGTTTGCAGAAAATTGGCTGTCACAGCTCTACCATCTCTAGCCTATCCGCCCCCCCCAAGTAAATAGAGTTATTTTGATTTATGGCAATAACACTAAAACTTAATAGCAGCGACTGGGTACCATCTAGAGGTTTATATTTCTTAAGGAGAAAAAATAGCTAAAACAACAACAAAGCATCTAAGTGGGGATCATAAACACCCTCCTCTCCCATGGCTCTTCCCCTTCTCAGCCCCACTGCCCCCACCCCACCTGAAAGGGCCACATCCCTGGACTAGATATTTCCTTGTAAGGTATGCTCCGAAAATATTCCAAATAGTCCCCAACGTGTGGCTTTTCACACTGCAAACTTTCTGCCGCTTTCCGCACACCTTTCAGGCGTACTGGTGCTTTGGGGGCTCTTGCCCCGTTGCTGCCCTCGTGACGCGACTCTGAGGGCTGGGAAGTCCGCAAAGTTTAAGCACACACGCTGACAGGCCCGGAGATAAATCCCCGCGCTGATTAGAGCTGCGCTGCCCGGCTGTCATAAAAAACAAAAGCTCGCGTTTCCCCGCGCCGGCTTGCCCGGCCCCTCTCGAGATGAATTTATTTCCCGGGGATCTTGTCCCGGACCACTTGTCCGTGGACGGAAGCGTCTGCAGCCGCCCGGCAGCTACGGGAAGACCCGTCTTGAAACCTTGGGGCGCTTCAAGCAAGGCTGGGGGCTTGGGGGGAGGGGTGTTGGGGGAGGGGAGGAAGGGGTCCACTCTTACCAAGTTATCCAGTTCTGGATTAGAAGAAAATAGAGGTTTTTCTGCGCGAATCTAAATACAAGTGAGAAGGGGAGGGGGGGAGAAAGAACATTTGAAATCTGGTCACCTTCCTAGTCTTTTGCCTCATTACACTGTCCAGGGGAAGGACTGGGTGACACCGAGTTCGTCCCGCGCAGAAACCCTTCAGTGTGATCAAATAAGCCAAAAACATGCCCAGAGCTCAGGGTTACTTGGTTACTTCTACCAGCAACTCTGCTTCTAGAGGACGCTGCCCGCTCGCCAAGACCAAGGCAGCTACAGCGCGCTGTGATTTTATTTTATAGAGTGAGCTTTCTGCGTCAGGTCACCAAGCGGGAGCTGCGAAAACTATGGGTGATTTTAAGTCGTCCGCAGACACTCATATAGGAGGATAAGCTCAGGGTAGATGTCGCAGGCATGGCTTAGGGCGGACTATTTGCTGGTTACTTTTGAAAATGTGCTGGGTGGGGGAGGGAGTTTCTTTCTTTCTTTCTTTCTTTTTTCTTTACTTTTTAAACATATATTTTTGCTGACCTGTTTGGCGAACACGGCTATATCTTCATTGAATGACTCTGACGAGCAGACGTCCCCTCCCGCCACCCCCGGCTCGCGGGGGGTACAAGTAGCTAATTCACATTTCTCAAAAATCAGTGCTAAGAGAGGGAAGAGGGGGTGTCTGCAAGAAAATACAACAGTCACAAACAACACAACGGTTAGTCCCGAGTCAGTGAAAAAAGGCCCCCAAGAAAAACAGCCAGAGGAGCTCGAGCCGGGGATCCCCTCTCTGATTTTGTCACCTACTTTTTTCCACCACCACCACCTCCCCCCCACACACACACAACCAGGTGACTGCTCACCTCCCCTTCCTCCTAGGGCTCCCAAGTCGGAGGCCCTTATCCAAAGACAGTGTCTGAGGATCGGTTCAGCATATCTGGCCGGAGAAATTGGTAACATTTGCTAAGAATAAAACCCAAGCGGTTCCAGCAGCCATTTTGAATTAAGTTTCCCACCCCGACTAGCCCTCGTCCCTCCGCGGCACATCTAGGACCTGGTGGAGAAGAAAGGCGGTGGGCACAGCGGTTGAGAAGGCTTGTTCAAGTGTGTTCCCCCAAGGCAGCCTCGCAAAGCCCAAGGCTCGGGGGATCTTGGTGGCAGGCGCTCTGCTAACTTGGGGGAAAGGACCTCTATGGCTGCAGGACCGACTGTCAGAGGGCTGCACCTACCGATCTCGACCCCACGAGCCCTCGGAGAGCAGCAAGGCTCCTCCTCAGCTCCCTGCGCACTTCCCTCCCTTAGCCAATGGCCCCCACTGCCCCCAAAAGAAAGTTCCTTCAAATGCTCCTGCGGTAAAGCCTTTCATTTTTGTCTCTGCGGAATGGCAAAGCAGCTAGTAGAGCGAGGGGCCTAGATGTCGCTTATCTCAACCCATTAAAAAAAATGCTTCTACTAATGCTCAAGGAGGTGTCTCAAGTCTTTTATTAGCTCTCACAGCCCAGCCGGGAATTTAACAGTTTGGGGTCCTTTTCAAAGCTTCCCCAAATGTTCTGTCCCGGCGCCTAAACCATTTGCAGTTAACGCTAAGGAGAGAACGCTGGGATTTCAACAAGCCCATTGCACAAGGGACCAGAAGATAAAGCAGAAAGGGTTTTCAGCTGGGGAGGGTCAGTGTTGCCTGATTTTTTCTTTTCCAAAAGCAGAAATAAATAGAAATAAAAGTTGCTGCAAAGTAAAACGAGGTCCCCAAATTCATGAGCACACAGTAGGCACAAGTGACTTTCAAAGGATTTTACCAGCCCTGGGTCCAATCGACTGTCCTGGAGAACACGGTGTAAACCACAGTCTGAAAACAACACTGGCCTGAGAGCACCCCCATACCTACTTCCAAATGCTGCAGGTTTCGCCTTTGAACACAAAGTGCTAAAACAGCTAGAAGTTTCTTAATGTCTAGAACAATTCAGAGCGAGCTCTCTCCTTGCCTACGGTGGTCAAACTCCCTAAATGCAAAGCATATTCCCCCTTGCCTGACCTGCAACTGTCCTCCCTTGATTTTATTGTGCGGCGGCCCAGCCGGCATACGGTTGCTGAGTAAACTTAGCAAGTCAGAACAATCAGTGGCTTAAAAGATTTTCCCTTAAACTAAAAGTTTCGTTCCAACACAAAGGCGCCTACATTTAGAAATCCCCAAGGCTCTCCCAGCGAAGTCGAGCAAGAGAGGACTCCAACCCGCTGAGCTACCGAGCCAGGGTCTGAGAGGAGACAAGGGACCTTTGGCAACTTCTCCTGCAAGGCGACCCCCCTCGCTGGCACAGCCTCGACAGAGCCGGATGCTGGGCAAGCGCTGACCATGTGAGGAGATGGGGGGCGTCCGGGATGGCAGGCTGCACCCTCCCCCAGCAAATTCTCCATGCAATGCAAATGAAAAGTTATCAAATAGTGTACCTCCAATCCATAGAGCTTTCCTTTTACCGAGGGCACAGGGAAATAGAGGAAACGTCACGTCTCTACTACTTAACCTGCTGCCCATTGTACCTACCCATAAATGGCATCTTTATCTCTCTTTAAAGCGTCATTGACGGAGGAACCCATGCTGGGGGCCATGGCGTTGGTGTGAGCTGTGTGCGGGTATTGATGCGAGTGCAGAGGAGGCCCGTGGTTCAGGTGGTGGACCGGCTGCATGGACCTGGCCGCATGCGGGTCCCCATACATCGTGGAGGGGATGCCTACTCCATCCATGCCCCCATAATGGGGTAGATCGTCGTACTGCATGACAAACAGGAGAAAACAAGGTTCAGAAGGCCAGGCGGGCAAATGGGGAGACAGCAGGGCACGGAGCTTATATAATGTCAGTCCAGCTGGATCCTTCAACCCGGAATTCCGTGGCCTTGCATCTCTAAAGTTGAGATTTCTTATTTTAAAAATGATTTCTAGAGTAAAAATCCTAGGATTCTCTCTGAGACTCGCCTGGGATGAACGGTCTTGCCCTAACTTGTGCCCCTATCAACTAGTTCAGAAATTCAGGATCCTTTGGCAAGGAAGGAAGGAAGAAAGAAGGAAAGAAAGGGAGGCATTCTCCCGGAGGGCGGAAGGTAAAACGTGCACGTCTCTAGAGGAGGAAATTCAAAATCACAATAATAAAACGTGCCAGGACAGTGCAGCAAGCCCGCCTAGTTTCACAGCCCCTTCCCATCAGGGGGAATTAAAAAAAAAAAAAAAAAAAAAGTTACGATGGGAACAGCTAAGCTAAGCACATGAATTCAGACAGGCTTCTCATTTTATTTCTCTGCCAGCGTGGGGTTAGGCAGTCCTGCAAGACACTGCATTTCCTTTGCTTTCCAAGACAAACTCTGTTAAATTATACAAAACCAACTGGCCTCTTTATAAGTGAAACTTAGAGAAACGTAGCTCTTCATGTTCATTAGAGCTGAATTTAGAATGGGCAATTTCCCCTCGAAGTTAAAGAAAACCTATAGTTGGGACAGCTAAATATCCTATTTTCTCTACTCTTATGAACTTTCCCCCCAGACTAGAAGTTAGTGAGACAAATGTAACTCATCAGGTGTAAAGTAAATTCAAAAGCAAATGCATACACAACCCCCATATTCTCTCTTCAGAAAAACTACTTTCATATTGATTGTCATTATTCTTGTGTGCAAAATTTAGCTATTTAGGATTTTCTCCTTGCTTCATTCCCGGCAAGTTCTTTTCCCAAGATCTGGAGGCGCCGAGAGTGAAATGATTTTCAAAGAAAAGAGGAATTGCCACTTTCATCTCCTTAAAGCCAGAGGTGTGAAAATAGTTTGGAAGAACGCTGACATTTGCCTGAACCAAAGCAGTAAAGAAAAATGTGTCAGCCTAGTAACTTTCTTTTGCAAACAGGGCTTTGAGGGCCAGTACAGAAATTATGCAAGGAAGGCTTTTTGTAAACCCCCCCTTTCTTTTAAGAAACTACCTCAGTTGGGTTGTCATTGTCTCACTTTACTCTCACTACATTTCCATTCAAATAGGAATATTGGGGAAATTAGTATTGCATTTTTAAAGTGAGTAGCTGTGTGCTTAGTATCCAATTAGTGGAGGGCTTTTCTAACAAAAACTTTCAAAGTATCACCTTTTATAAAAATCCATGCACATTAAAATCACTTTTAAAAGATGAATGTTTTCCGACCCCCAAAGCCATTGTACTATGACAAAGTCATTTGCTTAAAAAAAGCTAAATACTTCTAATGATATTAAAAGATGAGCACAATCAATAACACATCAGAAGTTTCTAGCTGCTTCATTTCCTTTAAAAATAGCCTTAAACTTCTGTTCCCTGAACACTCACATTATAACATTAGATATCTAGTGCTTTTTGTTTTTGTTTTTTAAACAGATGATTGCCCAAGCTTGTATTTTTATTTCTATAGCTGCTGGTTAGGAATCTATAGAAAACTTGATTACTTGAATTAATTACATGTAACATACGTAAGTCTACAAATGCACTGAATAAATTCTCTCCCTTTAGGCCACGGCTTTAGGAGCCTCATTCAAAAAGACAGAGAGAAAAAAGGAAACTTTTTAGCAGTGTCTTTCAGCCACGTTTCAATTTAATCTCACATTTGAGTTCCACAATTGTTTTTTAATACGTACCCTTTGCGCCATCGGCCTCCCTGGCTCCCTTCCTACTTCAACTTCTAATATATCCTCTTTAAGGCCAGTGTGAAAAGAAACAAATAAGCAAACTCCCCCGGAAAAAAAATTTTTTTTAAAGCACGACGAAAAATCCCTTAACGTCTCCAGCAACGTGAGCTACTGGTCCCAGATCTTCGGTCTACGGGACCTGAAGCAAAGCGCCCGAGTCACTGAGCATAAAAGCGCTCCGTTTCCAAGACAGCAGCGGGGGCAAAAAAAAAAAAAAAAAAAAAGCAGATCTTCTCTCCCCCAAAAAAAATCAGTTTAAAAAAAAAAAAAAAAAGAGCGCCCCTCAGACCCAACTACCAAATCTCATGGCTTTCTGCCACTCCGGCTGTCAATCACAGGCGAGGTTGTCAACGTGGTGAATGAATGATCATCCGCTCTGTCTTCTTCTGGTCAGAACACCTCAAATGTTAATATTCAAATGCACAAAGCCCTAGCGCTCGCTTCCCTTGAATCAGTCCTAATTCCTAATCAGTTTCTCTCTTCTCTCGCTCGCTCTTTCTCTTTCTCTCTCTCCCTCTCTCTCCCTCTTTGCAACTGCTGCACTGGAGGGAGATTAGAGGAGGAGGGTTAAAAAAAATGTCTGTCTGAGTTTGTCTTAAAGGAGCCACGATCGATGCTGCCCGCTTGCAGTCCCCGTGCGTGTGTAAAGTGTGTGTTGCACAGGCGGAGAGGTGGATTCCGACCAGAATGCTAGAACCCGGAAGTAGTGGTGGCCATAACAGGTCGCGTCTTACACAATGCATTGGGCTGCAGCAAGTAGGCTCCTCGGCAGGGGTGGGTGCGCGAAGCGAGCTCTGGCCGCACTGGAGAGGCAGAGAGGCGCTCCATTAAATCGCACGCCCAGGCACAAACACCCACACACCCAGGGCACACGCGCACAAACGCGGGCAGGAGCCCCCGGCTGCAGGCTTTATTTTCCGTATTCTTTTCTCCTCCTCCCCCACCCCCTCCAGACTCTCTCCCCAAAGCCGACTCTCTTGAAATAAATTGGGAATAAACGCGGGGCAGGCAGCAGCGGGAGTTATTTTGCACAGGGCTCTGCGCATAGACTTCATGACTTTCCTCGAAATTATTGGGGTCTTCCAGTATTTTTCGGGGCTAAGGGGACTAATGCGAAAAGTATTGGATTCTCACAACTGACCACCCCAAGCAGAAAAGTCAAACGGGGAGAGAAGATAAGCAGGAGCAAGGCTGGGAAAGGCTCTGCTAGGGAGTCCCGAGAACGTGGAGTGTTGAAGGCTGGGGCTTTCTGCAGATCCAGCTTAGAGTTGCTGTCAGAGGTGGACACCCGGCCCAAGGAAAGGAAATGCTTGCATTTTCTCACTTTGGGGTCTGGACCTCCCCCACCTCCTAGTCCCGGAGGCCCCCAGCCCCAGCCCCGGCGTCCTGCGCGAAGTGGGAGAGGAAGGGAGGGAACAATGAGCGGAGAGCGGGGAATGTGCCCCCAGCGCCTGTTTACAAACACGAAGCTATTTATGATCGCCGGAAAACGAAACCCGACGCGGGCTCGGAGCAGCGGGTGGAGCCCGGGCCGGAGAGACTCAGGGAAGCAGGCTCTTTCTCTGACCCGCTCCGAGCGAGGAAGCCGTGCGCCCAGGGCGCTGCGCGGCAGGGTCGGCGCGCAGGGTTCGGGCTACGGCCGCGCCGCCTTTGTCTTCCAAGCGCCGAGGGGCTCTGGCCTCCGCCGTGCTGGGGCCTGGAGGGACCCCGCGCCCCAAGCTCTCTCCCCCGCGACACTCTGCGCTCTTCTCCCCAGCCCTTCTTCCTCCCACTCCTCTTTCCTGCCCCCATCCCGGCTCAGGGAAAACTCCCAGTACCAAAGAAAAAGAAATTCACTTCGGGAGCTGAGATTTTCAGACAAAAACCGGTCCCAACCCGCAACTCGGAGGGTCAAACCAGCCACTGATTTTAACTTTCTCCCTTTAAATACCTATTTTCTGGCTTAACAACAACAAAATTCTCTCTTTATTCTCCTACTCTGAGCTTGCCTTTTATTATAATACTTGGTGGTGTTATTTTCGTTTCTTATTTTTCTGCCCGCCCGGCTCTGATACGCCTAGATAGCTCGGCCACAGCAGCTCGACCAGCAGGCTGGAAACCTCACATCCTCGAGCAAGGCTCGCAGCTCGCTCGGCTCCGAGCAGGATTTTTTTTTCCTCCCTCCAGCTGAAACCTCACGGAAAACTCCCCCTGCGGTCGACTGGAAAATGAGCTCACCCAAATCTCGGTAGGCAGCCGTGGAGGAGGGCTCGGCCAATCAGGAGGCGCTTCTGCCAAAGCGGCCGCGCATTGGCTGCGGGGAAAATCAATTATCAAATAATCGATCAGCAGGGAGCTTCGATCTGCGGGGAATGCAAACTGCCAGTCCCCCTTCCCGCCCTGATGGTGGCCAAAAGGCTGACTCCCCCAAAGCAGTCGGCCTCTCGCTCCCATCGCCCCCACCCCCATCCCACTCCGCCAGCTGCGGACCGAACCCTCGTCCTAAAGGGGGGTGTAAATAGGAGAAAGAGTTTTGAGAGAGATTAGAGTGCTCCTATACGCAGAGGTTGTTTGGAGAAGGTTAGGAGCTCTCAAATATATCGAGGCTAACTCTTAATGTGCAAACTAAAAGAATTTGCATCAGTCCGAGAGGTAGGACTCAAGTTTCTGTTAAGTGGGCTTTCGAAGAGCAAAGGGACACAGGGCGAGCATCAGAACCTATATCTGGAATCAGGTTCCCTCCAGCGCGCATAGTCACCCTAAGCGTTGTCTATTCCTTTAGTACTTCGTACGAGTCAACGGCCAGTTCCCCCCACACCCCTATAGTGGGGTTTTCTTAAAGCCAAGCTGCTGAGTCTCTTCCCAACCTCCCGCATACCACCCTCGTCCAGACACCGTACTCGCCCCATCTGTGGCTAAAGGACTGACGTGTTCATCCAAAGCCTTCAGATGCGCTTTGCCTTGAAAGAGCTCCGACTGTTTAAAAAAATCCTAGGATCCTCATCATTTGCATTTCTCTTCTCTCTTCCTTTCTCTCTTTCTCTCTAATCACCCTGCCCACCCTTTTCAGGATATTTAACTTTTCTCCATCGCAAACATGTGGTTTGGGGGTACAGACGCCCCGGCGTATCACTCGGGAGGTTAAGGCAGGCCCGCATGTCAAAGCCGAGGGTGAATCCAGGTGAATTACCAGCTTCTAAGCCATTGCCTGACACTCCCACCCCGACCCCATCCGCCCCAACGTGAACTTGGAAACAGAACTTCAGGCCAAGATGGAACCTCCCGCTCTCCGGAAGGCGATTTCTCTGTTTAATTCTGGGGAAGCCGCGTTGGCTGGGCCAGGCAACGCAATCCTTTCCGATTACCAGGAGGACCAAACTGGGCCGGCAGCCTGCAAGTGTTCCCCGAACCCCAGGCAGCTTCGGCCCTCACCTGAGTGCCTTCCGACAGCTGCATGCGGGGGATGTGGGCACTGCAGGTCCAGCAGGCCCGCCAGGCTTCAGAGCTGCTAGCTGGAGGGGTGAACGCAAAAGGGCGGGGAGGGGGGGGAGGTCGAGGCAAACAACGACACGGGCACATCTACATTTATGATCCTTAAATGAACTGCGAGGGAAATAGTGTAAGTATAATTTAACTGAGAGAAATTTACTGCGAAATACACTTCGATGATCATAGTCTTTAAGAGTCCTTAGGGGTTCTCCAGGAAAGGCTTAGGTAACCGGCTTGGAGTTACCTCAACTCTGAGGCCATGTTTTCAAATTTGGAAAAGGCCAGCTTTGATAAAGATTTCTTTGACAATAGAATTTATCTTGTATTGTTGCCTTTGGGAAAATTTGTTTTCTAGCAGAGATGAAAAAAGAAGTTTTAGGCAAGTCACTCCTTTTCAGACATAACCCAAAACTTCAAAGCAATGGGAAAACTATTGTGTGCTTCAACCATGATGTGTCAGATTACCTTAAAAGTACTTTACCCACACACAGGTTTTCCTTAAAGAAAGGGATAGTTTGAGTTTGTGGGCTTACATAAACTCCTATTAGTTTTGAAAAGTGTCTTCTTTCTTGCCTACCCCCCTTTTCTATTTATAACTGTGAGCCTAATGCTACTCCTAGGTCTTTATAAGATTAATTCTGAACAATCAAGGGACTAAAACACTTTTACAATGTAATTACAGTAGTACAAATTGTTTGCCCAAACCTCATTCTGGATAAGGATTTTACAATTAGCAAACAGTTATTACAGTTGGGGCTTGCTGAGAGAAATTGCACAGAGGAAGTCTAGAGTTGTAATATAGTAGCCATAAAAAAAAAAACAAAACCTCCCTTGGCATGGCAGCAATTAATCATCTATTAAAAGGAAAAGGTAAAGGGATAGCTATACGTATCTTAGTAAACTACTACTGATAATTATACTTGTTCTGTGTGTGACAACACCTATCCCTGACTTATTTCAGATACTTGCTTTTTGAGGCAATAGCACTTTTGTTTTTGCAAAAGCTTGGCCTGCTGAAGGGTTCTGCAGGGTTCACTTGCCCTTAGCTCTTGCAACACGCACCTTCCATGCTCAGCTTACACTAAACATCCCAGAGCATCTCCCCAAAGATAAAGAGCAAAGACTTTAAAGGGGCAGGCTGAGGCCTAGGTCTCTATTGTTTAGACCTTCCTTGCAAGAAGGCATTGAAAGTAAGTGGTGCCCCTTTAGGCTGTTGGTACAGTCCTTTCTGAGCACTCCCTTCTAATTTTCTGTCCTCCTATAAGGAATGGTGTCTCTGGAAAGACATATATCCTGAATTAGGCTTTTGTCCCCAAAGTTCACATTGATGAGTCAGCTCCCAAACCCTCAGAAATTAAAGAGGCTCCTGTTAAGGTAAAATGTGTGTGTATTTGCCAGCCCAGAATAAACAAAAGCCTGTTAATCAATCGAGTTTGGCAGCTGTGTTCACAGAATGATAAGGGTTTATCATCTGCCACCTAACTCTAAGATGCCTGTTAAAACGTTGTGATTGCTCTTTCGGTCATCCCGCAGTGTGGAGGCTTGGGATTTGTGCTTCGAGAACATTCAGCGTCTGCATCTCACCCCCTACTCTCCACATTAGCATTTGCATTTCAAAAAACAGAAATAAGAAGAGGGAAAGACAGTTTGAAGAAAATGGATTTAAAATCTACTAGAGATAATAGAGGAATGCTTGAGATAAGAGCCTGGGTGTGATACGAGAGAGGTACCAAGAAGTCAAAACTGATGAATAGCTGTGAGAAAAGTGAAATAAACTCTTCAGAGGTCTATAAAAGGGGGAAACCTGGTTAGGTGATGTGAAAGGGGGTTAACTGAGTGGATTAGGGAAGACGTTAATCAAGTCCCCCAAAGCCATCAGGGCTAGAACTGGGAGATTTGTTTACTGCATTTTGCTTCAGAAAACAATGTCTGGGTCCAGTTCAGGAGTCAATGAGAGGTCAGTGTAGGCTCCCTAACCATTGTAGGGAAAATACCTAAGTCACTATATTCTGGCTGGATAATGCAAAAGTTAAGGGGGAAAAAAAAACTGGGGGAGGGAGTTGTTTTCCTTACTACCTTTCTATTTCAAATCATTAAAATGCTTTGGTCTCTAGAGGGGGAAAATTATACTGGTTAACATAATTACTAGCTCTGACATTTTCAGAAGTTATAGAGGTCTTTTATTAATTAAATGGAGGGCTTAATAAAATATTCCTAATAAAATTTATGGTTGTCTTAAAACTTTCTAAACAGTGCTATAAATTCTTAATAAAATTAACTGGGAAATGAGTTATTAGCCCACACTTTACCATCCCCCCCCCTTCTTCATAAGGAGCGTCTGTAGAATGAAAAGGGAAATAGAGCCTTTTAGTAAAATATAAATATTAGCCAAAGTCACACATTTCTTTAGGTGAGGTGAAGTTTCAACTAAGTTATTTCTAGTGGCTTCACCCTTCAATATTCCCCAAAAGCTACTCACAAAACTTAGACCATTTCTTCCCCTTCTCTATTACATATTATATATGTGTGTATATGTTAGCTCATGGGAACTACAATGCTCAATTTTCTGCTCTGAGTTGTGTGTTAAGTTTAATAAAAAAGCAGAGTTGCATCATGCAAAATTCCAATATAGGATTTTTGAAGGTTCAGTAAATATTTTATTAATTCAAAGATAGTTAAAAATGAAATGTCTTATAATTTCTCTCAATTTAATTTCTTTAAAGGTAACTTTTAAATAATAAATTTCTCCATATTCGTTACACTCCACATTTATAACTCTTGGTACTATCTGAGGCAGCATTTTGTTGAGAAGATATGCAAAACTTTTTCATGTCGCTATATTGTAAAACCTTGGCAAGTTATCTTAAGTTTTGAGATCCTTCTCTGCTTCACAGATAAAATACTGGCTGGTTGGCTGTCTAAAATGAACAGCACTCTCAAACGTACTCCAACCAAATAAAACAGCCTTGGCGGATTTTTCAGCTTTTGAAGGCTTGATCTTTTGTGCCGTCTACTGGACAATGGAAAAACTACAGCTTATATGACTGAAGAAACTTCTCTTGTCTAGTATGGGGTGGGGGGATGGGGGCAGTAATGGGAGGGGGTGGATTTCATGCTACTAAGTAGTAGGGGAGGACAACAGGACCCAAACTTGACTCACAGGACAGGTCTCGTGGTGTAATCATGTTTTCATATCCAAATTTAGGACATTGTGTTAAGTACAGGCACACCTATGTCACTTGACTAAGGCACAAGGCTGTACTTACTATAACTATGTATGTGTGTGAATGCACACAGTTGGCTTTGGAAAAGACAGAAAGAGAAGATAATGGGACAAGCTCAGCATCTCCGAAAAAAATATTGGTGGTTTGCTTGGTTCTGACTGTGCATTTACTTGATAGTCAAGTATCTACTGCCTAGATAATCTAAGATGTACAAATTAATTCTTGGAATTTGAAACGTGACATTGTTCAGTAACAAAAGAAGTACTTTTAGGAGGAGAGGCGATGAAATTGGTAATTAGAAGACTTTTAGTGCAGTTCTCTTTGGCAATCTTGAATGAAAATGTGAAACTTCAGTGTTTTCACTTGGAGACCACATGCAGGAGAAAGTGTGGATGAAATTCATAGTCAGATGCCTTTATGCAGCAGAGGCTATTTCATGATGTGTTAAACATTTAAAACTATTGTATATATTTTGGTTATGATTTTTAAAAATATTTATGGAGCCCTAGCATTACAAAAACTTTGTACAAAAAAGTTCATGAAGATAATTTTGACCTCTGTTTGATATTGATGTAGCTTCTGAATAATTATATTTACCATAGAGAGGTGATTTTGTGACTTAAACAAAACCCAACTCCAATAAAATGTAGAGAAGTCAAGCTGATTTTGGTGGAAGAGACCTAAACCTGGGTTCAGGGCTCTTATAACTGTTTATCTGCTTTTCTGAAGTTAAAATTCCTCAGTGCATTTTAATAAAATGTAATACCACATGACTAGTTATTAGGGTGCCTTTTAATAAAAATTTAAGAGTGAAAAGGAGACAGTTTTGGGGCATTTTATTGATGCATAAATATATTTCAACGATCTACTTCAAGTATACATTTTGATGTGGCACTATGTCAGAATGACTTTAAAATATTGTATTAAATATAGGTCTATCAGAGAACCTGAAGTGACATTGACTACTTATAGGAGTGAGATTGCTTGCACTGTGTGTGAAAGAACAGGATGGTTTTAATTGTACTACAGAGCTGGGGTGGTGGAGGTGGTGGTGCTGGGTATCTTTTAAGCTTTAGCATGATCTACTGAACTGCGTGACAGATTTTTATTCTATAAGACGCTTTGGGGGTCTTAAAGATTAAATTAAAGCAATAAGGACAACGGCCACCCTACTGACAATAGCTAGAAAATGTAGAAAATTCTTACAAGAACCAATCACATGTTTGATGTATTCTAAACTAATAAAGAAGTACTGAGTGCTGTAAGAGTCTGGCCAAAGTGCTCTAGTCACCAAAGGCAAACATTTACCTTTGAAACAACAGGATGAGCCGGAGTGGTCATGATTAACATCCACGTTCCGCGGGATAAAGGGGCCTATTTTGTTTAAAAAAAAAAACAAAAAAAACCACCTTCAGACAAAAATGTACTGATTATTCAAAAATAAATATTTTAACATTTCATTGAGTTATCTAATGAATAAGAAAAACATCGAAGGCTTCCTGCAGTTCCGAAAGAATTCTAGCAGCCTGGAACAGCGGGAGGAAAGAACAAGAAGCCGAAAGACGCCTGCTGAGTAGAGATTCACTTGTGGATATCTGAAAACACACTTTTCAGTGCCCTTATTTAAAAACGAAAAATAAATATCATCCTTCCTTTTTTTTTTTTTTTTTTTTTTTTTGGATTAACATCAGACTATGGTTATGCTTGCTAAAAAGCCTAATTCTTTCCAGGAGATTAATCCAAGAAAGGGCCAGTTTGAAAACTTACAACTCATGGGAGAAGTGGACGTATAAGCCGCAAACAAATCGGTTCGCAGCGGGGCCCACAGCCTGGAGAGACGCCCCTTCTCGAGAGCTCTTCCAGGATAACTTCATTTACCGGCAGATCAGCGGCCACTTCCGGGACTCTGTCGAGTGGTGTCCTTTTACCTCAGAGCCCTCAGCAGGGTTGCCGGGTCACCTGTGTGTGCTGGGGTGGCCGGTCCCCGCGGCGCCCCGCGGCGCAGTCTAGTCCCCGCGCGCCCAGCCACCCAGAGTCCCGGGCCTCCCTGCACTCCCGGGGACACGGACTCCCCGGGCTGGGTGGGTGGGGACCCGGCAAGGTACGCTTCTCCAGGGTGGCGGCGGCGGCCTGGGTTCACACCTGGCTGGGCGCAGGGGCGGCTGTGTAGGGGGAGGGGTCTGGGAGAACCTGTTCTCCGGGGACCCGGCGCCGTCTGGAAAGATCCCTGGGTGAAAAGTTCCCTTCTCCCGCCAGGATCCTCCTCCCCCCTCCATTTTGGACTGCCATCCTATCTTCTCTTTGGGGTTCGCCTCCGCTTCTGCGGGAGGTTGTGGGTCAGGCCTGGGCGGCGGGGGGTGACAGCGGGAGCCAGAGCGCGAGGACCCCAGGACCCGCGCGCGGCGACTCAGGCCCCCGGTCGCGGTCTTCTGCTTCTCCAGGCTCAGCACCCGAGGGCGCCTTTCCCCATCTGGACTAGAGGACTCCGGCTCATCCCACCTCTCGCCCCTTTAGCCCAATTCCGGAAGCTTCTGGCCTCGGTTCCTGGACGGTTCTTTCCCGGGGCGGGGTGGGGGGGCGCCGTGAGCCCTGGGGTGCCGCCCAGGGCTTCCTTCTCCGAGGCCCAGTGTGCTCTGCAAGTCCGTTTGGGATGCGGGAGCCTTTGGGAACCCCGGTCCCCTCGCCCCCTGCGGCCGCGGCGGCCCCCTCGTAGGGACTGGAACAAGCGCGCGTTTGTGGCCGCGGTTATTATTTCAGGTGCGCTAATGGGATTAGAGACGGCAGAGCCCCGTGTGGGTATTGAAGCGGTTCCTTCTCCCGGGTTCCAGCCGCCGCCGGGTGGATCGCGAGTCACCGCCGGGCCCTGGTGGCCTCCCGGCGCAGCGCGGCCGGCTCCGTGCGCCCGCGCCGGCGCTCACACCTGGGAGAGGGGTGGTGGCCCCGCGCCCCACTAAGGGAGGAGCGGGGGGGAAGGACTGAGGATGCGGGAGAGAATGGGAGCCCCGGAGGAAAGGAGAGAGACGCGGAGTGACAGTGACAGAGACTGAGAAAGGGAGAGGAGCAGAGACAGAGTCAGGGAAACCGAAAAGACAGAATCTGAACCAGTCCTGACCACCTTCCCACACCCGCCTCGACTGCGAGAGGGAAACGGGCTCCTTCTCCTGTGCTACTTTCTGCTTCCGAGGCGGCCCCCTTATCACAGACTTTTGCACAATTGCATACTGACTTTCCTAAATAGTTCTGCAAACCTATTTGTTGCTTTCATTTATTCAGTCGCAAACCATTCCCTTGGGGAAAAGAAAAGAGAGAGAAAGAGAGAGAGAGAGAGAGAGAGAGAGTGTGTGTGTGTGTGTGTGTGTGTGTGTGTGTGTGTGTTGGGGTGGGAACTAAGGCCAGAGATAAATGCTACCATGCTCTTTCAGAATGTTCCTTTGGCCATCCCAGAAATGAACATCCTGTTCTGGGAAGCGGGAGGCACCATCACAAGTGGGCTGAGGCGATTGCTCTGCCTTGGGTCCACTTTTTGCAGCCGCCTTTCCACCACAGAGAACCCGAGGGTTTTAGGGCTAAGTCAAAGCATTTAGTTCATTTGCCTACTTCCCAGATGAGCAAGCAGAGACTGAGAGAGGCTAAGTGACCTATTCAATTTCTTCTTTTTCTTCTTTATGTCTTCAAGTTCTCTCTCTCTCTCTCTCTCTCTCTCTCTCTATATATATATATATATATCTCCCAACCGTTAAAACAAATCACAACTACAGAAGTCTTTCTCATTCTTCTTTCCTAAGATCACTGGATGTCAGCGCTTCCATGTCTCCTGCTAGCGGCAGCTGTGTGTGCAGTTGGTGGTGTGGGAGCATGGGGCTGGGTGGGGGCTTCTCCCTCCTCCCCTGCTCCCACACCCGCTCCATCACGGAGCCCCTCCCTGTAGGACAGCGGCAGGCAGGGAGCTTGCTGACCTGTGGAAGACCCCTCCACACAGCAGGAAGAAAGGAGTAAGGAGAGCTTGCATTTGGTGGTGATGGTGCAGAGGTCTCCTAGGCTTTCTCCAATCAACCCCCAAACAAATAAACAAGTCCTGCCTTCTGCATCGACTTCCTGTGACTGAGTGACCCTCAGCAGAAAACTGGCCCAGGTCACCCAGGGAAGGAGTGGGGGAGATTCAAGGCCTTATTTACCCCAGGATTAAAAACAACATCCCCTCAAACCCTCCTTCCTCAGTAGCTTGCCTTTTAAGGATGTGAGAAGGAGCTCCTTAGAGTCTAAGCAGACATAATAACCCATTGAGATGTTTAGGTTTCAAGTTTACAAAAAAGCATTTTATTCCCGCTTCCCCAATCCCACTACAACCTGGACCCAGGCTACCAAAACCTTTACAAAGACATCCTGTATCTTCTATGGGCAAAATAAATTTTTGAGTAGACACTATGAATTCTGGTGCATTTTTATTTTTAACTTCAAGTTTTGCTAAAACAAATCAATTTATGCCTTCTTCTCCCCATCCCCTGATTTCTTTTCACTCTAAATTTTTGTTACCTTGAATTTTGTATTGATTTGGGTGTTTGGTAGAGAAAAATCTGATTGTAGTCCTGTTACCGTCAGTCATCTACATTTATTTTATTTACTGTGTGTGTGTGTTTAAACTTACTGATATTAACAAAAAATACCCTAATGTTCTTTGAAGTTTAAACTTTAGCAGTGTGTTATGTCCTAGCCTAGCTTCTGTGATAAGCCCATTGCATTTTCTTCCATACTTGTTGAGTCACATATCTTCTAGTTAAAAATTTTTCTTTTTAAAACATTTTATTTTTTTAAGTAATAGCACCCAACATGGGACTCGAACTTACAACCCTGAGATCAAGAGTCCCTTGCTCTACTGACTGAGCCAGCCAGGCACCCCAGAGTTAAAAATCTTTTGAGCAACCCAGGACTTTATGTTTTACTGGACTGTAAGCTATTTTATTTGCAAATATTTAGTGCTTGCAACCTGAAACTGAAGAATAATCTAGGAACTTGGTTCTATCACAAAAAGCTCTTTGCATGTACAAAGATCCCAGTCAAGATTCTGCATTACTGCATATGGCTGTGAGGGAGAGAGGCAGAGCTGAGAGTTAGGATACTCTCAGATTCAAATTTGAACTCAGTCACTAATAGGCTGATGGAATTCGAAGAAATTAGTCTCCTACAAAATGAATTGGTTATTATTTTGTTCTCCAATTGTACTTTTGATTCCCACACTTAATGATTCTATATTATAAAATTAGATACATAGAAAATGTGTAGCTTCAAAATAAAGAAAAAAGTTTAGTGTTAAGACATTGCCGTAATAACTATTTCACAGAAAATTTTAAAAAGGTTGACATTTTGGAGTTAGATTGGAGAAGATTATCCTAAAGCAATGTTTCCCTGTCTTGACTTCAGCCAGTTACATACAACCATAGTGTTTCTGCCCTGTTTTAATGTCCTGGGAATTACTTTTTATTTGTTCTTTTAAAAAAAGAGTCTCACCTGCACTAAAACTCACATACGTATTTTAATATGAAACTTTATATCATAGGATTTCTTTTATATTTTTTCCTAACGCAGAGTACAATAAATAAAACAAATTCAAAACAATTAGTTGTGATATATACTCCTAAATTATCTTTACCCCTCTTTAGGAAGCAATGACCTAAGGACGTCTTAAATCTGTTCAGTGTGCCAAATTCTAAACAGATTTTACTTTATACATCAGCATGACCAAGCACCGTTCAACAAACATCACGCAATGAACACAGAAGGAAGAGGTATTCAACTGAGGAAGAAGCAAACACTAATGATTAGGGAAAAGGAACCCTCATTTTAGGAAGAAATCAATGCTAATGTCTTACAATTCAGCTTTCGTGTTTAAAGTGGAACTATCTTGTAAACTTGCAACTGCAAACTTATTGATGCTGATGAATTATACGAAGCCTCGATTTTATAAGACAACCTTTTTGAAATATAATCACTACAATTTTAGACATTTGTAAGACCCAAATTTATGATAATAATAAGCAATTTTTGAAAAATATACTTGATTCTATAAAAATGACAATAATTTCTCACAAAAGCCTTCAAAACACTGAAATCTGAAACTCTTCTGCTTTATATACCAGGGAAGGAAAACATACATAAATGCTTCTACTTTAGACTTTTTTTTCCCCAATGTATTCACTCTCAACTCCTCCCTCTTCTGAAGTTCTCCCAGCAGGGAACTCGAGCGTCCGAAGACTCCCTCTCTAGGCACTGTAACCTCCAGATAGGACTCTCCAAGTTTGAAAATGACATCTTTGGTCTTTGTTGAAAGATATATCCAAAAGAACTAAAGTAAACAGAACGATGTCAAAGCACAGGATTATTTTTGTTGCCATGAGATTTTGTCTGGATATTCTTTAGTGTGATTTAGAGGTTAAAACATTTAAACCTTTCTTCACTGGCCAGGCACCTTTCGGAGGCACTTTCTGTAATTTCCTGATTTCACATTTGTCTTTTCCTTATAATGCTGTGCACTGAATTTGTAGGTCAAGAGGTAATTTATACACAGTTTTTATTTCTTTCTGCCTAACCGTGGTTACATATCTCAAGCAAACCAAATGCCATCCACTGGAAGTTTTTGTGCCACTTTTTTTTTTTCTTCCCTAAACATGGAATTAACTGACACTAATAATTCACTGAAACAACATAAACACCTGACCATCCTAAAAATCAAGAAAAATCAAAATGAAGAAGCACTTCTTAGCACAACCAGAATGCCGAAGAACTTCAAAACCACAAAGTTGGAAATGGATAGTTACGGCTTTTTAAATAACTGTCATTTTGCCGTGTGTCTAAATCAGTGTCCCAGCACCATGAGGAGTGCGACTGAGCTTCAAGCGCTCTGGAAACCAGTTTTGAAGGTCAAACTCAACCACGTTTAAGTGCCCAGATCTGCTGCACTACCAGCAATCCTTGGCTCCATGGGACCACGCACACCCTTGACCTGATAAGAACCAAATGCCAAGGCCAATTTGTTCCCTGACTTAACGATTCTGTCTCTGGTAGTTACGGGTTTTGTTTTTTTTTGTTTTTTTGTTTTTTTTTTCTTTGAGCATTTAACTCTTTTTACTTTTGTACTTTTGCATTTCTAGAATAGTTGGCCAGCACCCTTTTTTAACCCGAAGCTAATTTATACCAAAAAGTATTATACATTTTCGGATACTCTTACTCATTAAATGCCTAGGGCTTGTTTGTTTGAGACCCTCAGCCAATCTTCCTCAGTGCTTTTAGCTTTTTACCCCAGGAGGGAATAGTTTGAATTTGTTTCAAAATTCTCTTCTTTTATTTTTTTCCTTTCCTATGAGTCTGTAATTTAGTTCTGCTGACACAGTTGGTTAACCCCATACTGGGGAGCTGATTAAAAACACTTTCTAAAAATGTCTGTTCCTATTGCCGGTATTAATCAGCATTTTTTTTTTTTTTGACTATCGTTTTCTTTCGACTTGTTTACCAAAATCTTTCCATCCCCATAATTCTAAATGGGCATAGTTAAAAAGCTACATACCCACTTCTTTCTAAGATGAGCTACTTCTCCCTGCACTGTCTCTAACGTACCTGCTACGTTAGAACGATAGAGCGGTTAGCCTCGGTAGAGATTCTACCAAACCATCTCCGTGCCAGAACAACAGAGAGCAATAATCAGGTCTGTTCCCATCCCCATGCTTAGGGGACGACTCAGTTATACAACAGATTTCCCTCTTGAGGAGTACTTTCTGGAAAAATCTGAGTAGTTGTCAAGGATACGCTGAGGGAAGCTGCCTGGGGTCATTCTTACGCTTTATCCACTCCACTTAACCCAGATTCCAAGGCCAGCCCTACTGTCCTATCCCTGTCCTCTTGGAAACTTTTAAGATGATACGAGGTCCAAAACAGTTTCAGACTTATTTTGCTCATTGTCTGCTTTGCGCATTGTCACTGACATTTTTTGGATAGTGATAAAAAGGCAAGTCTGTTGCAAATTTCATAAATCAGTCCTTTCTCTCTGTTCTGCTGTCAGGTTGCCCTTCTCACTAATGTCACCATATGTCACTGCTTGTCCCAGCCAATCTCAGGTTGATTGAAAGTGTTTGACTAACTTTTGGGTCCCATTGCCTGTAATTGGTAAGACCGGGCTGACTTTATGGTTTTACACTATTCTGTTTAGAACAGTGTTATTCAGGGAAAGCCAATTATATATCCTAAACAAGTCAATTATATATCCTAATATATATCCTATATATTGATATTCAGGGATAAAATCCAGAATTTAATTTTTGTTTCTGACTTAAGAAAATATTTCATAGTTTGCAAAGCATGCTCTACCCACCCACCAGCCTAATAGCTTACTGTGCTCCCCCAAACTTTGTGACATTGTATTACCATCTCCATTTCACAGAGAAAGTTTAAAGTCACACAACTATTTAGGACCAAAGGCTATATACTGAGTTCTGGTATCAATCTAGAAAAAATATCTTTGTAACTGAATCATTTTGTTATTCTAAATATTGGCAGGAAGGCATAAGAGAAAGTGAGTAAGGAGTTTGGGGGGTTTTGTTTTTTGTTTTGGGGGGTTTTTTTGCTTGAATTTTTTAGTTTTCTTTCTTCCCTATCATCTGCTATAAGATTAGAAATATTTAAACTCCTGGAATACATCCCCAGAAAGTTTTGCTATTTCCAGTGTCCAGATATTTCTGAACTGATTAACCATGTTCAGTATGAAATGTTTGCTCTCTATATTTCAAGTTACTTTTTGTTGCACAAATACCTATTTTTGAAAAATCACACTCAAAATTATGTATAGAACACAAGTTATTAAACAGATTTATTATAATTCTTTCATTCCACAAATATATTTGTTTTCTTTTCGCAGATGGTGTGAAACTATAAAAACTTTTTTTTGTTTTGCCCTTAAAAACTATACTATAGTCAAAAGTCCATTTATGAGATATTATGGCATGGTTTTCAAGGAGACAGCAATTCAAACTTTCCATTTAAAGAGAGAGAAGAAAACTGCTTTCAGGAAATATTAGTTAACCGGCAGGAGTCCTTTTCAGAGCACAGTTACCATGGGATTGAGAAGTATTTGCTAATTATAACAGTGCACTAATTATCTGCTTTTACATCTCATCTTTCTGTCTTTCTGTCTAAATTCACTTCTAATTATATGGTACCCTTTTTGCATATGACACATCTAAAAGTACTGCTTTTATCAGATATGAATTCTTTCACTTGGAAATATTAAAGACATAGTTTCGCTTCCAAAATATTTTCTCCTACAATATATTGAAACCTTTTGATTGTGGGTTGAATAATCTGTCGTGTTGAGAGGAGGGAGGGACCAAGATTTCAATATTAGACATTTTGTATCTTCTAAAAGAGAATAGCAAAGATGATCAGCATTGTCATGGTTCCTATTTTTCCAGTGCAGTTAAGAAGAAGTACCACCCATTCTTCATTGTCCGTCATTGTCATCACGTTTTTATTAACTTTCAGAATTTCAGATATTGTAATTGATGGAAAGATATTTTTAAATGTAATATAATAAAGAAGGTCACTGGGGCACCGGACCTGTTTCCATGGGATTACCAGATCATCCAAACTGTAGAGGTCGGCTTCACACAGAGGCAACACAACAACAGCAACACATGCGATTTCAGCTTCTATCCTGGGATTCCCCCTGGGTTTGTTGAGCAAAGAGAAACAGGGGTTCACTTGATGTGTAAGAGAGTGAGTCTCACTCATTCCCCCAAAGCAGGGATTTTGCAGGTGGGGGGGACAGCTATAGGATTGGGAGGTCTACATCTGTAGGACGCCTCAGGCTTTATTCCCCAACACAGGCTCATGTAACAGCTATTAGTCTGACTCATTCGTGGCTCTACACTTCCTCTAACTCCACTCCTGATCACATTTTATTGATTCTGAACTTTAATGCGTACATATTCATTTTAATGTTTATTTGTTTTTAAAGAAAGCTCAGGGAATAATTTATAAGCTTTTAAAGAAACATCTGATGGAGTACTTGAAGCTTCTGCAAATACAAACAAAATTTGCTCTGCAGTATTTAAGGCCCATAGATATGTGGATCAAGCACTTTCAGATCTCGGGCTCCAGGAAGGCAGAAGGAGGTGGGGCTGGGGCTGGTGAGAGCAGGAGAGGAAGCATTCCTCTGTGCCAGGCACTGGCATAGAAGCTTCTCCATACATTCCTTCATTTTGATAGCATCCAGTCTATTGAGGGTTGTTCTAACAATCCTATGAGAACGTTGAAGGTTGATGTATCTTTTATGTTGAATTGCACTGAGCTGCAAACTTGGATCTTCTGCCATCAGCGTCACTTTTATGCCAGGCCACAGAATCACTTACACCCACTCAACTCAAGAGGCTCAACTGCCTCCCAAACTAAGGGTACAGTCAGGGCCTTCAAGGCCACATGGGGCATTCTCTGCAACTAAAGACATTTCAACAATGGTAGAGCCTCCTCATTATCCGCATAGAGACCCCTTTCCATCCTTCCCATCCCCCTGGGCCTGAGCCTCCTCATCTGGAAATCAGGAGGACTGGACTCTATTTTTGATATCCCTCCCAGACCCAGTGATTTGTGAATTTCATTTTTGATTCTGCTGATGCCAAATGTTTACAGCAGAAAGGGAGAGGGCAAACTAATTATAAACAGAACTTTCCCAGCTTAAATCTCAAGGGGTCAAGAGAAATGACTTAAATATTTTCTGACTCTGACAATCAGAAATGCATTTTTTTTTTTGTGGCAATAATAAGATACACTGAGAAACAAAACACTTAAAAAAAAAAATTCTAGTTGTGTTATTGAAGTGAAAAGCTTCCAAAAGGGTGGAAAAATAGTCCTCATCTCAAGCCACTGCAGACTGGGGTTATTTCTTCACTGGTGCTGTGTGCTTTAGAATCTGAAAACATCCCTCTCTGGGCTCAGTAACATAGTGTTAATACCATCTTCTTTAAAATGGTGTTCTGATGTTTAATCAATGTTCATAAATCTCTTCAAGATCCTTGCATGATAATTGTGACATTAACTACAAAGTATTATTCTTACAATGGGGTAATTTTATCCAATTAAATCTCCTCGGAGCTACCACCGGGATAGGAAAGATCGTTATTACTTTGTAAATTACTTTGTGCTAAGGTGCCTTATGTTCCCTAGCTATGAGGAAATGTCCCATCAGAAGGTGTAGAATATTTAATATTTGTATTTAATATTTGCAACATTGACTTCGATGGGATGTTACAGCAGAGAACAATACGCCCAAGGACAGTACTAGGGGCAGGCCAGAGGACCTAAATCTCTGAGGATACATCTCTCTCTGTCTCTCTCTCTTTCTTTCTTTTTTAAAAGAGGTACCATTTCTTTTCTTTTTTTTTTTTAAAGATTTTATTCATTTATTTGACAGACAGAGATCACAAGTAGGCAGAGAGGCAGAAAGAGAGAGAGAGAGAGGGAGGAAGAAGTAGGCTCCCTAATCAGCAGAGAGCCTGATGCGGGACTCAATCCCAGAACCCTGGGATCATGACCTGAGCCGAAGGCAGAGGCTTTAGCCCACTGAACCATGCAGGTGCCCCTCTTTTTTTTTTTTTTTTTTTTTTTTTTTTTAAAGATTTACCTATTTATTTTAGAGAGAAAGCACAAGCAGGAAGGGCAGAGGGAGAGAGAAGCTGAAGCAGGTTGTGCGCTCAGCATGGAATCTGACTCTGGGCTCCGTTTCACAACCCTGAGACCACGACCTAAGACCCAAGCCCAAAACCAGGAGGCAGAGGCTTAACTGAATGCGTTCCCCAGGCATCCCTGAGGATGCATCTTTTGCAATACCATTAGCTATTCTTGGAGCAGCTGTGTAATTAATAACTGGACTGAGCATATGATTATTTTGAATGGGATCAGAGGAAACTTCGAGTTTTAAGCTAGGAGTCAAGCTGGTCTCTGAGATTTGCTCCAGTTTCTAGAGTCTGAACTCTCAGGAGCTGTTGGTGTTATTTGCTTTTTAAAATGTGCCCCCCCACCCCCAGCAAAAAAACAATTGTCAGCTTTGGAACTGATATTCAAGGTATCCTAGCAAGCACTAGAAATTATCTGGGACACTTTATTTTTTATTTTTAAAGATTTCATTTTTTTTATTTGTTTTAAGATTTCATTTATTTATTTGATAGACAGATATCACAAGCAGGCAGAGAGGCAGTCAGAGAGAGAGGGAGGAGGAAGCAGGCTCCCTGCTGAGCAGAGAGCCCAATGCGGGCCTCGGTCCCAGGACCCTGGGATCATGACCTGAGCCGAGGGCAGAGGCCTTAACCCACTGAGCCACCCAGGTGCCCCTAAAAACTTTATTTTTAAGTAATCTCACCACCCAATGTAGGGCTCGAACTCATAATCCCGAAGTCAAAAGTCACATGCTGTGCTGACTGAGCCAGTCAGCACCCCTCCACCTGTTACGTTTTAAGTGAATCAGTCTAGACACTGTTTTTCATTAATTAATGCATTTACCCAATAAATTATTTATTGATGACTCATGTGCCAGGATCTTGCTTAAACACGGCCTGGAGAGAGGTCTGTCACAAGTAATGTCACAAGCGGGTGGGAAGCTTGTGGACGTGGATGATCAGTAGTAGCCGTCGTCATGGCCAGTTCATGTGCCATGTTAACTGCTGGTTTTATTTTCAGAGTTGTTCTATGGAGCGATATTGTCACACGAATGAAAATGACCCCTACCCCCTACCCTCGCCTCAATTCACAGCTGGGGTCAATTCATCAGGTATTCTATGAACTTTTATTACATTCAAGGATAAAAGAGGCATTTATGATAATTAACATAGAAAGTGGGGGGAAAATTCTCACATTTTAGGTCACAAATTTCTGAAGTTTGTAAGGCCAGTGAAATGAGAGAATTTTATCATTTTTAGTGTGTGTAACTGCTTACATAGTTAAGTCCTAATTGTCTCCTTTTCTTTCTTCTCTTTCTGATCATGTCAAAATTGTAGTGACTATTAAAGATTGGAGAAGCACACTGACAACTGAAAGAGAAAATGAGCAAAATGGTACGGAGAATGAAATATTACAGAAAAGGGGAAAAAAATCTACAATCTCACCATTCGAACATGCCTCATAGCACTTTCTTCGGATGTCTGCTTTTATACAACTAGGCAGTTCTGCTTTCCACTGTATTATATCTTTTTTCAAATTATTACACAAATTTTATATCTTTTTTAAAAGTCTGCCTAATGTTATAATGCCTAGGCACACCTTAATTTAATTAGGTGCCCCATTTTGGATAATTTGTCTCTAGTAACCCGTTCCCCCCGCCCCTTGATTTTAAGTTAAACTGTAGGGCATATTGTGTATGTGGTGAGATTTCTCTACGTTTTTTAGACAGATATCTGGAAGTTAGAATTCCAGATCTTTAAAAGGTGTTAAAATGTTTATGGCTTTAAAGATTTTTTTCTTTTTCTTTTTCTTTCTTTTTTTAAAAATTTTTTGCTAAATTACTAGTCAACATTGAATACAATCATTTAGATGTTCCACCTACAAAAATTTTTAGGTAAAAATGAAACCTTATCTTCAAAAATTACTTTTTTAAATTACATGCATATCTTAACAACTAACTGTTCAGTTCTTTTCCTTCATTTTTTTGGAATTGTCTGTTTATCTTTTTTTTTTGGTGAAATTTTCTGTTAGGGATATTGTGACTGAAAATTCAGAATCTTCTTTCCTATCTGAAGGAATACATGAAGCCAACATAAATGATGTTTTTGAAGAAATATTAATGGAATTCAAAATGCTTATAAAAATGAAAAGCAAAACTGAAAACAGATTTATCATAATTATGTGTATGTTTGAGTATACCTGGGGGAAAGTCAATGGAACTACATAACTACATTAATTGTGGTTATAAGATGATGAATAATATTTACTTTTCTTCCACTTTGCTGTATATTCAAGGTTTCATAAGCATATGCTCACTGTGTTTCTTAAATCAGAAAAAGCTGTTATTTGGAGATATGTCAATTTTCTCTCAACTCAATTTCTTTTTTACTTGGATAACTTTAGGAGCTCAAGTTTCACTGAAACCAGTGGGAATATGCAAGTTTGGAAGCTAAGCGCAGGTGAAAAAGTACTTTCTGGAAGACCCTTTCCTTTGTGAAAACAAAAATCCCTAAAAACATGATTATAAAGAGAGACCTATTCCATTCCTCCGAGCGGGTGAGGGATATTCACAGTGGGTTTCTTGCGGCCGAACCGGGCGGACAAAGCACTTTCTCAGGTGCCACTGTCATTTTCCAGGCTGTCCCAAGCTTTTGCATAGTGAGGTTTTTGTGTCATCTTCTGCCTGAATTTGCACAGTGATAAATTATCAAGGGTGAAAAGGGCACACAAATATATACCTAGAAGTTCTTTTTTAAAAAGTTTGTCCTTGAATTAAAACATCCTTTTTGCACAGGTGAACCTTAGAATTTCCATATTTGGTCAATTTGAATAAAGAAATCTATTGTGTGCAAAAGAATAATAAGTTGAAAAGCTTTCACATTTCCTTCTTTGGTTAGTCAGAGTAAGGGCAGAAGCCTGATCAGCCGGACCCCCTGCTCTCAGCAGGGCCCCCGCCTTACCTGGCAGCACTGGACTCTGGTTGCAGATAAACACTGCAGAGGTATGAAAACAACCTCTTAGATGCTGAACTAAAAAAAGCTCAGTAGAGACTGATTTCCAAGAATGTTGTAGAGGCATATGTTTTGGAAACCTCCTCTAGATCTCCAGGCTGGACCGAAAATGGTGAGAATTTCACAGAAATAATAAATTCCTTATTTCTCATTAGTGTAGATATTTGGTCCTCTACATTTTAGGAGCCAGGTCTCCATGAGAGTTCAATATATATTTTAATCAGAATTCTGTCTTCCTCTTCAAGGTAATATTCCTGGATTAGGCAAAGGGAAAGGGCTCTCTTTGTTCTTTGGGTTTGCCTATCCTACAAGCCTAAGTGAAATAGGCATGTCCAGGATCAAGGGACTGATGAATAACAACACTCTTGCTTACCCCTAAACCCCCAGATTAGGAACCAGTGAGATTCACAGAGAAGCATGATAGATGGAGAAACATCATCAGCCTTGGGGGGGAAAAAAGCTGATCGGAAAACAAGATTTAGATTGCGGCTGGCTAATACCCGTCTAGCCTGTTTTTTTTTGTTTTGTCTTTTTTTTTTTTTTTAAGATTTTATTTATTTGACAGACAGAGATCACAAGTATGCAGAGAGACAGGCCGAGAGAGAGGGAGAAACAGGCTCCCTGCTGAGCAGAGAGCCTGATGTGGGCTTGATCCCAGGACCCTGAGATCATGACCTGAGCCGAAGGCAGAGGCTTTCACCCACTGAGCCACCCAGGTGCCCCTAGCCTATTTAATCAAACAAATCTACCAAGCAAAGGCTTCCCAAGCCAGAGATGAACAGGTATGTGCGTCTGAAGCAGTCTAGACAGGTATGTGAGGCTATCCAAAACAGAAAGAGGACTCTGCCCTAAACAGACCTCCAAGCTCAGTTCTTCTCTTCCCCCGACTCCACCCCAGTCTCCCTGATCAGGAAAACCCACCTACTTTCAGATAAATGTGAAAGAGATGCTGAGAGAAAGACTTGGGAAGACCTTCTCCTATACTTTGACCTAAGGAATATGGAAGCTTCCCCATCAATGGAAATGAGTAGGGATAAGCCTTCTCTCCTCACAAGTAAATGCAGTGAAGGCATGGTTGAAAAGTAAAGATCCCATGGGCCCAAGGGTAGTTCTCTCGGGGTGTGCCTCAACTGGCATCCTTAGGACTTCTGGGGGGACGTTGGCAGGGTATTTACAAGATGATAATTGTCTTCTGCTCCCAAAACTTGAAAACAAGCAACAGCAAAATAGTCTCTGCTGCACTCTTTAAATAATTCTTTTTTTTTTAAGATTTTATTTATTTATTTGATAGGCAGAGATCACAAGTAGGCAGAAAGGCAGGCAGAGAGAGAGGAGGAAGCAGGCTCCCCGCTGAGCAGAGAGCCCGATGTGGGGCTCGATCCCAGAACCCTGGGATCATGACCTGAGCCGAAGGCAGAGGCTTTAACCCACTGAGCCACCCAGGCGCCCCTCTTTAAATAATTCTTGATGAAGTTTGTGAAGACAATGCTGGGAATCTTGAAACATAGATCTTATCTCACTCCTCTGGGTCCAATACTGTAGGGAACATGAGAAAGTACATTTCTCAAAAACTCACCACTGTTCCCTTAGTTTGCAAGGAAGCAGACTGGCAGTGTGTGTGGTCGGCCCAAGGGAGATAATCCGAACAGCCCCTCCTAGAGCAAAAATTCCATGGAGAGTCAGTGACTCACTCAAAATGGGAAGAATCAGCTGGACTAAGCATTGTGCTTTTATCTGTTTGGGAAGAAGACAGGAAATAGCCCAGAGCAGGATCTCTCAGAGGTAGTGGGTTCCAACCATAAACTGGGATATAACATGAAGAAAAGAGGAAAGCAGTAAGACAAAAACTTCTCAGGGTATAATGGCCCAAGAGAATAACAGAGTCAAAGCCCTAGCAGGTTACTTCTGACCTCTACCATGGATTAAGATTGTCAGTACCAAGTTTCGCGTATTTGAACATCCGTCCCTTATGCTTCTGTCTCCACGGATGGGAGAGGAATGGTACCAGAGCTTGGTGGGGTAGGTGGGTAGCGTGGGTTAGGGAGGGGAGGGGAAGGCTGGGGAAGACATCAGAGTGCTGTTCCTTTTTGAAGATTAGGTAGCTGCTGTTCCCTGAAATGGGAGGAAATCTAAAAATCCATGACCATGCAGCAAAAGAAGAGGATAAACTAACTAGGAGAATAAATCCAAGTAAGGAGATTTAAAACATCTTAAAGAAGGAGGAGGAGGAGGATGGTGGTGGTGGTGGAGGGGCAGGGCAGGGGAAGGAGAGGAGGAGAAGGAAGAGGATAAAACAGAACCACTCCACTAATCATAGCTAATTTGGTCCAGTCTCAGGCCAGCTCACTATCTCCCTTATATGATAGAATTTCAGAGTCTAGAACAGAAACTCTTAACATACAGACTTCAAAGAGAATCTACAAACAGGGCATCGATGAGAAGGCACAGAGAGTCGCTGAGAATCCATGCACACAGGATCCAGACAAAAGCACATCTGTATAGATCCATACTCATTAAATGACAGTATCTGAAAAGAAACTAGCTAGTATCTATTAAAAATATCATAGGCAAAAGGAAGAAAGAGAGAGAAATGGTAGTGTAATGAAAATATATAAAAATCCAGTATGAAGAAAGATAGATATGTCACAAGAAATAAAAAATATTTTTGTTGGGGTGCCTGGGTGGCTCAGTGGGTTAAGCCTCTGCTTTCAGCTTAGGTCATGATCCCAGAGTCCTGGGATCGAGCCCCACATCGGGCTATCTGCTCTGCACAGAGTCTGCTTCCTCCTCTCTCTCCCTGCCTGCCTCTCTTGCCTACTTGTAATCTCTGTTGTCAAATAAATAAATAAAATCTTTAAAAATAATAATAATAAAAAATATTTTTGTTTGCAAGTGCTTTGCACTCAAATAAGCTAAAGGAAGTATTAATCTTTGAAAAAAATCATCAAAGTGTGTAAATAATACTATGAGTTAGAAAATAAAATTGAAGCATGAATAAAATAACAGAGACTAATATGAAGAAAAACCTTGAAATTCTATTGGGAGGACATAAAAAGAATTAAATAAATGGGAGGGCATATCTGTTTCATGGATAGGAAGACTAAAGACATTTATTGTCATTAAATTATTCCATAAACTCAATCAAATCTGTGAGTATTTGACAGGATTTGGAGGAATAGGTAAGTGTGAATATTCAGAATGAGTTGTAAAAGAAGACAAAAATGGTGTTGGTTTTGCTGGCAATTGCAACTAATTGTAAAAATACAATATTTAGAACAGTATGGTATTAAAGAGGTACAGGTAGATGGGAAATAGAATAGAACTAAAGAATGAGGTAACTCCACTCTGGAAAACAGTATGGAGTTTTCTCAATAAGTTGAAAATAGCTACCCTACAACCCAGCAATTACACTACTAGGAATTTATCCCAAAGGTACAAATGTAGTGATCTGAAGAGGCAACTGCACCCCAGTGTTCATGGCAGTAATGTCCACAATAGCCAAACTATGGAAAGAACCTAGATGTCCATCAACAGATGAATGGATAAAGAAGATGTCATACACACACACACACACACACACACACACACACACACACACACATATACACTGGAGTATCACTCAGCCTTCAAAAAGGTGAAATCTTGCCATTAGCAATGACATGGATGGAACTAAATGGTATTATGCTAAGGGAAACAAGTCAATCAGAGAAAGATGATTATCATATGATTTCACTCATATGTGGAATTCAAGAAATAAAACAGAGGAGCATAGGGGAGGGGTGGGAAAAATACAGCAAGACTAAATCATAGAGGGAGATAAACCATAAGAGACTCTAATCATAGGAAACAAACTGAGGCTTGGGGATGGAGTAACTGGGTGATGGACATTAAGGAGGGCACAGGATGTAATGAGCACCAGGTGTTATATAAGACTGATGAGTCAGTGAACTCTCCCTCTAAACTCATAATATACTATGTATTAATTAACTGAATTCAAATAAATTTTAAAAAAGAATGAGGTAACTCCAAGCAATAAGTGGGGAGTGATAAATGTGGCATACCTAATCACTGAAGAATAAATAATTCAGTTAATAAACAGCATGTTGAACAATGATGTTTTAAAAAAGAGAAAGAAAAATGGGATTTCTACTGTTTTCTGGGTTCCACATTTCAGTGAAATCATACCGTATTTGTCTTTCTCTGTCTGGCTTACTCCACTTAGTATAATGCCTGTAGGTCCACCTATGTTTCTGCAAATGAAAAGATCTCATTTTTAATGGCTCTATAATATTCCATTTTATATATATATATATATAATATCATATATGTATTATATATACTCCACCATATATCTATTGTATTGTATTTATCTCTACCTTCTCTCTCTCTCCATATATATATATATATATATATATATTTATCTCACATCTTTATCCATTCATCTATAGACGGACACAGGCTGCTTCTATATCTTGGCTAATGTAAATACTGCTGCAGTAAACATAGGGATGCATAAATCTTTTCAAATTAACATTTCTGTTTTCTTTGAGTAAATACTCAGTAGTGGAGTTACTGAATTGTATGGTATATTCATTTTTAATTTATTGAGGAACTTCCATACGGTTTTCCACAGTAGTTGCACTTACGTGATACAGTTTTAAGGTTGAAATTCTCAGCCAAAAAAATGTAAGTAAAATAGAAAGTAACTGTCTTACATTTTCAAAAATGGAATTAAAATCACTTTAAATGGGAAAGATGATATTATATTTAAGCCCATTCCCCCTTTTAAAATCGTTATCTTTGGTAAGGTGAACATCATATACTTTTTAATGAAGTTCTGTCTATTCTACTGAGGGAAATTTGAATTAATGGAATTACATTCCTCACTCTACTGGGTATTTTTTGTTAAGCAAGAAAGAAAAATGAGGAGATAAAAACAAAGCTAATTCATTAAATTCAGTTTCAAATCTTGTTATTATTATTATTTGTTATTTTTTCCTATTGACAACCTCTTCAACCAGAAACTTAAGAACATAATTTCTGTTGTTAAAATTCTAAAAGTTCTTAAAAGAGAGAGAGAGAGAGAAGAGAAGAAAAGAAAAGAAAAGAAAAAGAAACAAAAACCCAACACTATTAGCTACCTGGAATCATCATTTGGATTTTTTTTTTTTTTTTTTTTTTTTTTTACTTATTTGGGATCTATTTCTTTAGGCTTAAAGATTTTATGCAAATGAACGATTCTGGAGGAGTTCAGACATCTGTGGATTCTCTCTCTCTCTCTCTGTTTTTTAAGATTTTATTTATTTATTTGACAGACAGAGATCACAAGTAGAGAGAGGCAGGTGGGGGTGGGGGTGGTGGGAAGCAATCTCCCTGTTGAGCAGAGAGCCCAACGGGGGTGGGGGAGCCTCTATCCCAGGACCCCGAGACCATGACCCGAGCCTGAGGAAGAGGCCCAACCCACTAACCCACCTAGGCACCCAGGAACAATTCTCTTATAGTAAAAGAGTAGCACTATAATCAATTTCCCTCTATTGATTTAAGGTTTTCCTGGGAGTGAGTGCTTCCTGTCTACACCCCATCCCATCGTCACTGGCCCCTCTCCACTTCCATTTTGCTCTCTGTGAGCTAGGTTCCATCTCACCTGGGCAGCCAGGAGCTGTTGGAATCTTTTGTTCAGAACATAGGATAGATACATCCCAGGATTTAGAAGAGTAGCAAAAGGAGGCACATGAACAGAGGAAGAGAAATCCTTCCTGCTGCGAAGACAAAAGAGAACATGGAGTTTTCTAACTTCTATATACAAACCAGGTGAGAAAGAAACAGAAACCTGAAAGCACAGAATGATAAAGCTAGAACAGCATCTCAGAGGCTGTCTCATGCAGGATAACCCCCTTATTATGGATAAAGAAACGGAACCCGAGAGCTGACTTGCCCAAGGGACTGTTTAGTTGGATAGTAGCTAAACCAAAGTACTGATTTTTTTTTTTTAAGTTGGCTTAATAAGAAACAGTGAGTGGGAGGAAGTGGAGCTCATTCCTAAACAATTAGGAAGAAGGGAAAAAGAGATTTCTGAAGCAATTCAAGTTCTTCGGTCTCTTCAAAACAAAAAAAAAGGACTCTCTGAAGGCCTCGATGAAAAAAAGGACTCTCTGAAGGCCTCGATGCTAATGCGATAGAAACAGAATACAGCAAAACCAAAGCAAAGAAGAGGGGTGAGGATGTTGGAATGTTGGAGAAGGTCAGTGCTCCTTCCCCCTTCTCTCTCAGTCTCTAGTTTGTGAATACCTCTGGGAACTACCAGCCCCCTCACTGCCTCACTCCAGCAACGTAGGTGAGGCTGACCTGGGGACCATGTGTGCACGGGCAGGCAATGTCTGTGCTCTCCGATCTAACTTAAGACTTCCTAGTCTATTTAAAACAATCCAGGGATGTCTTAATTTATGTATAGTACATAAAATGCACTATTAGGGACATGGGGTAGAACTTTGAAGTCATACGGTGGTGTAAGTTCTTATCCTGGTTCCTCAATGCATCAGCTCTGTGACTTCACTCAAGCAACTAAAACTCTGTGCCTCTGTTTCCCCGTCAGTCAAATGGAGGTGATCACAGTTGTACCCCCCACATCGGCTCATCAGTAAGTATGCAGTAACGATCACAGGGAGCATGTGAAATGACACTGAAGGTGAGTTAGTAGGCTTCCTGCAGCAGCATAGTTGAGACAGGGAAGGTGAGCTGCTTTTTGTTCAGCCTTCCTTGTTGGAATTCTACCCCATTTATTGTCATTCAAAACGGACTCCTTGACTGAGAAGACGGATTGGGTCTCACAGCAGCCAATGTCCTGCCAAGTGCACTAATCCAGTCAGGAAACACTACTGCCTGTTTCGGCTATGTTGTTGTATAGCCCTGAGCCAACTTCTCAAACTTTCTTGCTTTCTCTCTCCCTTTGCCTTCATTAGTCAAATGTCAAACAACACCCATCTTGTGCACAATCCACATAGAAGGGCAAAAATTAGATCATATATGTGCATGGGCATTAGCAAGGACGGGATGATTTATAGAAATGAAGTCACAATTACTATTCTCCTTGGAGATATTTCATTGATTCTTGGTTTTGAGTACCCAATGGGAACAAAAGAACTTGAAAACAAGAGCTTTTCCTAAGGCTGCCTGGTCTTTACCTAGCCAGTTGTTGAAGAAAGAAAAAGGTGGAAGACAGCATCCTCAGGTGTCTGATTATGTATATACACCTGTCCTTGAGAGAAACACTTTTTAAACAGCATTATTGATATAAATTGACATACAAAAAAGAGTGTGTATTTCCGGTGTACAATGTGATGATTTTTGACAACGAATCAATCCATGAAACCATTACCACAATCAAGAGAGTGCATACATCCATCACCCTCAGAAGTCCCCTATTTCTGTAATTCCTTCTTGAACTGCTGGTCTACTTTCTGTTACTATGTATTAGTTTGCAATCTCTAAAATTTTTATAAATGCAATCAGAGTTTATGTATGCCCTTTTTCTATGGTGTCTTTTATACAGTATAAGTATGTTGAGACTCATCCATGATGTGTATCTCTATCAGTTATTTATTCTTTGTTCAAAACAGTGTTCCCGGGGCGCCTGGCTGGCTCAGTCGGTTAAGCATCTGCCTTCAGCTCAGGTCATGATCCCAGGGTCCTAGGATTGAGCCCTGCATCAGGCTCCCTGCTCAGTGGGAAGCCTGTTGCTCTCTCTCCCACTCCCCCTGCTTGTGTTCCCACTCTTGCTCTGTCTCTCTCTGTCAAATAAATAAATAAAATACTAACAAACAAACAAACAAAAGTGTTCCCATTTTGTTTATTCATTCACCTTTTGATGTTTGAACTGTTTCCAGTTTTTGGTTATTATAAATAAAGCTGCCATAAACACTTGTGTAAAAATCTCCTTATGGGTGTATGCTTTTATTTCTCTTGAGTAAATACCAAGAAATGGAATGGCTGAGTCATGTATATATATGTTTATCTTTCAGGAAACAAACCATTCTCCTAAGAGGTTGTTCCATTTTACATTTCTGCTGGCAGACTATGAGAGCACAGGCTTCTCCAGATCCTAGCCAACACTTGGTATTGTCGGTCTTTTTAACTTTAGTTATTCTACTAGAGTACAGTGGCATCTCTTTGTGGTTTTAATTTGCATTTCCATAGTGATTAAAAATATCGAACCTCCATGTATTTGTGCTTTTACCAGATTTTTTCTTGTGGTTGATCTTGTTTCATAGCATTGTGGTCAGAAAACATGCATGGTATGTCTGCGATCTTTTTGAATTTGTTGGGACTTGTTTTGTGGCCCTATTATGTGATCTATTCTGGGAATGTTCTATGTGCACTTGAAAATAATGTGTTCTGTTGATTCAGGATGGAATGTTCTGAATATATGTGTTAAATCAGTCTGGTCTGGTGTGTCATTCAAAGCTGCTGTTTCCTTGTTGATTTTCTGTTTGGATGATCTGTCCATTAATGTAGAAGGGGTGTTAGAGTCTCCTACTATTATTGTATTACTATTGATTCGTATCTTTATATTTGTTTTTAACTGTTTCATGCACTTGGGTGTTGCCATGTTGGGTGCATAAATATTTACAATTGTTATATCTTCTTTTTTGAAAATTTATTTATTTATTTGAGAGAGAGCATGTGTGCATGTGATCAGGGGGGAGGAACAGAGGGAGCTGAACATTTAACTCCAATGGTTATATATTCTTGTTGAATTGTTCCCTTTATTATTAGATAGTGTCCTTCTTTGACTGTTGTTAATAGTCTTTGTTTTAAAGGCTATTTTATATTATATAAGTATTGCTACCCTGGCTTTCTTTTCACATGCATGTACATGATAAATGTTTCTCCATTCTGCCACCTTCAGTCTGCATGTGTCTTTAGGTCTGAAATGAGTCTCTTGTAGGCAGCATAAATGAGTCTTTTTTTATTATTCATTCCATCACTCTATGTCTTTTGATTGAACGCTTTAGTCGATTTACATACAAAGTAATTATTGATAGGTGCATACTTATTGTCATTTTGTTACTTATTTTGTGGTTGTTTTTGTAGTTCTTCTCTGATCCTTTTTTCTCTTGCTCTCTTTGCTCCTGGTTTGCTGGCTTTCTTGTGATATACTTGGATTCCTTTCTCTTTATTTTTTGCATATCTATTACTGGTTTGATTTGCGGTTACCTTCAGGTTTATGGTTATTGGTTTTTTGTGTGTTTTTATTAGGAAATATCTACTCAAATCCTTTGTGTATTTTTAAATTGGCTTATTTTTATTGTTAAGTTTTAAGATTTGTTTATATAATCTATTTTTTAAAAATATTTTTATTTATTTGACAGATCACAAGTAGGCAGAGAGGCAGGCAGAGAGGGAAGCAGGCTCCCTGCTGAGCAGAGTGCCCGATGTGGGGCTTGATCTCAGGACCCTGAGACCATGATCTGAGCCGAAGGCAGAGACTTAACCCACTGAGCCACCCAGGTCCCCTCTTTATATATTGTCAATATAAATTTCTTATCAAATATATGCTTTGCAATTATTTTCTACCACTCGGTGGTTGTCTTTTCATTTCCTTGCTCAGAAGTTTTTAAATGTTGATGAAGTTCAATTTATCTATTTTTGTTGTTGTTGCTGCTTATGTTTTGAGGATCACATCTAAGAAAATACTGCCTAATTCTAGGTCACAAAGATGTTTCTTCTACGGCTTACAATTTTAGCTTTTACGTTTCGGTTTATGATCCACTTCAAGTCGATCTTTGTATATGGTGTGGGATATGGATAACAGTTCAAGTGCCATTTGTTGAAAAGACCATTTCTCCACTGAATTGCCTTTGTACCTTGTCAAAAATCAGTTGTCCATGTATGTGTGGGTCTCTTTATGAACTCTCTATTCTGTTTCATTGATCCATTTGTTTATTGTCTTGATTTCTGTAGTTTTATAAGAAGCCTTGGAATCGAGCAGTGTTAGTCCTCAAACTGTTGTTTTCCAAAATTGTTTTGGCTGCTCTGGGTATCTTGCATTTCCATTTCCAGTTTGTCAGTTCCTACAAAAACACTTGCTGAGACTTTGACAGAGATTGTGCTGAATGTATAGATTATTCAAAGAAAATTGACATCTTAACAATAATGGGTTTTCTGAGCCATGAATACAGTATATCTCTTAATTTATTTAGGTCCTCTTTAATTTATCTCAACAGTATTTTGTAGTTTTCAGTGATGGTGCATCTGTATCTTTTGTTCAATTTATCCCTGAGTACTTCACATTTTTTTGTCTTCATAAAATAGAATTTATATTTTAGAACCATTTTAGAGTAACAGAAGAATTGAGACTATACAGCATTTCCTTATATCCCACATCCAGTTTCCCTTATGTTAACAGCGTATCCTAGTATGTTTGTTATAATTTATGAACAATGTGGACAGAATATTATTAACTACAGTTCATATTTCATATTACCTTAGTTTTTGTGGTCTAATGTCCTTTTCTGTTCCAGGATCCTACCCAGGAGACCATATTATATTTACTTGTTGGGTCTCCTTAGGCTCCTCTTGACTGTGATAGTTTCGCAGACTTCCCTTGTCTTTGATCACTTTGACAGTTTGGAGGAGTACTGAACAGATATTTCAGAGAATACCCTTTGGAACTGGTCTGATGATGCTCTCATGATTAGCCTGGGTTATGTGTTTTGGGGAGGAAAACCATAGAGATAAATTTCACTTCATATATAATATTGAGGGTATACACCGTCAACATGATTTGTTAGTGTTGATGCTGACCCTGATTATCTGGCCAAGCGAGAGTCTGTCAGGTTTCACTGCTGTGAAGTTACTAGTTTTTCCTCCCTTTCCATACTGTACTCTTTGAAAAGAAGTCACTATGCACAAACCACACTTCAGGGGTCGGGAGTTACGTATGCCCCCTGACCTCGAGGGTATAGAATACTGACATAAATAATTTGAAAGTCTGAATGGGGATTTGTTTCTTCTCCCCCATTTATTTAATTACTCACGTGCTTATTTGCATCTGTATGGATTCAAGGATATTTACATTATATTTTGAATTAAAATCGAATACTACTGTTTTTGTTGCTCAGATTGTTCTAGCTTTGGCTATTGAGAAACATTTCAGTTAACTACTATATCTCTTTGACATACTTCTATCAATGTGTGTGTGTGTGTGTGTGTGTGTGTGTGTGTGTGTGTGTACTCACACTTCCTTGCTTTCTGGCACTGCAAGGTGCTCCAAAATCATCCTGTATAATCCTGTCCCCAAAGGAGAATCAGCCATTTCTCCAAGAAGCCTTGGGTCCTTTTACCAGAGAATAGTACTAGAAGCTAAGATCGATCTGGGACTAAGTGTACTTGTAGCTACTGGGGTGTTCCATTGCTGCTGCCAGGCCGTCTCAGCTGAAGGAAATATGTGAGTTTACATTTGTTTGTGTACACAATCTGTATATTTATATGTGTAACCATCTGATCTACTTGAAGCTAAACATGAGTTCCTTTTGATATTTTTAACTATAATCCATGCCACTTGGACCATTCTAGCCTGCTCCCTTGCTTTTCTGTAAAGTCCCACGCCCACAGTGAGAACCTGAATCTCACTGCCCATTTACTTCATTGTTCAATTCCACTGTACACATACAGCAGCATCAGAATTGTTATTCTAGCTCTACTAGAAATGCCTTTACTGACCAGAGTGCAGTGCTTATGTGCAGTTTCTTTTGCTTTTAGTTTGACACACTCTACTCCTTTCTAAAGTCACTTAGGTCAACACCTTTCCCTCATCTCCTGCAGTGAGGTCCTTTCATACATTTGTAAACAGATTCTTTCATCAGAGTCTACTTTCCATCTCAGGATGCATGACCTCTCAAATGATTGGTTTTTAAAATCTGAATACATTAAGGTTCACTCTCTATGCGGTAAATATCCATGAGTTTTCGCCAATGCATGGTATCATATATCTACCCATACTTCATTATAAATATAAATGATTATATAAATATAAATTATATAAATGATTAAAATCATTTAAAATGATTAAAATCATTGCACTGTGCTCAAAAAATTGTCCTTCATGTAGTAGCTCTCTCTCCCTAGAGACCATTGATCTTTTTGCTGTCTACCTAATTTTGCCTTAGAACATCTGATAGTTGGAGTCATAAAGTAGGTAGCCTTTTCAGAATGGCTTCTTTCACTTAACAATACCCAACAGCTCCTCTATGTCCTTGGTGACCAGATAACCCATTTTTAAAAAATCACTAAATAAAATTCCATAGTGTAGATGTATCTCAGTTTGTTTATCCATTCACACATTGGAAGAGATCTTAGTTGCTTTCGGTTTGTGGGGATTATGAATAAAGATGCTATAAACATGTCAGGTTTTGTGTGGACATATGTTTTCAAAACACTTGCATAAATACATAGGAGCACAATTGCCGGATCATATGCTAAAAGTATGTTTAGCTTTGTAGGAAGCTGATAAACTATCTTGCAAAGTGGCTGTCCCACTTTGTACTCCCGTCAGCAATGAATGGGAGTCCCTCTTGCTCTGCATCTTTGTCAGTATTTGGTGTTGTCAAATTGAGGGGTTTTAGTCATTCTAATAGTTGTGTACTAGTATCGCATTGTCGATTTCATGTGCAATTCCATTTGCACTTTAGTGGTAAATGATGTTGAACATCTTTTCAGAGGCTTGTTTGCCATTTTTTGGTAAGGTATTGATTACAACTTTTGCCCACTCTTTATGTTCTTTTCTTATTGTTGAATTTTGACAGTTCTTTGTATGTTTTGGATACAAGACCCTTATCAGATACATGCTTTTCCCAGTTTGTGATTTGCCTTTATTTTTCTTAACAGTGTCTTTTCCAAAGCAGAAATTTTCAATTTTAATAGCGTCCAATTTAACAGTTTTTTTCATGGATCATACTTTTAGTATTGTGTGATATCCTGGTCATGTAGGCCTCCCAGAACGATCTGGTAAGTAATCCCTCCTTTTCAATTCTCCACTTACATGTTTGGTAGAAATCACAAGTGAAACTATTTCGGCCTGTTGTTAAGTTTTTTCTTTTTTTAAGTAGGCATGGAGCCCAACTCGGGGCTCAAACTCACAACCAGGAGATCAAGACCTGAGGTGAGTTCAAGAATCCAACGTTCAACCAACGGAGACACCCAGGTGCCTCTGTTTGTTAATTTTTTTGTGTGTGTTTTTTGGTGGTAAGGTTTTTAACTACAATTTTGATCTCTTTAATGGGGATATTCTGATTATCTTTTTCTTCTGCGTAAGCTTTTGTAACTGTTTCTTTCAAGGAATTTTTCCCTTTCTGTCCTGCGACTAGCCTCCTGCATTCTTAGCATCACTTCCTCTGCTCAGAATTCGCCATGCTCTTGGCTCTATGGCTTTCTTCTGTCTGAACCACTGCTTGAAAGCTCAGCACAAACCCAGGGTTCATCTCAGGTTTTCCTCACCTTTGCAGATCACTGGCTTTCATTCCTTGGTACCCAGTGCCTTGAAAACTGCTGTTGCACAGATAGGTTTTGGTTCATTTTTTGGTTGCCTCAGGTTGGAAGGTAAATCTGGTCCTCATTACTCCATCCTCACCAGAAGTGGAAGTCCAGAAGTCTCACTTAGTTTTCAAGGCCTTAAAAAACTAGTCCCCATCTTTAACATCACGCATTTTGTATTTCCCCAAATAAGCGGACCTTTCCTAGTGTTTCTCCCAAGCATTTTCACAAGCTAGTGTTTTCAAAATCACCCAGGAAGCTCAATAGAAATGCATGTTGTCACATCCCACTTCAAGAAATTTGACTTGTCTAGTTCTGGGTTTGCTCAGTAATCCATCCCTGAATGTCGGATAACGGTGGTCTGAGGACCACACTTTGGGCAACCTGCGACTCTCTGACATACTGTTTCCTTCTACTAGAATTCCTGTCCTACCTTTTTTTTTTTTTTTTTTTAAAGATTTTATTTATTTACTTGACAAAGATCACGAGTAGGCAGAGAGGCAGAGAAAGCAAGAGATAGAGAGAGAGAGGGAAGCAGGCTCACCGCCGAGCAGAGAGCCCGATGCGGGGCTCGATCCCAGGACCCTGAGATCATGACCTGAGCCGAAGGCAGAGGCTTAACCCACTGAGCCACCCAGGCGCCCCCTGTCCTCCCTTTAAAGTCAGCCTCACTGTCTCCTGGAAACATCAGCCTCTCCAGGCTTAGTTACTGCCTCCTTTGTGTTCACATGTCACTTCAAACAAACAAACCCCACACATCTTTATTTCTATACTTGCACAGTGCATTATAATTATTTGTGTGTTTATTTCCATCATTAGATTACAAACTCCTTAAGCCTTAAGTTCTAAAACACAGCCTGGCACATAGATGATGCTTGGTAAATTTACCTTTTTGGAATATGTAAACAAATGATTGGACAAGAAGAAGAAAGACTTCAAATAGTTCCCTGTTCAGAAGCCAAGATCCATTCCCCCATAGTGTTCACATGGTTCCCAGTTCCCCAAACTAAACCCCCAATGGCCTTAGATACTTGTTAAAGCACAGGGTCTGGGCCCAGTGTGGACTATGTGGTCCGGCTCTTGGGGCTGATGTCAGGACTTGTTTAGGATAATGATATAAGGCAATCATTCCAAAACTTGGCTGCCAGTCAGAATCACATATGGGGCTTGCAACAATACACATTCTGAGGTCCTATCTCCAAAGATTCTGACCAAGTCAGTGTGGGGCAGAGACCAGGAATCCATATTTTTAGGTCTCAGGTGATTCTTATGACTAATCAGCCAAGTTTGAGAACTACTGGTTTATAGATCTCCTGATCCAGAAAGCTACACGTCAAAACCACCTCAGGAAAAAAAAAGAAAAGAAAGAAAGAAAGAAAAAAAAATTCACATGACTAGTTTCCAGCCCCAGGGTGTCTGTCTGATTCAGAAGTTTCAGGATGAACTCCTATGTATGTGACTTTGCTATTCACTCCTGGCTGAGGAATTTTAAAATTTGATGAATACTGGTAATAAATGAAGGTTTGGTTTCTTTCCCTTCCTTCCAAGTTAATCTTATGTAAACTGCTTAATTCTGGGCTTGGCTGCCCCTCCCCTTACTTTTACGGATGTCCTGGCAGGGCTGAAAGGCTCAACAGCTTCATACTCCTTTCCTCCCATCTTGAGGGTTTTTGCTCTCCACTGTTTAGTTTCTGGGGCCTGTTTCTCAGAACTGCTCAGTAATTGTTTGAATGAAACTGCCATTATTTGGTGATAACAGGGAGGCAAACTGGCACTCTAGAAACAGGCTGTCTCGCCTTCAACACACCTTCTTCCACCAGGGGTTTCTCTTTTACCCTCATCAACATGAAGGAGGCTCTTCCAGTTTTCAACTACCATCCTCTTCAAAGTACTCAGAAGTGCTACAGCTAGAACAGGAAGAGAAGACCCGTGGTCTTGACAGTGGCAGGGGGAGAAGCCTACGAGGCCAAAAAAGCTGAAGCTTGCATGTGTACTTGGGGAAAGCTTATTCAAGGCGAATCACAAACATGTTCAGGTCTGCCCTCCTCTAACCAGAGCCCAGGGAGTCAGGTTCCCTCTGGGTGTCAAGGAGTGGATGTAAAATACGGCAGAAGATGGCTGGATTCCCTCCTTCTCTTGCTGGGACACTCCTTTGCCTTCTGGGTGCTTCCATGCGGCAGTTTATCAGCTCTTTGCCTGGCTCTGATGTGCAGACCGCCCTGATGGTTCACCTCAGCGGAGTTATTTACCCTCAGTGGATACAGCCCTGACAACTTAAAGCTAATGACTGTCTGTTTCTTTCGGAAAGGTGATCATTTTGAGAAGCCTGACAGCTGCTCTGAGAAGGGGAGGAAGATGCCTCCTGCTACAGTTACAGGGAGTCTGACTGTGGATCACTGTCCCGACTCAGGGGGTCAAAGCTATGGAACTAGACCCAGGGCAGCTTCCCCCTTCAGTTAAATTAATCTTACGTAAGTGAAGCACACTCACCTGCACGGGCAGTTTTTAATCCTTTTATGCTCCCCTTGTCTGCCCAGAACCGGGACCCCCCGGGACAAGCAGGTTGCTTGTCATGAGCTTCTCCAAGCTAGCAGGATTCGAGCTGTTTGCGCGTCGTGTAACAATTCATCAGCTGGGTTTTTTAAAGGACTCGTAAGGTGCCAAAATACCACTGAAGCGAGGGGAAAAGTGTTCAGCTAGGGTCATTCACAAATGAGCTTTCTGCGTAGTTTTGTCTACAAGAGGGCCCTTGTTCAAAAGGCCTGCAAAAATAACTCTTTGCAATGAAAGACGTTACTTTGCCCTGATAGGGAGACTCAGTATACAGTCACATTAACGGGCTCCTTCCCCAGTAAGTGTCCCTCCTGGGAAGCTGTATTATTGGAAAATGGCAGTTATCAAGAGGACACTTTTGTCAATTTCAGTGGATTGGATTCTCAGCTTCAAATTAGCAGAGGGCTTTTTTTTTTTTTTTTTCATTTAAATGTCCTTGCTTCTTGAAACACTAATAGCGGGAAAGGACAGTAAGTGATTGCATATGGAAAACGAAAATGCTCACTAATTTCAGCATGAAAGGTGGGGGGGGGGTTCAAATAATTATGCTTGAGTAAGTGGTCTCTAGCTTTTCACTTTGAGTTTAGGTTACATCTCTTTACACTTCAGAACTTTATTTCGGATCACATGCCTACCTTATACAAAACTGATACAGTCAGGATCACTAAAGGAAATATTTTTTAAGAGGAAAATGCAAAGGTTCGTTGTTAAAATAAGCAGTGCCTTTGTTTCTTTGGTAAAACATAAATCGTATGGTAAAACAGTACTCCTAAGATAAAACAGTATTCCAAAAAAAAAAAAAAAAAAGTCAAATTTCCTTTTAGGGAACATTTAGGTTGGTTATTTTCTTGGAAAATCCCAGAGATTTTTTTTTTTTTTTAATCTTCATTTATCTGCTTTTTGCCTGTCAGAAGGTAGGGCTTCTGTGCTGAAATCCTAAATGCATTTACCTAGTCGATGACCCTGGAAACTTTATCAGTGTTCTCTACGTTCATGGAACTTGGGAGCTGGGGTTAGGCATATACTTTTCCATGTGGAAACATTTACATTTCTGAGGAACTATTTTAATTTAAGGATGCCATATAATTTAGGGTCTGAGCATACAGACTCAGATGACTAAATCTGCAATTGAAACGACAAATTCTGCTTTCAGAAGTTACTTTTTTTTTTTTTAAACAAACACAGTGGCAAACCCGAGTTCATTTTAATACTTCTTCTTTCTATAAAACAACAAAGTGGCAGCATCTCCTGAACCTATGTATCTGCCTGTCTCTAAACGTCTATCGACCACCTGATCCACCAGCCCTCCCTGACAAATGCCGATAGCCCCACAAGCGTGACCGACAGGAATTAAATATCATCTCTCCAAGGACTGATCAAGATGCATAATAGTGGCATGATATTCATATTTTTTCTTTACCTGTAACTTCATTGAAAATAAATACTGAACAATGATACAAGTACTAGTAATTTGGGGGATTTTATATGGCGTTTTCCATCAATAAAGTGTTTTATCGCCATCAGATAGTTAACCTTCTAACACCATGGTGAACTAATTAGTTCAGTTGGGTTCATATCCTATATGGTTCAGAAGGAATTTTCCTTGTACAGTTGGGAAAAGTACTGAAAGTTCGCTCGATGAGTGAATGCACAAATGTAATACAAAGGTAATATTTAACTCTGCAGTCCCCATGAGATCCCTTTAATTGAATAGTGTGTTAAACTGTATAGCGTATTCTGTTTGTGGAAAGCCTTATGTTGAAGGCTTAATATTTCTCTTGCAGCATTTAATTAGCTGTGTGACTTAGCGAATCCCTTGAAACTTCTATCCTCAGTCTCCCCATCTGTAAAATGGTGGTAACAAGAGAGTTTTGCCTACGTTGCTGGTGCCGTAAAGAGACTAAATGAAAATATAGGGGAAGGTACTTCATCACTGAATCCTAACAATTATTATCAAAATCTCACTGAAAGGGGAGAGTGCTTTTTCTTTCCCTATAATTGCTTTAGCACGCTTTGGCTCAGTGTTTTCTAATCTCCAGCTCTTCACAAATCGCTTTCACGATTATTGCCATATCTTTGCCTCCCTGTGCTATTATTTGCATAATTTTTTAAAAAGCTTCTTTAAATATAAATACATGTATTTTAAAAGGGAATTTTATATCATTATCATAAATGGGGCTGCAATACTACTTCAACGAATAGAAGGTAATAGTAAAAATAAATAGAATAAAAACCAAGTAATAAATGTTGTACTAGATAACACTGAGTTTTATGTGCACTGTGTTTTGAGAGGCACTGACTCAGGTGGCGGTGACGGCACCGGTTGACGCTTTGATCACAGAATGGGGGGGATTCTGGGTGGGGCAGGAGACTGGCCCTGAACCTCAGGCTTAGTCTTGCCTGCCTTGGTCTTCCCAGCCCAGATTATCTGGCCCGGAGGGTGACAAATTGGAAGCCGCGAGGTTGTGACACTAGGGGAGCTGGAAGGGAGAGGTCGATGGCCAATTAGGCTCTTCTCTTTCCTTATACATGAGGGATATTTTTGTGGCGTCGGCTCAATTGGAATGTGTGACTAACTGCCAAAGAGGGTCACAGGAGGAAAATAAGAGACGCCGTTAATGCTTAGCCAATAAATAGAGCATTTTATTGGATCTGTGTCTGTGAGGAGAACGGCGCTCTGTTTTGGAAAACAGGGGCAGATCTGCTCTTCTCTGTGTTGTAAAAAGTAAAGGTTTACCTGACTTCCAAAGTGCTGCTCTTAAAATAGAGAGAACGCAGATACATCTGTAAGGTTCTCAGCCACTGTGCCTCTCGATTTATGTGGAGTCAACCTAAGATATACATTTTCCACTGAGGTTTTCTTTAGAACATGATGGGGGGAAAAGAAAGCCTTTCTTCCTTGTCCTCCTCTGCTCGCCACTTAGTTGAAGTATGCACAGAAAATATAAATTTATTAGTCCAATTTAACATGCTTAAAAAAGGAAATCTGCCATAAAATCAGATAGTGAATAGTATATATGTACTATACACATACAAGCTTTTGCACCATTACTTACTTTCAAAGGGTTTGGGAAATTCCAAAGTTACTTGAATCTCTCAGATCTAGACAGCACAATTCTTTCAGAGTTAAAAATGCTTTCGTATGTTATTTTATTGTGTTTCTACAGTTCCATGGAGGTAGAGCAAAAAAGATGCTGTAATTCTTGCTAAAAATAAATATCATGATCCCACTCTAAGGACAGATAAAACTAAGATATTTAGTTTTTAGAGAGGTAACATCATCATATTTCCCATAGTTGGTGTGGATTGGAACATGAGGATTGATTCATCAGAAGTGAAACTTTTATTTCAAAATTATCCTTCCCTACATAGGGCTGTCCACCCTTCTGTTGATAATCACAGACCATCTGAGCTCTTGATCTCTCTGCTGTCTCTCTTATGACTTCAATAGCTTGTAGTTCATCCAAGCTACATTTGAGTCTATTTCTATACCCACACCATTTTGCATTCGTTGAAGAGACTTCCTAGAAATAATTCTAATGATAAGAAGGCGTTCAGTATCAGTGCTAACAATATCAGATATTTCAAACTTTGAGGTAGGTCGTGTTTTGCAATTTGCCATCCTAACGCTCATGTGATATTTCTCCCAAATGCAGACAGACTTCTGCAGATGGTGCAGGTTCATCAGGGGAAGTGAGAGTCGGGAATCTAAATGTAGTTCTAACAATAAAAGGGGTCCTCCTGCAAGGGATCTGTGGATTTGAAGGACCAGTAATTCTTTTCAATTTTCTTAACTCTTGAAAATATAGCTCACTCAAATAATTGTATTCATGTGGAGTTTGATGCCGCTGTATGTTATAAAAGTCTTGAATTTCCAGCACTTTTATTACCTTCTTCAAGCCATTTTTAAAGGAAAATAATAATATGCTTAAAGTTCTGTTTCGCTGTGCATAGACTACAAACCCATGAGCATCCATTATTAGCACACATTAAAAATTCATTGATGAAAGTTTCGAATTCCTTAAAATCATTTGAAATGCCAACAGGCAATTCTCCATTTCATTGCCATCGATTATAAGAATTCTAAAAATTATTTCCTTGACATCTGCCTGCCTAAAATTACATCCATCGGACTCAAGAAGCACAGATTAATTATTCTTGTTTTCAGGGCTGGAGCTGCAAATGCTTTGAAAAGAAATTGGCCCAATGTACTAGGCACATTACTAATTCAGAAGTGGAATAAAAATCAGTCTCCACATTATGAAAACAAATCCATAAGCACAGGGAACATCAATTTCAGGCTTTCTTTGCTAGTTATATTTAGCTCCTTTTCTTTCTTGCTGTTATCACATGCAAGCATATCCTGGCTTGACTGAAATCTATTTTGCTCTCCTAAGGAACTTATATAGCATCTCTCCACAAGACATTATTTCTCTTGTATTCAGACACGTCTCTGAGGCCACATAAAACCATGAGACAATGGAAATGATATACTTTGTAAGGTCTGACTGTTGTTATTCATGACTGAGTTGAGAAACCTACTAGAGCTAGAATCACATATAACAACAATTCATGAAGAAATGTTTAGATAAAAGTGAACAAAACAAAGATTATTATAAAAATTACAAAGCCTTACTAGAAACATAGTCTCAATCTTAATAAAAATTGCAAATGCAATTAAGGCAACGAGGAAGCTAAGGGTGAAGAGCACTAGCCATATTTTAAGAACACAGATTTTTATGGAATTTATCTTCTTTAGTCAAAAAGCTTGAAATGATTCCCAGTTTATCATCCAAATTTTGTAAGGCTACGATTGATTTCATTGTTTAAATTCAGTTTTATTGCTCTACAAAAATCCTCACAAATGATCTTGTGTAATCATTTCCTTCTAAGGTAATACACTAATTAATTTCAATTAAATATATGTAAAAGAAGATATATTTTGAAAAATGCACATCTTCTGCCATTTGTTAAGATATTGAAAAAGTGTAAACCTTGGAACATTTAGTATAGAAAATATTCATTTTTGGTAATTTCTCAAGGGGACAATTTATTAAATGAAAGGCTTTTAACATTAGCTAAAAGCAGCCCTGTAAATCATGGGTGTCATCAAACTGCTTCATCACTTCATTAATTTAAAAGATTATTATATGCGTAACTGACATAATTTTGAACAATGTTACATGGTTAATTTATTAATGTAGAAAAGCAGAAATGACACGCTAACTTGATTTATTTTTGTAATTGTATAATTTTAGAACTTTTGCCTATGACTTTCACTAACGGAAGAAATGATTCAGTGTTTCACTGCTAATTTTATCAAGGTTTCTTCCCTGCTAATGATTTGCCAGTAGTAATGTCTTCTGGTCATTTAATTCTAAAATACATTTCTAAGTGTACAAGGCAAAGCCATTCAAAAAAAAAAAAAATCACCTCTTCTTTTTCAAGTCCAGTGGTCAAACAGGCTGTATATCTTTCCACAAGGATAATTATGAGATTTTAATTTTTAAAAATGTGTTTTGAGCTTTTTGGGAAATTTCATATTATTAAGGTAGTATTGTTTTAATTATGTACATGTGTAAATTACTTCTACTTTATATTTTATAATAATCTTTTTTCTAAACATCTATGTATTTATGAAAATCACTTCAGAGACTTGCATTGTAATGATCTGCTTAAATGATTCTTGAATGATTCCTTGTCTATCACTGGAGTTAGTAAACCTTCTTGGGTGTTTTGTGAAAGGCTAAGGAAGTAAGAGAACTTGCCAGGTTAAATTTTATCTATGTCTATTTTTGATCATGCCAGAGAAAAAGAACACCTTCCCACCCCGTCTAATTATAAATCTGAGGCAAGTAATGTATATATACCGTCTCTTTCTTTTCTTTTTGTTGTTATTAAATAACAACTGATAATTTATATAAAACTGACTGCATTATCATTTGCAATAATAAAAATACTTTGAAATGTGAACCTGCAAAACATTTGTATTCTTTTCATTTAAGCTTAAGTCTTAGTCACAATGCAATCAATTCTGCCTTGTGTTAAATTTCTAGTCTTTTTAAAAAGCTACAAAATAAAGATAAGGACAGAGGTCATAAAACCTGTATTTCAACTATAGAGCACTGAATTTCCCAAGTGAAACACACCCATCAACCTAATTCATAGACATAATCAAATTAGTGACCACAGGGAATGCTGCACATCTCTTATTGTTGTAAGTGCATACACAAAATGGAAAAAAAGCTGTGAAAATGGTAGGCAAAATTTGTACATTCTGTTTATTTAGGAACATGTAATAAATTCTACCTTAAAGTCTTATTTATCAGATTTCTAAAATTATAGTGAAATCTCATTTCTCTGTTACAAAATCTGAGTCTGCTACTATATGTTCAAAAAGGATTGTATACAACATAGTTTTAGGTAGAAATTTCCAAGGGCATACAATTGAAAATAAAAGTCCTAGATAGTATTTAAAGCAGTCTAATTTAGCTACTTACCCTGGCGTTTTGTCTATTGATGCCGAAGCTGAAGTGTACTTTACAGAATCTTTCTTAGATTGAAATTGCTAATTATCCAAAGAGCAGTCTCCGTGGATGGTAATAATTTATTCAATGATTCATTGTAAGCATCACAGTCGGCACAGGGCTGGTATCTTCTACTGTGAAGTTTCTCAAGCTCTCAAGCTATTTCTCAAAGAAGTATCTGTTAACAAGTTTTCATGACCAGAGACAGTCTTCCACTAACCCAGAAAGATTTCCTGAATTGATTTTTGTGATTCATTTTGATGTTTCTCAGTAGGTACAAAGGTAAAAGAACTTTCTAAAATATTCCAACTGAACATTTTTGAAAAAAAAAAATCATTCAACATTGGAGTGTCTCAATTTACTGATTAATTTTTTAAAGTAATCTCTACACCCAGTGTGGGGCTTGAACTCACAACCCCAAGGTCAAGAGTCATGTGTTCTACTGATAGAGGTAGGCAGGTGCCCCACTGATTCATTCTTTTTTACCAAAGGGGTGAGAAGAAAAAAATAAATATTTTAAAAATATATTAGATATAGGAAAAGTTAAATAAGTTGTTTCCAAACATTGGTGGTCCTCAACAGGCTAGGTCTTGCCCAGTTAAATTGAAAGAAGGGCTACCTTTCGTCTCACTGTAATGAATATTGATCAATAGGACCCTCACTCGCTCCCTGCTTTTCCTCCTCCATTCGTTCCTTCCTTCCCTTTGCTATATACTAGGGAAGAGATCCCACATGAATAATCACAACTTGACTTGGAAAATTCCTAACCACTTCAATAGTTTAATGAAAGAACAGGAAACGACAGGCACTGAAACTGGGAGGCCAGGTAACAAAGAAACAGGAAATGGCAACGGAAGATGTATTGCTGTTTAAGATGTTCTGAACTCATCAGCATAACCTTGTTCTAAGGAAAATGATATAAAATACATGGTGTCTGCTGTGAGGGGTTAAGATCTAAATTAGACAGATGAGAAAAACTGGACAGAAAGTCACCATAAGAAAGCTTCTGTCCACAGAGTGAAATATTGGAGGTCTACGCAGTTTAAAGATTCAACAAACTTAGAGTGGAATTTGGCTCGGAGGGGATAAAAACAAATGTCTTCACTCTCCTTATACAAATTTTCTTCAATACAGAGCCATAGAAAGTATCTGTTGGTTTCAACAAATCCGTGTTTCCGTTCCACTCCTAAGATGAGTTCGATAAAATAAAAATTCTGTACTCCTATTCGGGGCCCAGAACACATCTCCTAACAATGTCTCCGAGAAGGCATGAACCTTGAGCCCTGAACCGAGGTGCTCGCTCGTTGTGAAAAGAACGCAGCAGTTAAAACAACTGAGTTGCATGTCTTTGCTCAGGAAAGATTGGCAATTATGCCAAATTATGTCTAATAGTTTTAGAATGTGGAGAAGTGTTTACTAATGTCTGAAGGGAGGTCCTAAATCTCCTTTCCCAGTTTTGACTTTAACTCCCGTTTTGACTTTAACTGTCATTTTAAAAGATGAAAGAGCTGGCTTCATTGAGCGAAGGAGCCTTGAATTTCATTTTTTAATTTAAAACACACACGTGCCACACCTATCTCTATTTGACAAGACTAGTTATCTCTCTACGTTTTTTGCCTCATTTGCTCATGATGTTTTATTGGATGTGAAACATGAACGTCATTCTCTAGTCCAACTCAGTTGTTCTTTTCTGTCTTTGTTCGTTTGGACTGTTGGCCGCTGCATCGTTTTTCAAATCTTCCTGGGCTTATAATGATATTAAATACTTATGAATTTCATTATTCATTTTAAATTTTGAATTCCTTTTCATGAACGGTATCATAAACTCTGAAAGGGCAGAGAGAAGCATAAATACATAAATCACCAAACTAAAAAAATAGAATTCCTGCCTTTCTTGTTTGTAGTTTTTCAAATTTGCAGGTATGGATTGGATATGCTGTGGCAAGTTTGTGTGTGGGTCCCAGAAAGAAGTTTAGCAAAAGAGACCTGCTCAGTCAGGAATATAAGACAAAACGTAAAGTCGAATAGCCAGACTGGAGATGTCACTAGACGGTCCCCTGTCGGTTTAACTGAGCAAACACATGCAACCCTGGTTTAGAGGAGGTGAGTTTGTATTAGGCTGAGGTGATCAGGAAAGTTTTACAGCAGAACTACAGGTGGGTACTGAAGCATAGGTATGATTTCCGCAGTTCTGTCCAGGCTTGCTGAGGGAAGTCACCACCATAATGAACAATACTACAATGAACATCTTGTAATATATTTTTGCTCACCCATTCAAGCATCTGTATGTATGTTTAGTTGCTGAGAATACTATATCACAGTGCATAGACTTAAATGTCATATCTTCTATGTTTCATGTCACATGGCATTAAAATGTTGATTGGGGCGCCTGGATGGCTCAGCAGGTTACAGCCTCTGCCTTCGGCTCGGGTCATGGTCCCAGGGTCCTGGGATCGAGCCCTGCATCTGGCTCTCTGCTTGGCAGGGAGCCTACTTCCTCCTCCCTATCTGTCTACCTCTCTGCCTACTTGTGATCTCTGTCTGTCAAATAAATAAATAAAATCTTTAAAAAAAAATAAAATGTTGATAAATATTGCTAAATTGAGTCAAAAAGAAGGCACCAATTTAGGTTCTCACAAAAAATTTATGGAAGGACCCATTTTCTCATATTCTTGAGAACAGTAGGTGTGACCGCTTTTTTTTTTTTTTTTTAATTTTAGTACTCTGCCAGGAGTAAAGAACACATTTTTAGTTTAGATTATAATTTCTTAGACTATGTATAATTTCACATGGTAACTGACTGGTAATTTATATTTCCTCTTCCAAGGATTGTCAATTCATGGTCTTTATAGAGCTTTCTACTTGGTTCTTTTCCTTATTGTCTTTATACCTTTATTCCCTTCAATTTATTTTATATGCCCTTTCAAGACAATTTTGATCTCAGGGAGTCTAATTATTTGAATAAGAAGGCAGTTCCCAATGTATAGAGAAAGCACTGGCCCTAGGGATCTGGAGCCTCAGGTTTTCCTCCTATGAATGTTTTTATCTGATGGTGTGATCTAGGGTATGTCACATCACCCTCCTTTTTTCCCCCTGAAGTTTTATTGAGGTATAATGGACAAATAAAATTGTATATATTTAAAGTGTACAATGTGATGACTTGATGTATGTATATACCGTAAAATATTTACCAAAATCAAGTTAATTAGCGCATGCATCACTTCACTTAGTTACCTTTTTATGTATGTAGAGAGCGTTTATGATCTACAGTCTTAGCAAATTTCAAGTTTGCAATGCAGTATTATTAACTAAATCACCATGTTTACATTAGTCTCAGCATTTACACCTTTTATAACTGAAAGTTTGTACCCTTGACCAGTATCTGCCCACTGCCCACATCCTCCAGCTCTAGTAACTGTCATCTACTTTCTGTTTTTATGAGTTTTACCTTTTCTTATTTGTTTAGATTCCACACAAGTGATACCATACGGTATTTGTCTTTCTCTGCCTGGCTTCCTTTGCTTAGCCAAATACTTTCCAGGTTCATCCATATCGTGGCAAATGGCAGAACTGCCTTCTTCTTGATGGCTGAATAATATTCCATTGTATATCCATAACACATTTTCTTTTCTTTTCTTTTTTTAAAGATTTTATTTATTTATTTGACAGAGAGAGATCACAAATAGGCAGAGAGGCAGGCAGAGAGAGAGAGAGAGGGAAGCAGGCTCCCTACTGAGCAGAGAGCCAGATGCGGGACTCAATCCCAGGACCCTGAGATCATGACCTGAGCCGAAGGCAGTGGCTTAACCCACTGAGCCACCCAGGCGCCCCATAACACATTTTCTTTATCCATTCATCTAGCAACAAACAAGTTTGTTTCCATATCTTGACTACTGTGAATAATACTGTAATGAACATGGGAATGCAGGTTTTTCTTTGAAATACTGATTTTATTTCCTTTGGATAAATACCCAGAATTGGGGTTGCTGGATCATACAGTGGTTGTATTTTTAATTTCTTGAGGAATCTTCATGCTGTTTTCTGTAAGGGCTATACCAATTCGTATTATCACTAGAAGCATACAAAGGTTCCCTTTTCCCACATTGTCACTAACATAATCCTCTTCTAGCATTCCTATTAAAATAAAGAGGACCAAACCTGGGTAATCTATGGTGTCCTATATATGAGGAAGTCCCCAATTTATTCTGTAAATGAGAATAAATGAGCAAGTTCATTTATTCTACAAATATTCATTGGATGCCGAGTATTTTGAAGCACTATGCTAGGAGTTGGAAATTCAACAGACAATTGATATGACCCCAACTTCATGGAGTTTAGAGTTTCTAGACGGCAGAGAGACCATTCTTAATCACATAGGTACAAAAAAAAAATCGCATAGGTAAATCTATAACGATGTACCATGAAAAGACCTTGAAGGAAGGCAATAAGATTCTATGAAAGCTTATAACAGAGACAAGGCTTAAGATGAGAAAACAGTGAAGATCTGGGAATGTCTCCATGAGGAAGTAATATTGCAGATAAAACATGAAGGAGAAGTAGTAGTTGCCTGTTGGAGGGAGTGGGAAGGTAGAGTGGTCAAGCAGAGAACAGCATGTGCAGACAAAGGAGTTGTGTTGACCAGTAGTCCTCAAAGCGGGCTGTGTGAAATGGTCCAGTGAAGTAGGTATAGGAAGGAAGTACAAGACCTTATCAGTAATTTTAATAAAAGTAAGAAATTTGCTTTCATAATATTTATTAGATGGACTGACACACGTGGCCTCATTCATTCATTCCCAGTTTCATGCAGTAACTGAGTATTCTAAGAATGGAAATTCCCCAAGCCTCTGGGTCATAGACAATGTCCTCACTTGTTCACTAAGCACATAATGACATATTGTCGTTTATACCTGTGCCATCCTAAGTGGCAATTATAGCCAATAATATTAGTTTAAATTAACTCTCACTGAGTAGACAAGTAGCTTAAAAAAGATTACAGAAGAAAGCCATAAACTGAAGAAAATACTGTACAAATCACGCATACACAAACGAGCAGGAAGCACACAGCAGAACTGGCCTCTCCAGCTCCCCATACCCTTCATTTTTCTTTTTTAAAAGATTTATTTATTTATTTATTTATTTGAGAGAGAGAGAGAGAGAGAGAGATGACAAGTAGGCAGAGAGAGCGGGGGAAGCAGGCTCCCCGCTGAGCAGAGAGCCTGACTTGGGCTCCATCCCAGGACCCTGAGACTATGACCCTAGCCGAAAGCAGAGGCCCAACCCACTGAGCCATCCAGGCACCCCCAAACCCTTCATTAGTTTTACTACAAGGTAAAAGCAATGAGGATCCAAGTCAGATCCAATCAGAACTTAGCAAAACAAAAACAAGAAACCAAAATGATCAGGAAGACTACTTAAAATAGGTATATATATCCATTCCGAAACTTCCCTTAAGCTAATGCTGCTTTTAACACCACGAGAGAAGAAAATGCATTTTGAAAGAAACAGTACACGGAAGAAAACAGTTTGAAAACGGATGCTTAGAAGTATTTTCAACTTCATGTGATTTTTATTCCTGAAAAAAAATCATGCACCTGTCTCCTGCAAAATTCCTTTTAACCTCTACAATTTAAAAACTTTAGAAACGAAAATCTTCTCATCTATCTTAAAACCCTTCAAATAAAGCTTCAGCGACCTCTGAACACGTGTGTTAATAATAAGGTGCCACACCTTCTGATTTAACAGGGAAGATGAAAATCCACATGCCCGATTTCCACAAAATCTCTTTGATTATTGGAAGATGTGACTGAAAACTAAGCAGGTTTTTAATACCAACCAAGGATATGCTTCTTCCATTCAGATTTATATATCTTTGTGAAGTAACTGTTTCAGTTTTGACAGACAATAAAGTCAAGTATATTATTTTTTGAAAGATTTTATTTATTTCTTTGACAGAGAGAGATGCAGTGAGAGAGGGAACACAAGCGAGGGCAGAGGGAGAGGGAGAAGCAAGCTTCCTGCTGAGCAGGGAGCCTGATGCGGGGCTTGATCCCAGGATGCAGGGATCATGACCTGAGCTGAAGGCAGACGCTTAACAACTGAGCCACTCAGGTGCCCCAAAGTCAAATATTTTAAAACAAAACCAAGGTTTTGAATGACTGAAAAGACATTTTCAATAACAAATCATCCATATTAATATTTTAGGTGAGAGTGAGTAAAAAATTTTGTACTGTTAATAAAATAAGAATTACTTTAAATATTTACATCTTCTTAGTCCATCGTTTTTTAATTTCTACTTAATGTTTTAAAATGTGTGACTCTTAATTTACAAATTAACAAGGGCGATATATGGGGTGCCTGGGTGGCTCAGTGGGTTAAGCCTCCGCCTTCGGCTCAGGTCATATCTCAGGGTCCTGGGATCGAGCCCCGCATCAGGCCCTCTGCTCAGTGGGGAGCCTGCTCCCTCCCCCACCCCCTCGCTCTCTCTGTCTGCCTCTCTATCTACTTGTGATCTCTGTCTGTCAAATAAATAAGTAAAAATAAATAAAAATAAAAACAAGGACGATATACTGACAGTACCTGCTTAGTTTTTTAACTGATCTAATCAGTAAAAATGATTGAAGATCACTGGTACCGGCCTCAATGTTGAGAGTTTCTGGAAGAGGTGCCACTGTGGGGTTCAAGGGTTCTGGAAGAGGGATTGGATCTATTTGGAAAGCATGGGGCAGCTGAATCAATTGTTCAATGATCTGTTCATGCTGTGGCACCATTTATAGCTACATATAGATTCCTAATTCGTAATTCACTCCACGTAGGACAATGAACCAACTGTCTGATGATAGCCGATGATAATAATTTACTAATATTTGTCATTTCAGCTCTCAAGCAAGGTTCACACTCCACCAAGCAAATGGACCATTGATCAAACATTGGTTTGTTCAGGTGACAACTATATTATAGGGTCTGTTTATCTCACTGGCACTTAGGAAATTCAGTCCGTAAATGGATCCAGATGATCTAGCTGTTTCTCTCTCTCTCTCGTGTGTGTGTGTGTGTGTGTGTGTGTGTGTGTGTGTGTGTGTGTGTGTTGGGAGATACACCAGAGAAGCCAAGAGCCAAAGATCGCAGAAAAAAATCAGTATGAAAAAAATAAATCCAGTGCCAATACTATGGATGTGTGCGTGGTGGGGCTCTTTTCACATTCCCATTCAATGCTGGTTCCTCCTTTCTTTATAGTGTTTTCCACTATTTTCTTAAATGATACATTTGATGGCACTGAAAGCCATACTCTCCTGCATGTGCATGTCACACTGGGGGTTTAATCAATGTTAAAAATGGTCGTGAGTTGTCTCCCGTTGTTTTAATGTGTAGTCTCAGGCTGACAGAGAAAAGTCATCTTTCTAATCCAGGCCCTTTTCCAAGAGGGTTAGCATCAGTCATTCACAAGGCAGTGGGAATGACTCATAAATCATTTTATTTGCTCTGTTTCACAGTTTCGTTTTGGTTCTCCTCCTTAGTCCTCTGGTTGCTAGGACTGATGACTTACTTTGGAGCTTTTGTATCATCTTTCTTGGAGATCATTGCTTTATAAATGACAATATCTCATCAAAATGATCTTATGTCCTTTAGCTTTCAAACCGAATTGTATCCCATTACAAAGCGTTGTTTAGGGAGATTCTAGGTCATTTTTATTATGAGTTTCATAAAAGTAAGATAATGCAAAAGGAGATTTTAAGATAAGCCTTCTAGAAAATAATACTTCAATTGACAGCTAATTTACAATTGTTTCCAAGATGCTTTTTTCTCTCCCATCTCACTACTCCTACCACAGAAGCCCATCAAAAAATAACTTTGTTGTGCTTTAATTTTAAAGCTGTAAAGATGGTCTTAGACTTGCACATGAAGACCAGAGAAACATCAGATTAAAATCACCTAACATGCTAGAGCAAAATTAAAGTAGGAATAAGCCAAATGGGTTATTATATTAGAAGTAACTATTTTGCCAAATAAACAGCTCATTAAAATGCCACAGAGTGAACATTAAGAGACTAGGGCAGTATCAAAAAGGTTAGATTGCGGGGCACCTGTATGGCTCAGTCGTTAAGCGTCTGCCTTCGGCTCAGGTCATACCCCAGGGTCCTGGGATCGAGCCCTGAATGAGGCTCCCTCCTCAGTGGGAAGCCTGCTTCTCCTTCTCCTACTCCCCCTGCTTTATTCCCTTTCTCGCTGTCTCTCTGTCAAATAAATAAATAAAATCTTAAAAAAAAAAAACGGTTAAATTGCTGGGCTGCTAACCAATAAATATATGTAAACACACTTCACTATAAATAGGTAATTCCTAGGCAATCCTTCTTCCCCTACCCCTTAAATAAAATCTGTAAACCTGCTACCAGTCTTTCCTGTTCTGTGCATACTACAATAAAGCGGAGAAACAGATGGTGCTAAGCAGTGGTTCAACCTAATAGTAATCATCATCCTCATCCTCATCCTCATCATCAAAATAACAATAATAATGCCAGCTAACTTGTCAAGAGCACTGATCAAATGCTAGGAATCGTGCTAAGATCTCTGCTTTCATTAACTTATACAGACCGAGGAGCAGAGTTAGGCAACTTCAGCAGCAAAAGCGGCTGGTCGGTGGCGTACTGGCCACCGACCGCATCCAGGCTTTCTGACTCCAGAATCCATGTTTAATTACTATGCCGTTTTATCCCATCCACATTTATTTCCTGATGAATTAATATTGAAGGAATGACATTTACCTGTCCATAGTAGTTTCCTTCCTACGAGTGTTTGGCACTCACCAATGTTCATAACTTTTCCCTCTTGTCTTGCCCCTGTTTTATAATTACCTACCTTCCAAATCTATTTTTTCTGCTGCTGTCCACATGGTCCATATGTCTTTTTCAACAGAGCTCTCTTGCCAGTGTCTTGAGCATAGCAGAAGCTGGATTGCAAGGGTGCTGAGTGACTCGGTGAATATTTAGTTGCTTCTCAACGAAGCCATCTCAATCAAATGTTAAAAGGAGCCCTTTGTTTTGAGCGCTCTGCTTTTTAAACTCCTGTTTGCCTTCTTGATATACTTTCCACTTATGAAAACAATTGAAACCCTCTAATCTATTATAAAAATCAGTTCTTGCATCTAGCACTTTACACACACACACACACACACACACACACACACGTTTTATATTTTGCAGAAGTCGTGCTGGCAGTCTGCAGTGGGTACTGAAGTCATTGCTGGCTTCTCACTCAGTAGTGCTCTAGGCTGACTCTGTAAAGTTCTCTTATTCTTTCCTGGGAGGGAGGCACCCCTACAGCACAGACACTTTTCCAATTTTTCTTCAGTTTATGAAAACTCAATTTGTACCGATGATCTAACTCCATGAATATATAATACCCACTGAGTACCAGGCATTCAGGAAACGATCAGAAACTGTCAGAATTCCTTGCAGTTTTGAGTGAGTGACTGATTGAGCAGCCCTAGGTATTTCTGAGACTCACTATGAAAAGAAATATCCATGGATTTATGTCACCTTGTGGAGTTCCTAGTGATTAGCTCTTGGGCATTGTTTAAAAACTCTTTCAGGATAAGTGATGTTTGTAAATTGATTTGTGCAAACACATATATATAATTTATTGCCTTGTCATTTGCATGATGAGTGAGTTTGTTTTCTTCTGCTGAATACTCTTCATTTCCTGAGAACCCTGAAGAACAGTATCATTCAGAGTGGGAAGACAAAACCAGCAGAGGGACTGTTGATGCATTGCTAATGCTCTTCTAGGACCCTCTGTTCCAAGCTACTATTTGAAAATATTCAACATATGAGAGACTCTCAGAACTTTGGTTTCTTCTTATTATTTGTTCCCCCAGGGGTACTTTCATGTATATGTATATGGATGAATGTGTGTGAGATTAAAATTATTGTTAGGTAGAGTCCTGTATGTATCACCATGCTTTTCTGCAGAAGTGGTAGCATATTGTACTCATGCTTCTATACCTTGCCTTTTGCATTTAACAAAGTATCTTAGAAGTGATTTCATTCTCCTCTACCACCGTGGACATTTGATGGTTATCTACCCAATGTCTAAATCTTTCCTCCTTCCCTGCAGTACTCGGTACTTCCCTGCAGGTTTTCACTTACTTATCTGTGCTCTCCTACAAAGCTTCTGGGAAGCATGCCACCCTGGGCTGACTGGCCAAAACTAATCAATATTTTCCATTCTCATGGCTTATGATTTAAGCCTGAACAATCAAGATGAACTTCAGGAATCTCGCTTGGAATTCTGGGGACAGAAGCATTCTCTTCTCCCTTGGAATGGAGCAAGAAACCCTAATTATGGTTGATAAGTCTTCCACTACTACAAGAGAACCAGGCTTCAGATGAAGCTACTATCTTTGACAGTAAGGCAGAGAGATGAGAAGAAACCCGGTTTTTTAGGATTTCCAATTTATGCGACCCAATACATCTCCTTTATTATTTAAATCAGTTTGGAATGGATTTTCTGTTACTTGCAAAATAAAGACTCTTAACTGATTCAGGTACATATAAATCTACCTCATTCTTTTTTTTTTTTTTTTTAAGCTTTATTTATTTGAGAGAGAGAGTAAATGGGGGGGAGGTGCAGAGGTAGAGGGAGAGAGAGAATCTCAAGCAGACTTTTGGCTGAGTGCCGAGCCCAACGTGGGTCTCGATCTCACAACCCTGAGATCATAACCCGAGCCAAAATCAAGAGTCAGACGTTTAACTGACTGAGACACCCAGGCACCCCAAAATCTACCCCATTATTTTTTAAAAATAATTTTTTAATTTTTTTAAAGATTGTATTTCTTTATTAGAGAGATGGAGAGAGCACAAGCAGGCAGAGCAGCAGGCAGAGGGAGAGGGCGAACCAGGCTCCTTGCTGAGCAGGGAGCCTGATATGGGGCTCCATCCCAGGACCCCGGGATCATGACCTGAGCTGAAAGCAGAGGCTTAACCCACTGAGCCACCCAGGTGTCCCTACCTCATTCTTTTTAATGGTGTTAGGAGGAACACGTCACAATATATTAATGAACACTCAGGTTATTCCACTCTGCTTGTACTAACCAAACCATACCAAGTAACCTTACATGTATCTTTATACAAGTCTATCAGTAGGATACGTTGTTGGAAGTCAAGCGGGAGATCTTGGAATATGTGCATAGTTAATTTGCTAGGCTGTATTGGTACATACAAGGAACTAGTGAAGAAGTTGCTGATAGAGCATGAAATATAGAGAATAGGTATATTTTTATTAAATTACTCTTTAAAAAATATTTTATTTATTTGCCTGAGAGGAAGAGAGAGAGAATCAAAAGAAAGCATGAGCCTGGGGAAGGGACAGAGGGTTCCCTGCCACCATGACCTGGGCCAAAGGCAGTCACTTAACTGACTAAGCTACCCGGGAGCCCCTAAATGACTTTCAAAAAACTTGTGGAATACTACATTTCTCAGAAAAAGAAAAAAAATGCCCTTAGAAGCATTATATCGTGTATCCCTAAAGGCATCTTCAGAATAATTGGTTCCAGTGCTCCATTTTACACATGAGGACACTGACTCCTGGGAAGGTCAGGGATTTGTTCACACAGCAGTTCAGAGCAGAGAAGAAATGAGAAGCCGGGTTCCAGACTTCTCACTGGTGCTCTTCCAAAAACAGAGAGACTGCAAACAGATTCCCTCCGATTGCGATAGTAGCTGTTCCCGTAGGCGGAGGGGGGGAGTCTAAGCAGGAGCTTCCCACCATTAGCACCCAAGCCGAGCTGCAACTGGCCCTTTGTTACACAATGAGTCAAGCATATGAATCAGTCCTAAACACTGCATCCTTGCCATGCTCCCTGCAGGGAGGGGGTTCGTTCTATTTAAGGAGTAGGGAACTGAGGAACTGAGACTAGTGCCCTACCAGACTGTGGGCGCAGGCCCCAGCCCTTGGAGCAGCAAGCTGGATTGGCATCTGACATTTTCCAAGGGGCTCTTACTGAGAAGAGATGTGCGAAAGAATGCTGGGTTTTGTGATGCAAATGTAGAGAGAGGGGCCCCGGCCCACCCCTTCTTTTGATTGCGCTGAAAGTCAGAGGGCTCCTCGGGTGTGTTCCCTGCGAAGGTCTACCCAGACTGCCCTGCTCCAGGAAGAAAACAATTACAAGAATCAAACAGTCAAGCAGCTACGCAAGGACTCGGAAAAATTAAAATACAGAAACTCATGTCTGGGAGAGAGAGGGTTTTGTTTTTTGTGTTTTTTTTTGTGTTTACTTAAACAAAAGGTCACAGGTGTGTTTATTTATTGAACACTTTAGAAAAATCTCTTAATATCTCGTCTTAAATTTCTGCAGCTCAATTTCTCCCCACTCCCATGACTAAGGCTAGCTACTTGGTGTTGTTCCTACCCCCACAATTTTAATTGTGGAAATTCACTTGCTTCTTTCTTGGCCCCAGAGAAAATATGATTTTTAAAACTGAAAAAGTATCCTTTAGTGCAACATCTTTGTTTTACAAATGAGAAAAGGGACTCCAGTGATTACATGGAGAAGCAGCAAGTCTATGTGTAGCTTGGCCTAAGAGCTAGGCTTCCAGGCTCCGTGCCCCATAATATCTTCAGATATAGAATCATATAATTGATTTTCTTTATTTAAAAAATTACATATCTGAACGAATAGAAGCATCTACCCATATTTATAGTCATTTTTCTAAAACATAAGATACCATTAGCTCTGCTTAAAAGAATATTTTTAGAGGTTCATGTAGAAGCTTGTAAGGTATGACATTTCACGATTATAGCCTACTTTGAAATACTGCAAGAAAAAAAGTGAAGCAAAATGTAAACAATTGTTAAATCTAGGTGATGGGAAAAGGGTGGTCCTTGTACTATTTTCTCTACCCTTTTTTTTTAAACTATTTTGAGAGTTCTTATAAAAAGGGAAGAAAAATCACACCAACACATTAAGCATGTCCTGGAATTTGCAAGTTCAATTTTTCTGAAGTAATACATGTTCACTGATGAGAAGGTAGCAAGTATTGGCTCATAAAAGAAAAACAAAGTAACGGTAACCTGCTCACAACCCTATTCAGAGAAATCTATTATCAGCATTTTGGGGAATATCCTTCTAATCCGTGTTCCTTTTTTAAAAATATTTTAGTTATTTATTTGAGAGGGACAGAGATATTGAGAAAGAACATGAGCCGGAAGGAGGGAGAGCAGCAGACTCCCCGCTAAGGGGGGAGGCCGATCATTGGGCTTGATCCCAGGATCCTGGAATCATGACCTGATCTGAAGGCAGACACTTAACTGACTGAGTCACCCAGGGGCCCCAACTAGTCGTGTTCTATGTATACATTCACAAACATTTATCTGAAAATGTGGGTCATACTTCACAGTCTATTTCATGATCACATTTTAACTTAATATAGAGTAAACAACTCTCTCATTATTGAATTATCTTCTATACCTTTTCAGAGATGTATATTGATGTGTTATTATTTATTTAACCAATCTCCGCTTTTAGGCCACTTTGAGATTTCCCCCAATATGTAAGTAACGACCACTAGAGAGTCTGATGAGCATTCTTGGAGTCCAGGCTGCACACATCCACAATTATTTCCCGAGTACTACAGAACGTTTTTTTCTGTGCCAGGCTCTGTAGTCAATAAGGGCTTTCATGCATAATCTTGTTTACTCTCCGAACTGATGAGGTGTTCATTTTTATCACCCTCATTTTGTAGATAACAATTTCAGGCTGCAAGGTAAGTACATAGACTTAAACCTGTGTCTTGTAGTCCCCAAAATTCATGTTCTGAGACACGAAGCTCCCTTGCTTGTGTGTCCTAGATGTGGGATTGCTGTGAACCTTTCTGAGATCATGCATATATGAGCCGTCGTATTGCCTTCCAGAAAGCTGTGGCGCTTACCTTGTCGCATTACTGATTTAAAAAAAAAAAAAAAAAAAAGCCAGATTGGTTAAAGTTTGATTTCTTATGCTTTATAAAACAGTTGGCTTTTTTTTTCTTTTGAAAAAAAGACTTTTCCTTGGATAAAGAAAGTCTCCATTTCACTTTTGGAAAGTAGGACCGTTATTACGGCACTCTTCTTTCCACTTCTGTTTCCCCCTTTACTTCTCTTGGACTTTAAAAACCAACGAGGTGAGGTTCATTGGCTCAAATGTATGTGTAGGCGGCTGGTATCTCATCAATGTCTGAAAAAGCCGTCGCAACAGGATCATGAGAGTGACTGCTTTTAGCTGATGAAAACCTGTGTTTTTCTCTTTTTCCTGGGCCCACATCTACATTTTCTAGGCCTCCTGGCAGGTTAGTGTGGCCGTTTGATTGAATTACAGCCAGTGGAATCCTTCATCTCATCCTCCCTTCCCAATGATGGCACAGGGACAAACTCAGGAAGACCACAGAAACCATGTCTTGAGGATGGCACATGTTGCAGCTGAGGTCTCTGAACGAAATCACGGCACAGAGCATTGGACTGTTACATGAGCAAAGAATAAAATTATACTGTGTTGAGCCCTTGAAATTCTGAGGTTTGTTACGACAGCTAACGTTGTCTTGACCAATACAAGGATTTTTGCTTTATATATTTTGAAGACCATTGATACTTCTCTTGGACTCTTCCCGATTTGTCAAGGAAATGTGATGCCCTTGCAGGGATGGTCTCTTGAATCATTGTTGTATAAATCTAATATTTGCTCTGAGGGGTACTATGTTCTTGGGGAGGAATAAAATAACAGTCTAGTTTATCTTGCCTTAAAAAAAATGATTCCTGGCTCAGTCGTTAAGTGTCTGCCTTCAGCTCAGGTCATGATCCCAGGGTCCTGGGATCAAGGCCTGCATTGGGCTCCCTGCTTGGCGGGAAGCCTACTTCTCCCTCTCCCACTCCCCCTGATTGTGTTCCCTCTCTCGCTGTCTTTCTCTGTCAAATAAATAAATAAAATCTTAAAAAATAATGATTCCTTTTTCTTGCACTTCAGGTGCAGAAAGGTGGATTAATCATCCTCATCAGTTCCTTACACATGACCATGATTGTTCCCTGGAAGATCCCTCATTTGTTACAACTATATTTTTCCTTCATTCCTAATACTCCTTTTTCTTTCTCTCTAGTACATATACATTATAAGGTGTTTGATATATTCACTTGGATTTGTATATATTTCTATAGAATTGGTTTGTTGTATTTAAATAGTGCTATAGATCTCACTTCATTTCTTACCATTTTTACTCAACAAACTTTTCATAACCCATCTATATTATGTATTTATCGCTAATTTTATCTGTTGCGTATAGTACCACTCATCTTCTCCTAGAGACGGACTTCTAGGCTGCTTTCAACTCACCGCAGCCACACATACATAATACAGTGGTGAATGGCATGAGTCCTTTACTGCTCTGTGAGAATTTCTCAAGGAGATACCTGGAATTGCCGAGTTACGCGACATAAGTGCTGTCTGGTTGCTTTCTGGAATGGCTCAACAATTTACATTCTCTGTATGTAAAGCCTCTCATGGCTGTGCATCATCCTAAGCAAATGGCATTATCGCCCCCTTCTAACTTTTTTCCATTTTGAAAGGTGCAAAATAAAATTTCATGTTTTAATTTTCAACTGTTTTAATTCATATATCTCTTATTAATAACAAAGTGTGGGTAGCTCTTGAGTAATGTCTTAGGCATTCAACTTCCTCTTCTATGAACTGCCTGTGTTTCAAGGCAAAATAGTAGAGTGCTCTGTTTCTCACAATCCACCTGTGAAAACCTGTAAGAAGTGTGAAAACAATATGTTCTGGCTCTTCCTGGTGTCCAACAAACTTCTCTTTAGATAATGTCACAGGTTATCCAAAACCTGATAGACTCATTCATTCACTCATTCATTCATTCCAGAAAAATGTGTCAGGCACTTTAACATATGTTAGGGGTACAGAGAAGAATACAAGTTACATAGCACCTGGCCTCTTGGTACCCAGGAGATGGTAGAAGAGAGAGAACCATGTTTTGTTGTTTGACTTTGTGGAGGAGTATAAACATCTAGGTGTGAGCTACATATATTCTGATATATGCATAAGATTCCTCTTCCATCTTTTCTTTTTGCAATTGAGTTGGAAGTATCCCTAGTAAATATGAACTATGGACTCCTGGTATACAGGTCAATAGATGCTGCTCACAACTAACAAAAGAAAAAACATACTGGTTCCACCACTTATTAACTCAAAAGTTCAAGGAGGCATCTTTTCTTAAAAAGAAAATCTTAAGTACCAAAATGTTTTACCAGCGTATACTGTCCCTAAAAAAAAAAAAAAAAGAGCTGTAATCTAATCCACCCCTCCCCCTCCCAAGTCTGTAGCTGAAGGAATGAAGTTCAGAGGGATGTAAAAAAATCCACAGTGTAGAGCCTTCTGGAGCTCTTCCCAATACACCACCCTGGTTCTATTTTTTTAAACGTTGTTTTCATTTGAAACTAGATTCATGCAGCTTGCTCATGCAAAATGAGAATTTAAAAAAAAAAACAAAAACTTAGGGTCTGGAAAGGAAGAGAAGGATTAAATTAAGAGTTCTGCTAGGATGTAGCCATCATGATCTAATGCACCATGGGCAGCCCAGCTTCAGGGAATACTGACTTTCAAGGGTGGGAGCTCCCGAGGACAGCTGGCACTCAGCTGGTCATGTTGCTAACCTCATGTTGCCTCAGTGTCTCCCATAAACTCAAGTGATGCTATTTAGGCTTTTCTTTCTTTCTTTCTTTCTTTCTTTTTTTTTTTAAACATGCGGCACAGGAAATTTTTCCTCAATGCGTGTAAGAGCTGTTTGATTCCCCGAAGAAAAAGATTTGGCAAGTCAGTTAAGAGGAAAGTAGAAGCGCCGAACACATGAGCACATTTTAACAATGTCCAAGTGTAACTTTTATTGCCAACAGTAGACATGCACTGGAACTTGAAACGCAGCCCAAATGCTAAAAGCAGTTGTTTTTATCTGTGAGGAGAATGTTGTGGTTTCGTTCTAAGATGAGTCACTTGTTCTGATTTATCCAGTTAGTAAACGCATCTGATTTGTTTTCATTAGGGAGTTGAAAGTTTGTTTTTGTTTGTTTTGTTTTTATTTTTGTAACAGTAAAGAAAACGATTAGGTCTGGTAAGAAAATGAGGAAACACAATTTTTTTGAAATGCTCAATGAAGATAAAGCCAAGATGTCACCTGCCATGCACAATGAAGAGGGCTTGGAGCCTTGGCATTAAGAGGGAAACTTGGGAATTCAGAAGCCTAGTACTCTGCTGTCAGCATCTGACAGCATCTTTACAAGGCTATCTTAGGTTGCCAAATCAGAAAACTAAGCCTTTTGTGCGCTGTGATCTTAATTTTGTCCAACGTATTAAATGATTTCATGATGGGATATAAGTGACATTTATACATTTGCTAAAAAAGACTTCAAGTTTTTCTAGGCCTACTCTGCAGAACTAATTAAACCAAATGATCAGTTAACTCATCAATCTGATGAAAACTATTTACTGAGTGCTTACTACCTGTAGGCATTTTATGGGTCAGTTGATGCTATGACATTGCTGGGAAACAGGCACTGTGACCAAAGAATTCAGCCACATTTATATTAAAGTTGTCAATTGTTTCCTATGCCTTTCGTACTGAACAAATCATGGCCATTACAATGGCCATTACATTTCTCCCCCATTAACTTATTTTCCTTCTTATTCTTTAACTTAAAGAAATGGTACATGATATAGAATTTTAAATGTATATATTTGCAAGACCAAAACCGCCTACTTGAACAATTTTATGTAACAGATAATTTCCTCATATAATAAATAGACTATCTTCTATTGATATATATAATACAGGTGCTATCATGTAATAAATATTCTCACTGAAGTAGAAACAGTGCTGAGCCATCCATGAACTGGGTCAACATATTTTTGAGGACGTAAAGTGATCAGGTGCCATTCAGAGTTTTGATTGAAATCTGCTGTGTCGGAGGGACAGGAGATCTAAGCTAACTTCAAGACGGTAAACAATTTACTCAAATAGAAAAAAAGGAGGGGCAAACAAATCTGCTTGGAACCATTGTCATCCGCGGTTGTTTTTCAAGTCCCCTGGGATTACCCATACCCGGTAAATGGTATTTTGTCTTAAACTTAGTGGAGTGGATTGTCATTGTAGTGGCTTTTTGTCTGTGAAGAATTTATCAGGCTCGCTCTCTGGCTTCCATCTCTCGGCAGGACAGAAAAGCCTGTTTCAATATCTCTGGGCATACCTAATATTTAGAAAGGTAAGCCTGTGTAGCAAACGTGAAAGAGCTCCTCTCTCTACCCTGATGGCTTTACTCAACCATGTTTCCTCTTTTATCATTTGTTGGAAAAACCCTTTACTATCTCTTCTTAGTTCCTTGTCCTTTGTTAGCTACAAAGAGCAGATTTTCTTTTGTAAATCCTTAGTAATTAAATGAGCACTTCAGTGGCTGTAGCCTTCAATGGCTTGTTTCCTAGGTTTTTGCCTTTGACAGTCATATTTTGCAAAGGCCCCTGAGATGACTCGGCATCTTCCCCTACTTAACACTAAACCAATTGAAGCCCGTGCTCGCTGCACGAAGGAGGAAAAGATTCATTAAGGGCACTTCATTAAGGGGCTGAAATGGGACGCTCCAAATGCGTCTGAGCCAACTGCAGTCCAGAGGAGCTGTCTATTAGAGAGCCACAAAGACAGTTTCGGAAACTGAACTCCAGCTCCAGTGCATGGGATTAGGGAGAGTGATGGGATTAGTGTTTAATGACTTGGGGCAGGAGACAAAGGGAATTTCGACAAAGAGGCTTAGATATGGAAGAATTAACACTCTCTATTCCAACCAGGCCTCTGATGACTTCCAGCATTCTTTTCAGACTCAAAAGCCAAGGGAAGAAGAGAAAAAAAAAAAAAAAAAAAGATGAGCAAAGCTTTAATACTTTCCTAACTTTTTTTTTTTATTACAACAACAATACAGAGGAAATAAAAGAACCCTCTTCAGTCCCTTGCAATGGAAACCTCTTTTAAAAAATAAGCATCTACAATTGTATAATTAGTGGCAAGGTGAGCTTGCCCAGGGCTTCTAGCATGTGCCAGAATGCCTCTCTGCTTCCCCACGCTAGAGCAAGTCCCAAACCAATGCAGACACTGAAGCAAAACCCATAGTGGCAGAGCCCCAGCTAAGTGGCTTTAAAAGTGCTCCCCTCTCCGTGGCTGTTTATGCTACAGGTGCAACCAAAGGGCCAGAGAGAAACGGCTTCATTGTAAAACCTCCTCCCGGCCCCATCTGGCTAAGACTCAAATGATTCCAGTGTCTATGGCCTGAGAAGTGCTTCATGAAATGAGGTGATTATCCTGCCTACGTGAGGGGATAACTTTGGAAACGTGCTTGAAGGTTGAAAGTGCTCTTGAAAAAGAATCAAGTCAACTTGGAGCAGGGGGGGGGCGATGTTGGAGCTTATCTATAGCATTTCCCCTTGCTTGGACAAGAACACAGTATCATTATCTAAACACGAAGCCAAATTTAAGTGGCTGACCCTGGAGTGGAGTATTATTCCTCGGGCTGTTAAGTAAATAGACTCAGAGCACCAAACGCCTTGGAGCAGTAAGTGTGTGATTATGCCCCGCTGTTGCAAATGGCAAAATGCAGGTGCAAATGTTACTGTAGGCAAAAGTACAATCCAAATAGTGCCGTAAATGAGCTCGTACTGTAAACCAATTCAACATGTCCTTATTTTTAACCGAACTAAATCACTTGCAGAAAAGCTGGGTATTCATTTCATGTGTTAGTCTGTATGAAATGGTCCTGGAGCAGTTCTAGACACCAAGGTATTATTTAACCCCTGTGGTTTAGTGGGACAATGGCGGCCCCCTGCCGTAATCCATTCAGGGGCGATACCGGGAGTCAGTGTGAAATTAAATACATTACAGGGAAAGAGCTTAATGCGTTTTATAGGCAGTTGTTCATCCACATCAAACTTTAGTTTTTAAAATCTGAACATTTGATCCCACGACAGGAACCGTGCTTCAAGTCAGAGATTGCCACGCTGCGCTGCTGGAAGGTGGAAAAAGAGGAATTGCCCAGACTTCAGTTAAGGTACGAGTGGCTGAAAGGAACCATTTCCAATCATCTGAGCTCTACTGGGCCAGTCGGATGCCAAAGGCCTAGGTAGCATTTGATCAAGTTGCTACAGGGCTCAGACCTGCATTTATTGCCCCTTACTTTTCTGCTAACATTTCTGCTTGAAGGATCGATGTTTTTCCAGCGTAGTGGAACTCCCTTTTCTCATAGCTAAATTGAAGTAGGGTATAATGGGCTTCCCTCACCTCACTCCCAGTCCCTCTTGACCCCAACATGGTCTAGAAGTCTGTTCTTTGTTAAATTGAAAATGTGTAGAAATTTTTATAGAGATCTTCAGCTATATAAATAGCTTTGAAAATTGTTGTAACTTTAAAAACAGGTCAAAAAGGAAATTGAACAGCTAGTGAGTTTCATACCATTCAGTCAGCTTTTTGAAGGGCCGCATTGGCCTTCCTAGTAAATGGTTGCTTTTATTGTTGGGGTTTCCACCATTTTCTTGAGGCAGCTTTTAATAGAAAAGGGAGCTTTGGTGGAATTTTCTGGTAGAATGTCTAATAGATCACTAATGGCCCCTGCCACCGCGTTCAGACGTCAAGAGCAGTTTCTGTCCTGGGAGTGTGACCTGCATGCCATCACACTGCTGGCTGAACCTCTGATTCTGCATGAATATTGATGACTTCCTCAGATGAGGGTGGCCCCATTTGGTTCCCAGGCAAGTTCCTGAACTCTCTGGGCCCACAGGTGGATCCTGTGTCCTCACAGATGGTGGCTTTCTGTGTTTGGAGCTTTTGGACCAAACTCTGCTTCTTTGGGTACAAAAGTTTATCAAAAAGCTCTCTGCTGATATCTTTTTATAAAAGAGGGCAAGGGTTTGTTTATGGCTCTTTAAAATATGGTGAAATTTAGAAAAGATTTTTCCTTGGTATTGTATGGGAAGTATAAGAACTTAAAAGCAGTGATTCTTAATCTTGGATTGGGGGTGGCGTGGGCAGGAGGAGCAATAAAATTATTGGAGGGGTCCAGTAATCCACTTGTTGTGTAAGCATTTTCTAGAACCTGAATAACTAACATGTGTCACATAGATTACTATTTTATAATAATGTCAGAAGATGGTATTATGATTAACACCGAGTTATTTGAAAAGGTTTACTGAGATTATAGTCATTTTCATCATAAACATTTTCTCAAGCCATACCAAAAGTTCAGCTCATATCCCATAGGACTCTGAAACTTTTTTGTGGATGTTGGAAGGTCTGGTAGAGAACTCTATCAATGCCAGCAATAAAAACTCAACTCATAGTAGGCCAAAGAAAAATTACTGGCTCAGGTAGCTCAGAGACACGTGGGACTCTGTTTGCCTTTTCTTGGCTTCATTCTCAGGTAGGCTTGTCCATGGGGTAACGAGAGGGTCACAGTCCTCGCTACATTGATTACACAGTCCTAAACTGTTGGGAACTCATCAAAGACTTTATCAAACTCCAAAACAGAATTCAGATTGCCTAGCCCTACTCCGTGGGTCTACCTCTGGACTAAACCACAGGGGTTAAGTGAGGTGTAGAAGGCAATCTGATTGGTCAGCCTGAATCACATGCTCACTTCTGCAAGAGAAGGAGAGGCGGAGTCCTTTGATTTATAGCCCTAGCAGAGTCCCAGAGAGAGAAGGAGGGGCCAATTTGCAAACAAAAAAGGAGGTGATGAAGAGACAAGCAATGCTGACTGACTGCAAGAAGGTTTCACATATTTATACTTCTATTTACAAGACTTGGGAATCGCTATTCTAGAGTTATTGTTATTATTTTTGACATTTTAACTAGAATCCTCCAACAAGTATTAGAAGTCAGCTAAGCACAAATGAGACCATTGGGAATACCCTGGGAGGCACTGTTTTGCAGCCAGTCCCAGTGGTGGCTTGTGTACCTGCATGTACTTCCAAGGGACAAGAAGAATGTAGTGTTGGAAGGGCAGCTCCCAAAAGAAAAAGATCAAAAATTCCTTAAAATTCAGATCTCAATTCTTTCCTGTAAGTTTCAGGCAAAACAAAATAAACTGTCTCTTTCTCTCTCTCTCTCTCTCTCTCTCACACACACACACACACACACACACACACACACACACCCCACCACCACCACCATCATCACTGCCACCAAACTGATACAAGCTATAAGGGTTAATTCCAAAAAGACAAAAAGTATTTATTTCTAAGCCTCTCCACTTATCTTTAATTTTTGTGTACTTTCAGCATGAGTGCCTTGGATGGGGAAGGTCATTCTTAAGATCCAGAACTCTGAATAATGTGAGTCTCCTTATTGCTCGGCCTCCAGGTCATGTCTTCCTTTTCTTCCTGGATAACGCATTCCTTTCCAGGAATCAATAATTTTGTAATTAGTGCTCATTTCTATTCCTTATGCCTTTCTCCACCAGTCTTTCCACCTGTATTTATCCCTTCTGGCATTCTCCTCATTTCCTTAAATTTCCCTGTTTTCCCCCATTTTTTGAAATAAAATCATTTTAAGTCCTTAACCTTTTTCAGTTACAAGCTGGACCAACACTGGTATAATGTAAAGAATAGGTTACTTGACTTACATTAATAATGATGATGGTGATAAAGATGACAATGATGAAAATGAGCATTAATTAAGCTTATTATTTCTTAAGCACTCTCTCAATATTATCTTATTTAACCCTTACACTGACTCTGTTAAGTTAGAATAATAGTTCCATGTTAATTTTGTGAGGGTTGTTTGGTCTTTGAACCCATTTATGATGTTTGAGAAATTCCTTAAAATATGAATTTTGATGGAATTTCCCAGCATAGAAGCCAGAAAAAGGTCAGATACTTATTGCCATAGACTCGCTTGCCCCTCGGGTATGGACATGAGACCTACACTCAGCCAAACACAGAGGTACCTGCTCAGACTTTAAGATAGCTTGAGATACAAAAAAGAGGTAAGTAGATAATTTATTTCTAGAGTAATGGTGGCATAGGTGGCTTCAGCATTTCATTTCCAGGGTCTGCAGGGGCTGCATAGTAGGCTGTGGCATCCAGTGTCCAAGGCTAGCAGCAGTGATGGACAGACCCTATTATTCAGAGTGAGCAGCTCCACTGACAAAGTCCCTATCTAAATAACTTTGTGGCTTCCTTTTGGCTATGCTTCTGGCTATTGTCTAGACCCTTTCTTCTGCTATTTCTGAGACTGGTTCTCCGCCTTCCTGATGTGTTCAGAAACAGAAAATATAATACAGGTGCTGTTCCTGGAGCTGAGCAACACAGAAGTCTTGTCCTTGAGCTCCTTCCGATCCTTGCAATCAATTCGCTCTTACCTAAATCAGCAGCCACATTTAGTTTATATTACTTAAAACAAAGAACTCTGATGGATACCAGAATATTATTTTAAATTGCATTTTATAGATTTGGAAGCCCAGGCTTAGAGAAACAAATGCATTGTGCAAGGTCAAGCAAATACTATCAGAGCCGGGCTGACTTGTGAGTTCATATTCCTCTACTACTCTTCGTACAAGGGGGAAGAAAAGACTACCAGTAAATGAATTTTGTCTGAATATAACTTAGGAAGAGTTAGGTATCCTTGACTAAAGTCTCAATTCTGGAAAAATCTTTCCCGAAGTCACAGTTTATTTGGATAACCTTCCTTTTTCTAGAAAATGAGAAGTCTGGTCTAGATCAGTGACTTCTAATTATTGGTGATGGGGTCACAGAACCATAGGGGGGAAAAATACCTCCATGAAAGCTATGGATCTCCTTCTTAGCAAAGTGGATATAAAATGTGTTACACCTAATTCCACCCCAAGCCTCATCCTTTGATCTCAGTGAATCCCAGGCTGAGAACCCACAACTAGATTAGATGACCTCTCTGTTTGGCCCTTCCAAATAAAATGCTACATGATTCCACCGTCTGGATGAATTTGTTATAACGAGTGAGCTCAATTTCTCTCTCAATCAATCTCTCTCTCTCTCTCTCTCTCTCACACACACACACACACACACACACACACACACACACACCACTATCTCAGGACAGGGGTTTGAGTTAATCGCAATTTTTCATGCACTATCTTCATTAAGACAAGATATTTGAGAGGACTGGAGATCACACAGTATCTTGTGACAACTGCCTAAAGCATTTAGGGCTGCTTGGTCTTGAGAAAAGAACGCTTAGACATGATAATTTGTATCAGTCACTGCAAGTAACTGATATTTGCTACAAATAACTGAAAATCCAACCAAAATTGGCTTAAGCAATATGACATTTACAATCTCATGTGACAAGGAATTGGGAGATGAGAGATACAGAGCTGGTAAATCCACTTAAAGACTTCTCTCTGTTCTGCCATCTCACAGGATGTGGCTTGTCCCCAGATCCTCAACATGGGGTGGCACTTTGGCAATTTTTTAAGAGAGCATGTTTACTTCTGCTTTTAACCATTACTGAGTAACTAGTATCAAATTCACCCTCTCACTGAGAACTATAAAACTTGACAAGTAAATAAGGCAATTGCGTTCAGGTACTGGATGACAGGCATTGGGCTGTGATCCTTGAGAGAAAGGAAATACACAAGATGAGCCACATTTTCTGCCTGGGAGCACTTTCTTGTTACAGGACAAGGAAGTAGAATCAAATAGAACAATGGTCTTGCTGAGCTGAGGGAAAAAGATCAGAGTTCCAGGCTCCTGAAGTAGCTGGAGTTTCCTGGGTAGGGTACTGGAGAAGAAGAGAGCTGTGCACAAGAGCATGTAAATTTATGAAAATTCCTTGACTGAAGGCTAGGCTATGCAGATGAAGGTTGAAATTCCATGAGACATGGTACAGATAAACTGCTGTGGGGATAAAAACTGAAGAGTAATAACAGAGGCTAAGCAGTTTAGGAAGATGTTGGAGTTCTGGCCCATAGAGGAAAGATTTTGAGACTCTAGAAAGGCCATATTTTATTTTATTTTTAATTTTTCTAAAAGATTTTATTTACTTGCTTGACTGAGAGAGAGACAGTGAGAGAGGGAACACAGCAGGGGGAATGGCAGACAGAGAGAGAAGCAGGCTTCCCACAGAGCAGGGAGCCAGATGTAGGGCTTGATCCCAGGACTCCGGGATCATGACCTGATCCGAAGGCAGGTGCTTAACTACAGAGCCACTCAGACTCTCCTAGAAAGGCCATATTTTATAAAAGAATGAGAACCATTCTCCAGGGTGCCTATCCTAGAAAAAAGCAAACAAACAAAATCCAACAACAATAAATTGTTGGATTTATGTTAATGAATAAAACTAAACATGAGTATCAATAAACTATACCAATAATTTGTCTGATAAGACAAACCCGATATGCTTAAAAAGAAGATAATCAAATATCTTATGACATATCTTCCAAATTGTCTGGTATATAATTAAAGATGCTTAAACATGTAAAGAAAAAAAAAAATACAATCCACAATCAAGTGGGAAAAGAGCCTTAGAAAGAGACCATGAGATGATTCATATGTTGGTATCATTAGGCAAGGATTTTAAAGAATCCATTATGAATACATTCAAGGACTTCAAGAGAAAGATGGTCATAAGGAGTAAACTGATGAGAGACCATCCACAGAGTTCACCTGAATTTAAACCATCCTTTTAAAACACTGATTTCAATAAAAAATGGTTTGGTGCAACTTCCTTCCTGAGAGTATTCACATAAATATTCCCAGGTGGGGATATTGTAAAATAACATTCGAGCCAAAACTAGGATGACGTAAAAGATAGGAGAGGAGAAGATGGAGTAGGTAATCAACAATCACTTTCAACTATGAGAGTCTGTTTCTCTTACCATCAGCCCTGGGAAAGGGAAAGCATTAGACACACGGGATGAACGGGGCTCTCGGTCATGCCGTATCTTTTTCCTAGGGAGTCCCGACTGTGATAATACCGGAAGAGCAGGCACTGCAAGGTAGGATGAATTAGGTTGTTTTGGAGCAATGCAGAGTCAGATTTACATCTAACCACACTGCTGTATGTTACACTCACAAACACCTGGAGTTTACCTTCTCCTGTACTCCTGGATTAGTCCACCCCTGTTCCTAGAAAGTCACTGAAACTTGTGTGACCAGACTGAAGTGTAGCCACAGAGCTTCGAGCTCTGGGTATCAGTACGAAGAGTGATTCACAGAAGATGCCTGATAAATAGCTGTTAAATGAATGAATGCATTCTAGCCATCTACTGTATTTAATGAGGCTTGAACTTGCAATAAGGCATACGGTATCTCCCACCAGTCTCCAAAATTCACCAACACTCTCTCACCCAATCAGTAAGACACTCCCTGCAGAACCTCCCTCAGAATTTCAGTGCTGATTTTGAGATCCTTTTCTCAAAAGGTCATGAAGGGATACATTCATGTAAAGCAAAACCAAGGATGAATCATCTTAATACAAGAAAAGTGATGATGTCTGCCCCATGATTTTTTTTTCTCTCTATCTCAAGGGCATGGAGAATGATGACCCAAGTGGTAAAGAAGGCTCCCCCTGCTTCCTCAAACTACTTCTGCTCAAAATATTATCAAGGGGGCCTTGCATTTGCTCTCCATTCTCTGACTACCAATGATGTTAAAATAGTCTCCTTCTACGTTCAGTGCAGAGAAAGCCATCCAGGTGCTGCTGCAGGAGAGAGAGGGAGACCGACCCCTGCTGCCATCTCTCCTCTGTCTTGTCCCTCTTCACTCCCTCTCACAGTTCCCCCCAACTCTCTTTTTGCTTCCCCCCGCCCCCACCCCACCCTAACTTTACCCAGGGTTTACAGTAGTTACCGGAGCTGAGCATGCCCATTAGCTGCAGGCCAATCTTGTCTGCAAGCAGGAAACTATAGGAATTCTCCCCTAGTGGTGTTTTCATTCTCTGTGTGAGCTTAATCCTGGGGATTAACAAATGGATCAGCCAGCGGACCTCCTCTTACCGAGACAGAATGGGCAAGTTCAAGCACGAATCATCCCCGAAATGTCTGGTTCTGCAGGAGCTAGGAATACAACACCGACCAGGCACTGGACAGGGTGTGTCCCTAGAGGAGGGCCAGGTCACAGAAGAAATAGTTTTGCTGTCACGGTACCTCTGCTGCTGCTGACTTCCCCTGTCCCCTCCTTCTCCATGCACTGCTGTCACTGTCTTGCAGCCCTCATGCGGGCCCGACCACCCCTATCTGGCCCCTGAGTTTCCTGTTTCCCCCTGCCACCTATAAACTTCATGGTTTCTCCTGTTTCTCCCCTGAGCACTATGGATCTGCCCAGAATCCATTTTCTTCCAGCTATGTCCCATGTCCCATTCTTGGATAAGTGATTTTAGTGGGAAAGTGCTCTGACAAGAAGGGATGTAAGAGAGATAGGGGAGACCAGAGGAAGACAGCAAAACAAGGACCGGGTTTCAGCTAGACAGTCGTTTCAGTCTGCAGGCAACTGTGGAGGAGAAACTGCCCCACGTAACAAGTTCTCTCTTGGGGCAAAGGACCTGGTATTTTGCACTTCATGTTAGTCACGCATTGGTTGCTGGCATCAGGTGAAGATGACCTTCCAGGTGAGCTGGCTCCCGTTCATCCACAGTTCTCCACAGAAGAGGGCAACTGTGGGATGGACACAGCTCCTCGTGAAAGGGATCCAGGCAGGATACTGCAGCACCCACTAACTATGGAAGAAGTGGCCTCAGTGACTTCGGCTCAGCCTCAGCTCATACAAAAGCATAAAACAACCAGAACATCGGGTGATAAGAAAGGAAAAAAAAAGGACTGGTAGCCCTGCTCAAGGGGTGATGCCAGGTTGGTCATCCATTTCTAGGAAGTGTATACAGGTTTTTGCACTGTTCTGTGTCATACGACCTCCTCCCAACTCCACCTTCTGTTTCTCTGTACACAAATAACAAAAGCCCATTTCTCCTTCCTATTTAACTTGGAAAAAGTTCTTGCCCAAATATTTATTGGGCTTTTCCAAAGAGTGCTACATCTTCCTAACCATGGCATACCATCTCTCCATCAGAGCCACTGCTCTAAGCTTATTCCCCAGGCATATCTCCTCCACAAAGAGTTGTTTCTTCTTCTTCTTTTTTTTTTTAAAGGATTTATTTATTTATTTATTTATTTATTTATTTATTTATTTATTTATTTATTTATTTGACAGAGATCACAAGTAGCCAGAGAGACAGGCAGAGAGGAAGGGAAGCAGGCTCCCTGCTTTGCAGAGAGCCTGATACGGGGCTCGATCCCAGGACCCTAGGATCACGACCTGAGCTGAAGGCAGAGGCTTTAACCCACTGAGCCACCCAGGCACCCCGAGTTGTTTCTTCTTGTTGCTTCAAAAACATAACCTTTTTCCATCCTTCATTCCTCAAGTACAGAAGATGGGAAGTTGAAGATGACTCAGAGGAATTACAAAACAAGAAAGGAAAACCTAACCTGGATATCAGACCCCTAATTCCATCAGCCATGCCCTTCACAGAAAGGCAGCTTAGTTACTGTTCTCTCTGCCCTTAGTTGCTTGCCCCAGAAAACAACCTTCTCTTTCAAGCCTCACTTTCCTGGGACTCCCTGAATGCTAGTCTCAAGTTTACTCCACAGGAAAGGGCATGCTTTGGTAATTCTTTTGGGTAATCATATTTTGAAGTCTTATTTTACTTCTGACTTATTTATTGCCTTTTGGGTCTTTATCTTATCTTGTGAAAATGTATGTATATTTGTACTCAACCTTAAACAGAAAAATGTACGACTAGATAATTGGGAAATTAATTTCTCCACATCTTCTATGAAAGTCATTTCCCTGATCATCTACTTCCATGATGCTGAGATTTAGGGAAAATGTGACACCCAGCTAAAACCCGCATTTGCTAGCCTCCCTTGCAGTTAAGTGTGATATTCTGGCTAATCACATGTTCACAGAAGTGATGCATATCATTTCTTAATCAAGTTGGATTCCAAGGAATGGGCACTCTTCTCTCTGCACGTTGTCTCCTACCAGTTGTAAGTTAGAGCTTGTGTAGACAAATTAAACTGTCATAAGATTTATGCTTACAAATGGTGCTTAAATATGCACTATCTCACTAGCTGTCCCACCGTGTCATAGGAGTCCAGTCTAGAGCTCTACTCCTTCTGTGACTCTTAGAGCTAATGACGGTAGTCACTCCACGTCCTTATGAAAGAGAGGATGATGGCACTACTGTCTGAGTGAACAAAACTGACACTGGGGGATGGCGGAGCTCCACGAAAGGGTTTTCAACACTATGATAATGACAAATCGACCATGAAAATGAGACAAACTTTTCTCTTATTTAAATCACTGAGTCTAGTTCAGCACTCAAACATACATCCTAACTAATTCAGCCCAGGTGGACTGGACTTTGTTCAGAGACTGAACCAACTGAATGGAAGCCATCATGGCTGAGACAAAGAGGGAGTGGCTGGGGAAAATATAGAGCATTCCAAAATAACAATTGGAGGGACTGGAAGAGTAATTGTTTTTAATGTCAAAGTCGTCCCCTAATCAAATGTGATGTGGAAAAATACATACAAGGGAAAGAAACAATTGAACCAATAACATCATAACCCCTTTCCATGAATCCATCTAAGTTATATCCCATTTTTTTACTTCTAAGAGAAAATAAACTCCTGTTATAAGTTTATTAACAGCAACAACATTATTAATAGCAGTTTGATTTATTTGATTTGATTTGATGTTGGGGCAACAGAAACAACAGAAGCAATTTTGCAACTAATATTAAATCAATTTCCTGAGAAAATCACCCCTTGTTGGCTCTTTAGTATTCAGGTCACTATAATGTCACTTGACACTTTGTGGTAATATTTTCAAGCTAGTCCGAGACATGATGCATATCCCCCAATGTTTCAGATGCTTGGCATTAATTGAGGGAACCAAGACATCCACTGTCTGTGTTTTCTCTTTACAGAAGGATTTTACAGAGGTTTATATGAAGAGGGAATATGATCAGTGTTCAGCCAAGGAGGCTTATCCTATACTACTAACAACGGGATAGCTTAGCTGAGATGGACTTGTTTAGCTGGTTTCTTCAGTCCTGGAAACCTCTCCCCGTTTGCCACCCCCACGCCCATGCCTGTGTCTGCATTCTGAGCCCTGCATTTCTCCCTAGTTCCTCTTTTAGAACCTCTTCTTAGTCTTACTCTCTGTCCATTCTTTATATTCTCACACCATCCATGAAATCTTCTTCTACTGTTAATTAAAGCTTTCTGTTCCCGACTGGTGTTTCTGAAGCCCATAACTTCTCTGGGCTTAGCGTCTGTTTAGTCCTTAGGTACACCATGGCTTGTATTGACCAAGGGCGTTTCAAGTGTATAGTTTCCTCTCCCCACCTAGATTCTTAAAGACAGAGATCATACTTCACCCAGTGCCTCTATTTCCTGTAGATCTGGATGCACAGGAGATGCTCAGTAGAGAGCAGTAGGTATTCAGTTAAATTGATGGATTGTTTATTAAAATTTCCCAGTATGTATCCTTAATTCCTCCCTCTATAACGTCTTTTTTTTTTTTTTTAAGATTTTATTTATTTATTTAACAGACAGAGATCACAAGTAGGCAGAGAGGCAGGCAGAGGGGGCGGGGGAAGCAGGCTCCCTGCCGAGCAGAGGGCCCGATTCGGGGCTCGATCCCAGGACCCTGGGATCATGACCTGAGCAGAAGGGCAGAGGCCTAACCCACTGAGCCACCCAGGCGCCCGCCCCCCTCTATAACGTCTTTAAAGTTTTTCTCATTTTTTTTTGGGGGGGGGTGCATTTAAGTGTGTGCATTAATTCACTTAAAAATATTTACTGAGTACTTACTATGTGCCAGACACAATGTTGACTGCTGGTGAGGAAAAAAAAATTGGATGTGACAAGACCCTGGTTTTCTTTGCCCTGTGTAGGTAAGGAATGATTTTTTAGAGAAAAAACAAGTCAGGGGCAGGATGGAGAAATAACCAGCCAGGACGGAGATGTGCTGTGCTCAACATAGGAGGGAAGCATACAGGTGGTGACTGGAAAGCTGACTCTAGGAGTGCAGTGAGGGATTTGGGCTGGATGTGGATCCCTGGGAGACATTTGTCTTTAGATGACAATTGGACCCATGGATCTAGTTAAACTTTCTGGAGGGTTAGAATAAAAAGAAAGGCCTGAAAAGATAACAGTATTCTATGAGCTGTAAAATATGTGGAAGGAACACCACAGAGGTTTAGAACGTTACTTAAAATAATTTTTTTAAGCTACCCTACAACCCAGCAATGGCACTACTGGGTACTTAGCCTAAAGATACAAATGTAGTGATCTGAAGGGGCACGTGCACTCAAATGTTTATAGCAGCAATGTTCACAATAGCCAAACTGTGGAAAGAACCTAGATGTCCATCAACAGATGAATGGATAAAGAAGATGTGAGATATATATATATAATGGAATACTATGCAGCCATCAAAAAATGATATCTTGCCATTTGCAACAACGTGGATGGAACTAGAGAGTATTATTCTGAGCGAAATAAGTCAATCAGAGAAAGACAATTATCATATGATCTCTGTGATATGAGGAATTTGAGAGGCAGGGTTGGGGGCTTGGCAGGTAGGGAAGGAAAAAAATGAAATAAGATGGGATAGGAAGGGAGACAAACCATAAGAGACTCTTAATCTCACGAAACAAACTGAGGGTTGCTGGGGGGAGGGGAAGTAGGGAGAGGGTGGTTGGGTTATGGACATTGGGGAGGGTATGTGCTAGGGTGAGTGCTGTGAAATGTGTAAGCCTGACGATGAACAGACCTGTCCCCCTGGGGCCAATAGTACATTATATGTTAATAAAAAGTTAATTTTTTAAAAAAGCAAACGGAAAAAAAAAAAAAACCAAAATTTTTTTAAAATCTTGAAACAACATCTGCAGAAGCAGCTTGGAGAAATAGGGGCAGTTCTGGGGCCACTGCAAGGTATTTCCTGCCCTTCATTTGTTTGAATGCTTTGAACTCGTCTTATGATGGTTGACCTTGGTGGCAGATAGGCTGAAAGAGGGAGGAGGATGTAGGCTCTGGCCCAACTCTGCCACAAGAAGAGACAAATAAAAAAGAGTCCAGGGATGGTGGACTACCATGTTTCGGAGGATCAGAATGAGGGTTTCACACATTTTCCTCTTCCCTTGAAGTGGTGCTAAGTGGGCAGTGTGGTTCTAGTTCTGCAGCAAAGTTAATGCTGTTACCCTGGGCAGCTATCACTTCTTTGGAAGAGATAGCTTCGTTGAAGAGTCTGTCTGTAAGAAGGATGAGCAAAACAATCTTTTGGTCCCCCAGACAGTCATCAGTAAAAGAAACAACCAGAAATCTTGCCTCTCCTATAGGTGAGAATCAGGAAATCAGGATGCTTGGCACCCACGTCTATGCACGCATTGGGGTCCAGCGATACACCCTTGTTGCCCAAACTGATATCTGAACTCATCATTCGAAAAGTTTTTTTGTTTGTTTGTTTGTTTTGTTTAAGAGCACTGTTTCATGACTTTGGGTCCTCAGATCCCTAGGGGTAAGTGAGGTTGTATACCAGGTGGTATGGGAAACTGTAGGAAAAGGCTGTGAATCACCTCAGGGCATTAATTTAACTGAAAAATTTATAAAGCAATTTCAAGTTAACATAAACACTACTTTCTATAAAAGTAGAATGCAAACTTTGCATTGGTCCTAAGGATTGCACAAGAGATGTAAATGAAATCTGGCATTTTCTGGTTGCATGGGATTACCTGATGCTTTCACAAGGACAAAAACCTCTCTCTCTGTCTTTGTTAGGAAGGCATGGCACTGTTGCCAAGCACTCTGCTCAATGGATTTATCAGGTATTTATCACTCTTAAGTACCTGAGAATTTCCCCTTGAGCTAGAACAGTTCATGTTTTTTGTTTTTGTTGTTGTTTTGTTTGTTTTGCCCTTAGAAAATGCAAGGGCTCAAATCTGGGGAATTTTGACTGGCATTATGTTGACAATTTCTATCTTCACCAGAACATTCTCTTGGGGAGGGGTTGTGACAATGTAGTATTGAAGAATCTGGTTCTGGTGGTTACAGAAAGTGCTCATAAAAGAGGAGTTGGATAGGGCCTTAGAAGACCTAAAATTCCTGTCAGGTCATGATTTGATCATCCTCTAGAAAATGCAAAGTATCTAATCATTGGGACTCAAATAGCTGGTTTTGCTCTCGTAAATTCCTGACCGAAAGCAATTATTTCCCAAATTTTAGAGACAAATGAACCATAGAAGAGCAGCTGTAGAACTTGTTGTAAGAAAATATGATAATTACCAAGTTTGACATGTGCTTTGACAACAGTCCTTTGCTAATCAACAGCTTCACTCCTAAAACAGACACTGAAAACATGTTGGGCAGCCAGTTCTCAATTCTACATGCCAGTGGGAGGGAGTGGTAGTGCCGAAAACCCTATGCAACAGATAATCCCCAAATCATTGTTGTTTGGCCTGAGGAGGTATCATATTTTTAATTTTAAAACTTTTTTGGCAGCAGATTCACATCCCTTAATTAGATCCTCTAAGAGTTATTGTTAATATTAGCTCCACTTTCTGAATAGACACTTATGGCTGGCAGGAAAGGCCACCCTGGGCAGCAGGAAAAATTCATTTGGAGATTAAAAATTAGCAAGAGACAATTCTGACATGGCTAATCCTCATGTGGGTAATTGAGTGTTGACTGGCATTTAGGGAAATGCATTTACAGCAGAGGACAGTGTGGGATGCTGTTGTAGAATCAGGTTGGTAGAGAGAAAATCTTCACTTTTTAACAGCAAAGTGTTGCTCCAAATATGCAGAACAAAAGTAAATTAAAAACCATCCGCCTGAAGTCCAACATTTCAAATCATATGCTGAAGCAGCGATTAAGAACATCTCCACCCATGGGGGCTCCAAGGGCTTGAGGTTGAAGGAAGGTGTTGGTGGTCACTTAATAGTGTTCAAAAAATATTAAATGTTAATCCAACCATGGATCTTTACTGAAGTCTATCCCTTGTCCAAACTTCTTCTACGTTCCTTTTTTTTAATCTCTACCTAAGAATTTATAGAAAGCTTGTGTTTGTCTGGTATTCTTGAACTGGCTTTGGGGCAGTTTGTGAGGAGAAAACAGATGACAGAGGAATATTGGTTTCCCTCCTTTCTGCTATGCTATACAATGGAATCAATGATATCTGTTGCAAGAGTTACGAGGATTAGAGAAAACACACGTAAAGCACTTGGTACTGCTACAGAGTGAGCAACAGCTCTATAATAGATAGGTCTTACTCTTATTAATAATTAGAATTTGAAATGTCTTATTCTTGTCAATGATAATAATATCCCAATAGTATATCACCTTCTACTGATGTGTTGCAAAGAATAAAATAAATAGTCTAGAAGACAGTCTCTTTGAATATGCCTAACATTACTCCATACAGTTTACTTTTCCTCAAATAGGTTCAGTGGCAAAATTAAGATTTTGGACTATTTTGGTGAAGAGAGTTTAGATGTTTAGACACTAGATGGAAGATTACAGAAGGTCCTCTGCAAATTTCTTGAAGAAAACTAATTCACCCATACAGGGTAGACCAGAGTAGTGACCTCCCAGAGTCGTGATTTCTGGGTATCTCCTTACTATCCATTGTCTATTTTTTTTCCTGGCTGCTGCAAAGAAGGCAGCCACTGGAACTTGAGTCTGCTTGCATATGGGAAATACAGCAAACCCACCATGTTCACAATTGGTTGTTCACAACTCATTCATGTAGAGTTGCAAACAATAGTTCCTGCCACTGTTTGTTGAATAAATATGGGAAATGCAGGAAACTAAGCAGTAGGTATATGACTATAGAATCTTAACACTGAAAGAAATCTTTGAAATCACCAATTTCAAGTAAAAAACAGAGAAACAACTGTTTTAGTCTGATTGGGATGCTATGATAAAATCCCACAGATCGGGTGGCTTATAAACAGCAGAAATTTATTTCTTATAGTTCTGAAGGCCAAGAGTCAAAGATCATGGTCGAGGGAGACACCTTCTCTGGGTTACAGGCTTCTCATTGTACTCCTTGTATCCTCACATACTAGTTCTCTGAAGCCTTTTTAAATACAGCATGAATCCCATGCATGAAGGATCTTTTCTGACCTACCAAAGGCCTCATCTCCTCATACCATCACTAAGGGCATTAAGGTTTTCAACATAAGAATTGGAGGTGGGAGGGGTGTGAGACACAGACATTCAGACCGCAACAGCAATTAAAATACCTTCACTAGAAGATGAATAGCCATTTAACAGAACACTATTTAGCTGTTAAAAAGGTGTGCCCACATGTCAAGGGAAAGTGTTCATCAAATTTTGTTTTAAAAAACTCAGAAATGGTATGATATAATTTCATTTTCATTTTAAGGTATAATATAAAATGTTTGAATAAGACCAGAAATGTTAGGAATGAAAAAAAAATTCAACAGTGGTTATCTCTGGGGCATAGGTTGGGGAGGTGGATAAAACGGGAGAAATGGGGGAAACTGTATCATTTTATTTCATGAAATATTGTGCTGTTTGAATATTTTAAAACAAGCACATATTACTTTCATAATAATTCAAAAAACACCCAAAAGCCCCCATGTAGTTCAACTTTTTTTCTTTAAAAACATTTAAAAATACATTTATTTTTATTGACTTTTGTTTGACAAATAAATTGGTAAGATATTTAAAGTATGCATCATGAAGACTGGATATACATATTCATTGTGAAAGGATTCCCCCCATTTACCCACCACTCTTCTAAAACTCTTCCATTGCTTAATGCAGTGTTACCAACTCTAGTCACTCTATTTTACGTTAGATCCTCAAACCTTATTCATCAGGTAGCCAGAAGTTTGTACCCTTTTACTAACCTCTCCCTATTTCCCCTACCCATCCAGGGCCTAGAAACCAGTTTTTTACTCTCTGTTTTTGTAAGTTTCACTTTTTTCTTTTTTCAGATTCCATACATAAGGGATACCATGTGGTATTTGTCCATCAGCAAAGAATGAATAAAGAAGATATGGTATAAACAGACAGACACACATAGGAATATTATTCAGCCATGAGAAGGAAGGAAATAATTGTCATTTGTGACAACACAGATGGACCTGGAGGGCATTACGCTAAGTGAGATAAGCCAGACAGAGAAACACAAATGCTTCATGATATCACTTACATGTAGAATTAACCTTTTTCTTTTACAGATGAAGAAACTAAAATTCAGAGAAATTCCTGATCGTAGGGACCCGTAACTGAAAGATAATTTTAGCATCATTAAATCTACCTTCCCCATAGTACAGATTAGCTGAGGCACAGAGAAATGAGGTAAGTTACAGTGTTGAAGACTAAAGCCTGGGGAGAAAAGAAGTTGTGTGTATTGGTGTTGAAAAAAATGTAGGTACTCAGCACATACTGTAAATCTATTAAAACTGACTCACTCATTTTGGATGAGGTAAGTGTTGACATTAGACAATTTGGTGGGCAGCATTTATTTTCCTATTTATTAAAATGTCAGAAAGAGTACCAATGGCACCTCCTAAAAGGTTTCAGGTGGTGGTCTTCAAAACACAATCCTCAGTCCTTGAAGAGGATAAAAACTAATATTCTAGCTTAATGATAAAATCTAATATTCTAGCTTAATGATAAAAATAAGGCTGAGATGAGTATATTCAGGATATCAAAGCAGAGACAGTTCATGAAAAAATCTATAAAAGTCAAAGACATATATGTGTGTTTGTGTGTGTGTGTAAACATATCCATTTATAAAATACATTTATAGAATAAATGTATAAAATATGTGGAAAGTCCCATTCAAAAGCTATAGAATATTAAACTAGAAAAAGACTTCAAAGAAATTCGCTCTTTGAACAAATTCACCAATGCTCATTCAATAATTTACTTCTTCTCCAGCTACATTTTGTATATGTCCCAGAGGAAGACAATACTGCCTCTGAAATTTTAAAGGGAGCACAGAGAAATCTAAATTTATTTATATGCTCTTGGTTAACCGGTCATGTTAATGTAAGAACTTAGTGACCGTATTTGGATGCAGTAAGACTGTGCCTCTTATTACAAACCACAGACTAGTCTTGTAGCTACAGCATGTCACTCTGGGTTGGCTGAGTTGGTTCTGCTCTCACTGACTGTGCACACGCTTTTGTCTGTGTTACCCACACACGGAGAAGTGGAAAATTGAGATCATTCCCTGAATAGCTCACGCCTCAAATTAACATTTGTCCAATGATCTGGATATTTTGATTGTAATAGAATAATTCCCAGTTTGCCCCAATTCTTCACCTTGCTCTGCCCATGTAGAACATCAAACAAATGAAGTTTATGGAAGGGCTGTGAGCAGAAGAAAGGGTTCTGAGAAGTTAATGTGTCTCCCTAATAATAACTCATCCCCAAGTGCTGAAGCAGTACCTGTAGTGAAATCAGTCCTCAGGGTGGTGTTGGAGCAGATGAGCTGTGTCCACCGTTCTCTGGCTCTCCATGAGATCTCCCAAATGAGACGCTGGCATTTTCACATGGCAGGAAAATAGAAGCTGAAGTCAAGAAAGCCGCAACATCTGGAACAGGAGGAAAGATTTCACTGGAAAGAACTTGACAAACTCTGAAAACAAAGTTCTAGACTTTACTAATTTATTTTGGCTGCAAAGCCGGCTCAAGGCAAAGCTCAAAGAGGATTTGTCCGAGGCTCCTTTCAAAGGAGTAAAAAGCCAACCCGCACTAAAATTAATGCGTCGACTGCATAAACAGTCAAGATAGTTATCTGATACTGAGGGAATAGAGCCACACTAGGCCTTTTTGTTATTTATGGGATTATTATTGGAGGAAACAGAAGCAATTAGATATCCCCCTGCTTTCAGAGCAGGGGAAGGAAAAAAGGTGTCAAACATAGTTTTTCAATTTGGTCTCTTGATCATTTCGTTCTCGCTACATCTTAAAATCCAAATATACATACGCCCCCAGTGCCCCACTCACTGGCCTCTCAGCTGTTCCTTTGACTCTTTCTCCTTTATTCTTTGAAAACTCCATGCATTTTGAATGATGTATGGAAAGACTTAAAAGTACCTTAAAAATACAAGTGGTATCTTTAAAAGCAAAGCCCATTTATTATGGTATGTGATCACAAAAGTCATACGTCTCTGTACATATACATGGTAGAAAATGGGAAAAGAAACTTAGAGGTCATTTGTACTGTAGAAAATGTCTGTCATTCTTTTGTTTGCCTAGCTTCTGAAGCCACTGTTTGGAAGATTCCCCACGGGGGTTGTCTCCTCCGAGTCAAGGGAAGACATGGCCTGTACCCTTGGTGCTAGCAGACGCATGTCCTGGTCAGGTGTTGGAAGTTGGACTGAGGGACACAGAATGGGGCAGAGTAAGGAACCCGTCTGGATGGGAGGGGCAGCCAGGTCTCTCTCTGGTGCCCAGAACCTCGGGGTGCAGTGTGGGTCCCGCACTGGCAGGCTACCATGGAGGGCGGCAGCGTTCTCATCCCACCGACCCAGGGTTGTCACTTGGGCTGTGGTCCTGGTGGCGGGGAGCTTCCCTTGTGCCCCATCTCCCAGGCCAGTTTCCCAGATTCCCCCTTGCTACCGTGGGCTCTCCAATTCAGTAAATTCTTTTCCTACTTAAATCAAGCAGAGAAGGTTTTTTTGCTTGCTGCTTAGAATCCAGATACACTTGTAATTCCTTTACTCAGTTAATATTTTAACAGATAATGCTCTGGTTTTTCTTCAGTATCTATAGATAATGCCTCATTTTGCTACAGTGAGTGTAGTGCTGTTGATACCTGGTTCAGAGAGAAGCAAGAGAAGCTTGCTTTGCCTTCAGTGTGCATACGGGGAGTTTGCTGCCCACTTTTCTCAGAGATACACAGGCATACATGTAATTTTCCTTAGCTCCCAGCAAAGGTGACTGTATGGAAATCTCAAGAATGAGCACGAGGGCACCTTAACTGTGTGATTTTGTCTCTAGGAATAACAGGAATTGTCACGGTTTCATTTCTAAGGGCTTACTATTTATCAGGCTCCTTACTAAATGCTTTACAGACCTCAGTACATCTGTTCCTCATAAAATCCCTCTGTAATGGTTGTCGATTCACTGAATCCTCACAGTGTTCCATGAGGTAGACATGGTTATTACTCCCATCTCACAGACCAGTAAACTGAGGCTTAGAAATATTAAATAACTAGAAGGGACAACTCCCGAATTTATACCCATGCTGGCTGACCCCAGAGACTTCTTTCCTAACTGAGTCACAACCTGCCCACAGCTATACCTGCTCAGGCCCTTGGGTCTTTCGTATGCTGGCTTGTCCCTACGGCCCATGATTGGCTAGTTTGTGTAGGAGTATTTACTGGACTCCTGCTCTGTGCAGGGCACTGTTTTAATGCTAATGGATAATGAAGACACACTCCTTTAATTCAAGGCTCAATCATAAAAGTAATATGCCTTTAGAGAGCATATTATGGTTTACACAGCATTTTAATGTGGATCATCTAACTTAACATCATGAAATGACTAGAGAATAATTACAAAGAATAATGCCAAAATATGCAAAGTAACCCTGGGCTTAGAGAAAAGGTGAAGACAGAGGAGGTGAGGTTAATAAGGGTGAGCTTCAAAGGGAAAATGGATTTTTAGAAATTTCCCAAAGGTAACTCTGGTACTCGATAGCATAAGAAAGGTAGAGGGAATTTCACTGTCAGGAGCTCGGTATTGAGTTTGGTGGGATGTATTTTGAAATCTGACTGATGGGCTTGGCATTCACTGGTTCTGTTAAAATGGCACCACATGCCGGGACTGGTTCAACAGGAGGGCTGAGAGGAAGCCCTTCATAAAAACTCCATTAGAGCCGGGATATACCAGCACCTCCTGAATCTATAATATGGCCTTTGTATGAGGTCTTACCACTGGCAGATGGTGAGCCCACAGTGAACACTACGGTGCTGTCTTTGTCCTCAAGGTGTCTTCTGTTGGGGAGAAAGAGATAAACTTGATAGAACTAGGGGGAACTGGGGTGCCCGGGCTGTTCTGGCTCTGATGCAGGCTTCAGGGAGGAAGTGTGATAAAGAACCCGTTCTGGGGCCTTACTGGGGCTTAGAGTAACAACACTTCCTCGGAGAGACGCATGTTCTAGAAAACTTGGGGTCCTCACTCATGTCAATTATGGTAACTTTTCCTTGGATGTATGTAAACAGAGTGTCAGACAAGGTTGGAAACCATCACCAGAGAGCTTAATGCGTCCCTAATTTAAAGAAGTACAATCCAAGTATACACTTGATCTTAGCCAAAAGGCTGAGAAGCGATACAATCCAAGTGTAATTGACTAGTGTCAGAATGAAGGATTTTCATCCTAAAACAGAGAAGGCAAAATGCTAGCCTTGTCCTTTGTCTTTTTCTTTTTTTTCCCTCTAAATTGCTTGCTTTCCCTCCACACAATTAACCCTGAGTAACTGAGAGCAATCGGGTGGCTGTCAGAGTAACCAGACTTCCCTCCCTCCTCTTCTCAGTGAGCTTTTTTATTTTCTTCATAAGTATATTTGAAGGTTACACTTCTTTTCTTTGAGATTTGAACCGAGATGAAAGGAGACCAGGGTGGCAGAAGGTGCATCTGGGGAGGTGGTGGAGGGAGCTGGCTGCGAAGGGCTGCCCTCCGGAGGGTGACTCATGATGATCTTCAGTTTCCCAGCCCGCAGTTTCCTCCCCTGGTGACAAAACAGCCAAGAAGCCCAAATCCATGTGGAGGACTGAGCCAGGTACCCAATCGGAGTATCTAGTTGGAATTGGACACAAACTAAGACATTCTCCAGGGAAACACTTGATGATGATGATGATGATTTTGTCAATAACTTGCCAGTGTTGTGCAAATTAAATACGAGGACGTGGGCTCCCGAGTCTTTGATGGATCTGTGTAGAAGGGGGTATTGCGCTGAGGCCAGCTCCCCGGTGAAAGGCTCTGCATGGCAAAAATGTGTCTTTCCCAATCACAATTTCCCCCTGCAGCCCTCTGGGCCCCACAGTTAGTGAACCAGGAGGTGCTGCTCATTAGAAGGGAAAGCGTCACAGGAGAGGGAATTTACTTTGTCTTCCTGGTTACAGGGCAATGTCTATTTTGCCTTAGTGGCTGTCCTATGTCCCTTGCTAATGCAAGCAGGGGAAGGCTCCACAAACCTCACTGTCCAAAGGGGGCTCGCTCTGGGAACAAAGTGCTGCCCATGGCCCCGGCTTCACAACAGAGAAGGTGGGACACATGGCAACCAGATTTCAGATATTCAGCAAGAAGTAGAAATGAGCTGATGTTCTCCATTTCCTCTGGAAGCCTGCTAGGCACGGTCCTAAGAGTTGAATGTAAGAGCTGGTTCGGAAACACTGACTCCCCAGGTCTACTTCAACACCTGACTTGAGGACCAGGAAGGAGATGCTCCCTCTCTGGCAGCTGCTCCCATGTCCTGCCCGACCTTTGAGGATCAACTCCTGTCACCCACCGCACTCTATAAGACTCTTCTCCTCCTCTGAGGTCACATTGCATTTGTCTGAATCAGTCAGAAAACAAATATTTTGTGTGGCAATGTATTGTCTCTCCCCTGCCCTTCAAAGCTGAAGTTGCTTTCTGAAGCATGTTAAGATCTAGCGAAGCGGTTACCAAAGTTCCAGCATTGTGATTTTTGTTATATCCAACTATTGCCCAAAGTATCAAAGAGTTGATATTTTTATTTGAAGCTTTCTTTACTATAGATTTATTGATGTTGTTGTTTTGAGTGTTCTCTATTTTTAAGTTGAAGAATAATATAAAGTAAAATGAGCTGATCCTAACTGTGTACCGCTTAATGAATTTTCATATATATATTCACTCTACAACCTCCAGCCAGACTAAGATATACAGAACATATATGTGTGTGTATGTGTGTGTGTATATATATATATATACACACATATATATATATATACATATATATATATATATATATATATGGTTTTTTTTTTTTTTAAGAGGGAGAGAGAGGGGGGTGGGGGGGTCAGGGGCAGAGGCAGAATCCCAAGCAGGCTCCATGCCCAGTGCAGGGTTCGATCTCACAACCTTGAGATCATGACCTGAGCCAAAATCAGGAGTCAGACACTTAACTGACTGAGCCACCCAGGTACCCCACAGTTTTTTAAAAGAAAACTTGATATCTCCCCTAACAATATCTTCAAAAGTAGGGTTTGATATGCTAGTTCAACTTTCACTAACATACATTAAAGTAAATAACTATAAATTATAAATGCTTCTGTTTCATCTAAAACCATCTTGTATAGCACTAGATGTTATTGCATCATTCCTTTACCCATCCATTTGGTGTTTATTGAGTATCTGCTATGTGTAAGGCATTGTTCACAGCACAGTGGGATCAGGGATACAGCAGTGAATAAAACAGACCCAAATCCCGTTCTTGTTAAGTTCCAGTTGGGGAAAGTGATGGAGAACAAAATGAAGAAGTAAAAATATATAGTATGGTAGAGGGTGACAAGATTTTGGAGCAAAATAAGGCAGATGATGGGGACAGGGAGTGCTGGGTTTGGCTAGGGGGAGTGATTTTGAAAATTTAAATAAGGTGGTCAGACAAGGCCTAGGATTTGAGCAAAGACTTGAAGATAGAAGGGAAAAGCCATTATGGGAAATGAGGTTTCCAGGTAGAGGAACAGCAAGTGCACAGAGCTGGAAGTAGCAGAATGCTGGGCTGTCTGGAGAAGCAGCTCCAGTGTTACACCCATGGGAGCACCAGCCTAGCTAAAGCAGGGACACCAGTTTGACACACATGGGTTCTTACCATGACTCTACTACTCTTTTGAGCATCTTTGGGCAAGTTAGTTCATCTCTCAGTAATGTAGCATCTTAAATTCCTTTTGCAGTTGTGTAGTTATGTAGTGTGTCTATGCTACAGAAAATGTATGTAAAGCAACTAGTTTAGTATCCTCTACGCTATTAGGGGTTTGTTAAATTTTAACTGTTACTGTACATAGTAAGGATGAAATAGACACACAATGATTGACACGGTAACTACAATGCTTTAATTTTCAAAATTATCCTTACTTTTATTTTTTATTCAAATTATAATGGTTAATGAATAATATGTATAGCATTGTGCTACACATTTCAGAAATATGACTTGGTCTCTGGCTTTCAGGAAACTCTAATCTAGTTAGGGATAAGAAGAAGAATAAAGAAGATGGATATTAATGTTATTCACAAATTATCCAGTTTTCTTTTTAAGTAAATAGAAAAGGTTTCTTTTTTGGTTTGTTTTGTTTTGTTTTAATAGAAGGCGTTTCATTTCCCTGGCCCTTTGAGGTTAGGTGTTCATGTGACTTTGCCCATGAAATGTGCATCCTAGTGATGTATATTAGGTCCTAGGAAAAGCATAAAGCACCAGGGCATAATTTATTCCAAATTTGAGATGGGGTCTCTACCAGCTTGGGTCTTTGGGCGATTATAAGAAGCAAAGCTTCCTTACCAACCTACATTGGAAAAGATGCATGAGTAAAAAAAAAAATTTGTGTCAGACCACTGAGATCGGCAATCATTTGTTACTCCAGTTAAAGGTGCCCTATCCTGACTGAAACTGTATGTAAAACCATCAGACAACACAATCTAGGGTTGGCGCCATATCAGTATAATATTGGTAACAACATAATAACATCAGGCTAACATTCGCGGACAAGAGAGATGTAAAGAGCTACATATATCATCACTGTGTTCAGAAAAAGTTGAAAAACGCCAAATATATTGTGGTTTGATGAAAAAATGTTTTTCAACCACCATGAACATTTACTGAACTGACATTTATATTTAATGTCTGATCAACTAAAAATCTGTGGAACTTTTTCAGGAAATTACAAGTTGATCTGAAAACATTTCTAATATTCTAGAATGCATCTTTTCTATTTCTTGAACTTCATTAGCATGTTCTTTTATTGATTTTGTAAATTAGTACTTATGTTTCAGTTGAAGTCCAAAAAGGACTAGGGTGGTTTAAGACCGAAAACACTAACACAGGAAGATTAAAAACTGTGACCAGAATAGAATATAGACATGCTGCATATTATTAACAGAAAAAGTTTTGAGATATGTCTGTCTAAAATGGAAAGTATGCTTTCAAAATTTTGTACTAGCCAAATTCAGGGTCCAAGTGTTGTACTTTCTCAAAATAAATACGAATTTAAAAAAAAAAAAAGATTTATTATTTATTTTTAGAGAGGAGGGGTGCAGAGGGACAGGGAGAGAGAATCCTAAGCAGATTCCACCCTGAGCACAGAGCCCAAGACCGAGATATCACCACCTGAACTGAAACTAAGAGTCAGAACCTTAACCAACTACGCCACCCAGGCGCTCCAGGAAGCAGGAATTTAAGAAACAATCCAAGGACCACTGGTTCATGGCTCGATGAGAATTCATTTCCCCCTCAGTTACTGAGCCCTTTGTTACCAGTAATTTTGATTCATTCTATCACTCATTTTAAATGCCTTTCTTTTCTGACACATTCTGTATCACAGGCTATGGAGGAGGGATGTGATGTTAACATTAACAAGGGGACTAATGAGTCCCTGTAGAGAATGTTCATCTCCTGGCATTCATTCCAAACAGGGACATGAGGACACTGTTATCGCATGGTGACTTTATTCTTTCAGACCTGAACAAAACTGCTCAAATCTGTGCTTCCCTAAATAGAGTCAAAAGCTCTAAAGGAGGGGGAGGTGGGGAATCCCACTTTATGAAGACAAAATAATGTTAAGGTAAATTTTATTTTCAACTTTCTAAAAAATGCATAGTTCCCTTCAGAAGCCAAATTTGATTTTTTTTAAAACAGATTTATTAATTTATTCCAGAGAAAGAGAGAGAGAAAGAGTGCACAAGAGCACGCGTGTGCACGAGTGGGTGGCAGGGAGAGAAGCAGACTCCCTGCCTAGCAGGGCTGGATCCCAGGACCCCAGGATTATTACCTGAGTTGAGGGCAACCAATTAACCAACTGAGCCTCCCATGCACCCCTCTAACTTGATTTTTAAAAATGTAAAGTTTTTAGAGAATGTAACTTCACTTTTTAAAAAAGATTTTATTTAAGCGAGAGAGAGAAGAGAGAGAGCATGAGCAGGTGGAGGGGCAGAGAGAGAGAGAGGGGATAGAGAGAGAGAAGCAGGCTCCCTGCTCAGCAGGGAGCCTGATGCGGGACTCAGTCCCAGGATCCTGGCATCATGACCTGAGCCAAAGGCAGACATTCAACCAAATGAGCCATCCAGGGGTCCCTAGAATATTATTTTAAATTCAGAATGCCCGAAATAATCTAAACGTGGTACCAAATTAATATTAGGGCTCATTTTAACCTATTTCCCTATTAACCTTCAATAATATTTCTGTATTTGGTTGGATTTAGTCAACCAAGTGTTGGTGACTTTCCTTTCTCAGATAATCTTTTTTTCCCCCATTGAATTGCCAGCAGGTAAGAATTTGACAGTGCAAACATTAATTTTTTTTCACTCTCATTCACTGACAGCTTTTTTACATTCTTTTATCTTTCCTTTTTACACTGTCCCCATCTGCCATCCTTTTACCTGCTTTGAAACTCCATACCAAAACCTTTTTGATTCCATGGATGCTTTGATCTTAGGACACTAGGGGAGATGACACCAACAACGAGGTTGCCCAAATTGGAAAAGACAAGGAAAAGAGGATGGGGGTAAATGAGGCAGAGGAAATGGGCTCTGAGGACTATGGATTTTGATCTCCACCTTGGCTCTACCTGGAGACAGCACTGCTCAGGGAGCATTCCTGCTGCCCATTTCCCCAGAGCACCTCCTTTTCCACTGCTCAGACCACAGTTGCTCTGCCTCTACTTGCAAAGGGAGGCTGCTACTGCTGCCGGTGTTGTTCCCAGACGCCTTTGCTTCTATTGGCTCCTTTAATCCCTAAGGATTCAGATCTCTCCTCCACACCTCTTGCTTCTCAGGTCCCACACTGACCACAGCCTTGCTGAGCCCTGGGGTCAGCATCCGAAAGGGCAGCCCTTGCCCTTTTTGTGTGTGTGTTAACTTTCCTAAGCCTCTGCTGGTATTGGGAACTCTCTCATAAGGGCCTCAGGGACCAATGAGAGAAGCCAGTTGATCCACACTGAAATATAAATGGCCTTCAGTGATGCCTTAGGGGGCCTGGGGCCGCTGGTGCTGGAGGCAGAGCACAGAGCGGTAGGCCACACTGGTGGGCTGCTCTGGGGCCACCCGGGCCATCACCCTCTGCCCTCTTCCCTTCTCTTTGCACTGTTAGGGAGACTTCTAGTGGAGTTCCTTTGTTCAGAGGAACTATGCCCAAGTGCCTAAAGAGGAACCAAAAAAGGAACAAACCAACCAAACAAGTGACTGAATCTCCTCCTGGAAATTCCCCCCAAGCTTATGAAATGACTGAGATGTGAAAATAATTCTATTCCTTCAGAAAATCAGGAATGTATCTATCATCTTGCATTTTAACATTTAAATTGCTTTGTAGGTACTTCGTGCTTTTTTATATATTTATTTATTTATTTATTTATTTATTTTCAATTTTGTAGCAAAATGGTAGCTAAGCCAGGGCCTGGCTCAGCTATGAGACGGTGGAGTACAGTGCTGTTCTGGTGGCCCATTTAGCCATGTGTAGGGCCCAGGTTAACTAAATCTGGGCAAAATGGAAATGTTGACATTTCTTTAAACAATAAAAATTACAAGTGATTGCCAAAGTGCCATGAGTTGACATTTACGGAGATTGTTCACCGATTATATATATGAAATATCATAAGTAATTAGCTCGTGGCAATTACCTGCCCCTCATTATTTTGCTTTTAGAATATTTTTAAAGCTTAGGTTACTAAAATTTCAAATAATCCTGGGCTGTGCTGTCATGGGTCTTTATCCACATGAATCGTGGTCTCTTGTAAACAGTCCTATGATCTGATTTCCATTGGGACAGGAGTTGTAAAAGGCCAGGGATTTTCAATGGATTTACACATATACTGTTTCAGTTAAGTTACCAAGGTTGACTTTACAGCCCTTTTCCTTGGAGTCTTAAATACACTTGCCACCCAGTCACTTTCTACCAAATTGGAGGGAATGGGTGATGAGATGAAAAGGGCTCGAGGTGGGGGTTGGAAGAATCTGTCTCCATGAAATTTCCAACTGGAATTCCTTCTGCAGTCGGTGGTCTCAGTTAACTAGCTTGGTGGCATTTATTGCTGGAAAGCTGACTCCTATAGATACTTTGAATGGGGGCAAGCATTGGGAGCATTTTTCTTCTGGAAAGCCTCGTTCTGCTGATACCATTATGCAAGGAAGAGATGCTTGGGAAGAAAGCTGGCAATGGGAATTTGGACATCCGTGAAGCCACTGAGGCAGGGCAGGCTACATCCTCCAACTTGGTTTGTCCCCGCTTCCTGCACACAAGAGGAAATGGACTGGCTTTCTTAAGATTTGCTCAGCTCAGCCTGGAATCATTACAAACAAATATTAATGGCACTCCATTACTGGCTACATTTTCAATGAAGTTTAAATAGTCTGAGTTATGATGATTAGCGAGAAATGTATGGATAATAAAGGTAAATGAGATTCATATTTAATCCCCAACTCTAAACGACTGGTTTGATTGTCTCATTCACTTGGCAAACAATTTCATTTCTAAATGTTATTTAAGCCACAGATATAATTTCTTTAACACAGCAGAAAGGAGGAGATTAAAATATGAGATAGAAGCAGCGCTTACCTTAGACTGATTAATAGACTCGGGCAGGTCCCCTGCTGCCATGCTTAAAAGCATCAAGACATGCTTTTGCTGTCCCAGCCTATATATATTGATACTCGCTGGGTGCCAGGAAAACCACTCTGAGTAGTCATACCAAACCACCACTTAAGTGGTGTGCATGCAAGGACCTTACTCAAATCATAAATTTGGGAACTCTCAGAAGCAGCATCCCCTTCCCTAAGGAGGTGTGGAGGAGTTCGGTTCCCTGGAATTTCTCTCATCCTTAACCTGCCGTTCTCTCCCTAACCTATTGGCTGTCTGGCTCAAAACATAGAGCAATTAGAGTAAAAAATGTGGAATTTCATGCATACAGTCTGATGAGGCCAATGACTCAGACTAAATCAACTACCTTTGCACCGATAGCAGAAAGGGAGATGAAGGCTGGGGGCTTCTACATTTATCTTAAGCTTTTACGTTGTTAAAGCCACAGACTGCTGGGACCACTACTTACTGCTTAGAGTTAGAAAGTTTGACAATGGTTTTCTAGAAAATGGTATGAGCGCTATGAGGTCTAATTCCTATCTTAAGGGAACTTCTAAATAATCTCATTTGTATTTACTGAGGCATACCCTTCAAAGGACTATAGGAAGAAAATGCCTTTTGAAAAATTTCCTTGGAGCTTGCCTTTCCATTTAGCTTCTAATCTTTAAAGTAGAACAAGTAAGTGAGCTAGCTTTTTCAATTTCCCCACCCCCTCTCCTGTTTCTTTCCATGAAATTTTCCCATCGAGTGTCTTTCTCCCCCATTTGGCATTTCTGAGAACAAAACATCAACTCTGAGTAACTGTGACGTGCAGATAGAGCTTTGAACTTGCTCTGAGTATGGGAAACTGGGAGAACTATAAAGTATTCCTCAACTCCATGGTCAAAAATGACAACATTCTTTAAAACTCTGCATGAAATTCAATCTAATTCTTCCTTTCTCCGATTACAGGACCCTTGGTGTAAAATACTACGTTTTTTAGCAACAGTGCAAAGTTAATCTATCATAGTGCACCTCCGGGTGAGATTTATTACAGATTGCTTTCTAAAAATGGTGTGCTCTCCCTGCATATGTGGGCCATATTCATCTTATTATTATCCAGTTGAAAAATTCCCAGTGTACGCAACGCCTGAGAAGTAAGAGTGGGCAAGCCTACAGAATCTGACACTTATGCTAATCTGCGCCCTGCTGCGGAAAAACATACACAAGGATTCCATTACCACATTCATTAGGCTGCAGCACACTCCATCCTGAATAGGGATTATGAACCACAATAGACTGAAAGCAATGGATTGAGCCCACTTAGCCAAATTGCTCTGACATTGGCCAAATATGTTGGCACCGGGAAGACCATCAGCTCAGACTTTGCAGAGGATGCTACTCGTTGAAAGTTCGTCCTTCCCTGTGTCTGTCACATCACTCAGTTCATGGCATATGTCGTTAGCTCCGATGGTGAAAGCCGGCACCCACAATATATTTATGATTGGAATCTGGAACGACTGTTCGAAAGGTGCTACCCAGCTCTTTCCATGCACCTGTTGTGCAGTGCCTCTGACCCTCCCCATCCACACTTCTTTCCTGATTACGTTCAGAGAATGAGTTGTGTGGTGATAAAATTGTATAGCTAGAAAAGAAATTAGAATCAGATGAATGTGCCAGTTCAGAAGTCAGCTTGACCACCTCTCCTCTCTGGTTTTCTGGGCTACTGGATGTAGTTGCCACTTATCAGTCTGATATTTTTGCAGCAGCAAGAATATTTGCAACTGGTAAGCTAAAAATATTTTAAATAATGTCAGAAATAATAAAGAAGGGAAGATAAGTTATTGCTCAGGAGATGTTATGGAATCTGGCTATGCAAGCAGAGGGGAAAGACATAAATCACGCCAATAGATATCATTTAGAAGACAATAATAAAACCCTTCTATGTGAAACAGGCTGTCAGCCTTAGGTTCTAGGAAACTGTGGTCTAGGCTTTTCCTCTTCAGTCGGGAATTCAGCAGGAAGTTAAGAGTAGTTGTGCCCAACACTTCAATTTATATCATTGATGTGTTTTTGAAAAGCTGCAGATAAATCAAATTTTGTTTTTGCAAACTGAATCTCACATATGCTCCAGGGAGCTTCTTTCGGCCAAAGTAACTCTGTGCTGGATCCTTATGTGTGTGTGTAAAGTGAGGGATAGAATCTTAGGCTGGAAATGCAAATAATAGCTGGAGTTTATCATCTGTTCAGTTCCCTTATTGGGCTTTCTAAAAGTGGAGCATCAGGAGAATAAAATAGACATGAGGCGGACACTTGAAAAGAAGACTTGAACTGACATGACCACAGCTTTTTATTTTTTTCCCTCTTGAGAAAATGGAAATGTCAGAGAATGGCAAGCCTCATTTTTCTTCACATGCTTAGGTTGCGTCATGTGTTTTAGAAAAGCATAACTAACCTCTTGAGTTTTCTAAACACAAACCCCATCAATGCCGGCTTCTGATGCCCATAAATCCAAAGTAGGAAATACGGATGGCACCCAGGCGCCCTGCCTGCTCCCACAGCAGAGCCGGTCCTTGCTGAGAGGCTGCTGTGCTCCTGCTGCTTCTCCCCTCTTGCAAGTCTGGCCTGCACTTGGCCCCGAAAACAGCTCTTGAACTGAAGCAGACACATGGGGACAGTGGAAAAGAGCTCCGGGAGAGGATCTGGATTTTTCTCTTCCACGTGATGCTCCACAGCCCCGCTCTTCTGGACCATCCTCTTAATGAGAGTCCTGCCCTGTACCTTCCAGCTCCTTAAGATACCAGGACGCATCAAACAGGTTGAAGGAGGCTCTGTTTTCTTGCCAGGGGAACATGGCCCTTTGCACCGCGATTGTAATACAATCTTTCCTCTCTGGGGCTGCGAATGCTACAGTGCAAAACCGTGTTTGAAAACCTCTTTTATCATTCATCGTCTCCAGACTGAAATCATTTTTGACAACCTCTGCAGAAAACAAGCAGCTTTCTGGCTACTGGCGAGTCGATTAAAGGGAGGAAACACATGTTCACTGTCAGACGAAGCCCCTGGAGAAAGCACTGACAACCTTTTAACCCCCTTTCCCAGGGAAAGGGCCCAAATGTTTCTCTGGAACAAAATCACCACATTGTCTTAAGCATCTTTTCATTTCATGCATCTTTTTATTTCTTCCTAAGGCAAGACACCTAAAAATAATAATCCTCGGCACCTCCGTTTTCACTTTGGACATTAACAGGTCTGTTTTATACCCTACTCAGGAAGACAGGGAAAAGGCTATCATTAATGAATGTCTTTTATGAACTTTTTTTTTTCACCTTCTGACCACAGTTTAAATAACAACCCACCAATGAGTTCACTCACCTCATATAGTGATTCCTCAAACCCAGCCAAGAAGCCACAGGAGTGAAATTTTCTGAACAGTAGGAAGGCCTGACTAGCCGACATTGTTAACAAGCTGAGCAGTAAGATTGGGCTGTGGAAACTTTTGTGCCTCTCCAGATCCTGAGCCTTACATTACATAAGCATATGTTGTCAAGCAGAGGCATTTCCACAGTGCGTGATGAGAAGCAACCAGGGTGGGAGATGAAAGGTTCTATACAGAACTGAACATGAGCGTCAGGTGGGTGGTTTGCTTCTTTAAAAAAAATAATAATAATAATAATAATAATAATTGTTTTAAAATGCTAGTCCTGTAATCATCACAATTACAAAAATATCTAGCTCTCAGCCCCTTAACCTATAACCTTAGTATTTTTTACCTCGGTATCGCTGGCCTGGTGGTTTGGTCCTATTAGGAGAAAATGATCTACCTCGCTGCCCCCCTCCTCAGGGCTGCATATTTGCTTTTAAGAGCCAAAAGGCAGGGTGGGAAGTGGGGGTGGTGGGGGGATAAGCTTTAAAGTTGTTTTCAGTCTCGCTGGGAGAGGTGGTTTTGTGTGGACTGCCTAGAGCACAGGAGGTCTCAAATGAAAAGAGGGGAGAGAAAACGTTCCACCCATATGAACTGGTACGTGGCGACTTGTGTCCGCCATATTCCACCAGCCCTCTTTGGTTTTCTTTTCTATTGCTTGTAAATTGATGTTTTTTTTTATTAAGGCAAAAATGCATAATATAAAATAAACATTTTAGAGTGAAGAATTCACATTGTTGTGTCATCACCTTCTCTATCCGGTTCCAAAGGATATTCATCACCCCAAAATAATACTTTGTATCCATTAAGCAGTTAATCCTCATTTCCTCCTCTCCCCAGCCTCTGGCAACCACCAAACCATTTTGTATTTCTATGGATTCACCTATTCTAGATATTTCCTATAAATAAAATCATACAACATGTAACAGTTTGTGTTGGCTTTTAAAAATTTAGTACCATGGTTTTTGAGGTTCATCCACATTACAGCTTGTATTAGTATTTCATTTCTGAGTTTAAAATTTCATTGTATATCTATGCCATAATTCATTTGTCCTTTCATCTCTTATGAACATTTGAGTTGGCTGTTGTGAGTAGTATTGCTATGAATATTGGCAAACAAGTTTTTGTTTGAGAACAAATTCAAAATAGGTGTACTCAGTGCTTTGGGAGAGAAACTGAAGAGCAGAATTGCCAGGTCAATATGGAATTCCATGTTTCATTTTCTGATGAACTGCCCAACTGTTTTCCATAAGGACTGAGCCATTTTATATTCCTACCAGCAATGCACAGTTTCTTTATATTCTCACCATCGCTTACTTTTTCATACTTTTTTCCTTCTTTTTTATTACAGCCATCCTAGAGTGTTTGAATCTCACTGTGGTTTTGATTTGCATTTTCCTAGTGACTAAAGATGTTGGGCATCTTTTCATGTGCTTGTTGGCTACTTGTATCTCTTCTTTGGAAGAAGATTCAAGTGTTTTGCCTATTTTTGAATAGAGTTGTTTGTCTTTTTTGTTGCTGAGTTCTAAGATTTATTTGTACTTACATATTCTGGATACTAGACCCTTATCAGATTTGTATATATTTTCTTGCATACTGTGGTTTTCTTTCCACTTTCTTGATAATATCTTTTGATGCACGAAATTCTCAATTGTAAGGAAGTCTAATTTATTTATTTTTGCTACTGGTTTGGAGGTGTCATATACAAGAATCCATTGACAGATCCAAGGTCATGAAAATTTACCTCTATGGTTTCTTGTAAGGGTTTGATAGTGTTAGCTCTTCTATTTAGATCTTTGATCCCCTTTGAGTTAAATTTTTGCATATGATCTGAGGTAGGGGTCCAGCTTCATTTTTTTTATCATGTGAATATCTGTTAGCTGAAAAATTTATTTCTCCATTGAATGGTTTGGCACTCTTCCGGAAAAGTCAATTGGCCACAGATGTACATTCTCAATTCTATTCCATCAGTCTGTATGTCTATCCTTATGCCAGTACCACACTTTTTGGACCACGATAGCTTTGTAATAGGTTTTGAATTGGGGAAATATGAGCCCTCTAACTTACTACTCACCCCTTGATGAGCCTATCATAATGAGCCTATAATTCAGACCCAGACCTTTCATTGTTTTTCTACTTCCCAGCAGAGTCTTTAGACCTAAGACTTGGACACATCTTCAAACACTGTCTTTATTATATCATTAAAAAATGATGTCCTTGACCCTTTAAAATTTTACAATCAAACAATACTTCCAAAAAATATCAATTAGTGATATTTTTGTGTTCTAATTCTAATGTGATATTTCTCAAGGAGTAGTTTTGGGAGCAGTTGGCTTTCTGTTATTTGAAAAATATATGCCCCAATTTTCTTCTATTACCGCATTCAGGTTGTTTCCCTAAATGGTTTCAAAGAAACATTACTGGTGTTGGTCACTAAGAGCCTGCAAAAATACTGATGGCTGTTTGGAGAATGAACTATGTTGTCATATTTTTTACCACAATACTACCTTCCACTCTCCTTATTGTCAGATAAGTTGTGCATATTCAGTTTCTATGCTGAGCTTAATAAAAGTTTCCTGGCTATATCTCATACAAAATCTTATAGGAATTGTGACATACAAATGCCTCTGTGTTCTGGGTCTCCACTTGACTTTGCATGGACATACCTGAAGGGGGTCTTGGTTTTGTTTCTGTCAGGTCATCTGTGTCTTCAGGCTTTCCATACTTCTACCCAGAAAGGCAATGAGGACCAACATTTCATATGTTGATGATGTATGAAGTCACTTATAAAGTGTAAATCATCTAAAATAGTAAAAAAATCAGCCTTACAATATAGGTGTAAAACACTACCTGAGTGAAGGAGTATGTTGGCTTTCAGAGAAAAACAGAATAACTTCGACCACCACATAAAATATTCCAGGAGGAAGTAACATTACATCATCCAGTCCTTGGCTGTATCTGTGTAAAGGGGCCCAGAGAACTGGTCTATCCTGTGCCCTTCCATAACTGCTGTTATCTGGCCAAAAACCAACGTTCCAAAGAGAGGCAGATTAAACAGAAAGACATAAGTTTAGAGTGGGCACTGAAGAATTCAAATCCCTAAAGGAGTTCAACTTCCTGCAGTGGGATGGCTGATTGATTGATTGATTAATTTTTAGATTTTATTTATTTGAGAGAGAGAGAGAGAAAGCATGAGAATGAGAGAGAGAATGAGAAGGGGGAGGCTCCCTGCCGATTGAGGAGTCTAATGCAGGACTCGATCCCAGGACTCAGGATCATGACCTGAGCCAAAGGCAGTTGCTTAACCAACTGAGCCACCCAGGTTCCCTGGAATGGCTTATTGAAACCTTAGTAGAGGTTTGCCTGAGAAAAGCTGTGTGTGGTGAAGGGGAGGCTCCCCAACTGTGAGCACAGGGTCAGTGCATTGGAGGATTGGGGCCTAGTTTTCAAACTCAGTGATGTTGAGTGAGGGATGGGTGGCTAATGCTTCTTTTTATTCTTTTCAGAAAAACCACCTAGGAAGTAAAGCTTGATAAAGCAGCAAATGTTGGAAGGAGAGCTAAAGTGATAAGGAAGGCCTTTCTAATGGATGCTTGGTCTTTTGGTGAACTTATTTCTTCTTCTTAGCTTCCTGAAAAATAAAATGTCATTTTGATGATAATATAATAATGGCCATTTAAAAGTATATACTACATGCTTAAAACTGTGGTTGACTCTTTATGACTATTATTAAAACTATGATGGTATATTAAGACCCATCCTATAGATGAGAAAACTAAGGCACAAAGGGTTAAAACCATTGCTTAAGAAAGCACAGCTGAAACCTGGCAGAGCCATGTCTTTGTGGACTAATATAATACATTCTCATTGTAGGAAAAAATGGAAGGAAAATGGAGAAAAAGTATGAAGATGAAAATAAAAATCAACCATAATATCACCATCCAGAAATAACCCAAATTATGTCTTTTGACCAAGGTGTACTTGCTTTGAGCTCCAAAATGTCTAAGTAGTAGCAAGCCCTTGCATGTGGCAGTTTCGCTGTAATGCCTGTGAGTCTATGTTGTTTGGTTCCTTTTTGACTATTCTCATCTTTCTCTGTTTCCCAAATTTCTTTTTCCCTACTGCATTTCCTATTACTACTTGCAGTTGTTGTTCTTTGTGTATCATCTCCTTTAAGTGCAAGTTGGAAGGAGGCTTCCCAGTGGGTGGCAGGAGAGGCGTTCCACTTCCTCCCTCCCGAGTGCGCCAGAGATCCCCCAGCAACCCATGCGATAGATAGTTAGTCCCCATGCTCCCCGCCCTGGCTCGTCTACCAGTAAAGGACACAGAGGCTGCACGAGACAAACTGACAGGGCTGTGCATGCATGTTTACGAGCAACAGACGGTGGAAGTAAACACAGCCAAACCATCTTTCATCCATAGCACATATTATTGATTTTTCTCTAATTAAAACAGTCACAACAGTCATTGTTGTCATGCCTACGTTTCTCATCTTTTATATTTTAAATAGGAACCAGCTTGCTTGGTAAAAACCCAGCAATCCTCTTTCTTTCATCCCTCTCCCGTCCTCTCAGTCGAAGGCCATCTCCTCTTAAGGGGTCTTTTGGGGTCTTTGGTACTTTTATGATATGAAGATCTCCATTCTTGTCAATCCCCATTCAGTCTTTAGGCAGTAGGCTTCCTCAGCAAAGCAAAGGGTGAATCATGGGCCCTGGCACTGAACTCCCTTCACAGTCACTGTAACTGGGAGCTTGAGGCATCTGTTTCTGTGATTCCTCCTGGTTGACTGTCATTCGTGTTAACAGCTGGACTTGCAATCTGGGAGATTTCTCCATCAGCGGGACTGCCACAGGCTTTGCCCTGTCATCCCCCTGTCCCCTGGTGGCTCAAAGAGAGCCTGAGGCAATGGCGGAGGGCGGAGAGTGGAGCAGTTGGTCTCCAGCTCCTTGGGGAATAAACGGCTCTGGGTGGGGACCTCAGATCTTTATATGAGACTGGAAATGATGGACATCTGGAGCTCTGGGCTGGGCACCAATGACAAAAATGTTTAAAAAGAAATGAATTTCCTGTTTGATGCATAAACAAATAGGAAGAGTCCCAGAGGAATGGATTTATCTGCTTGTAAAAGCTTCTTAGTGGTTTGGCAGAGTGGGAAAGCACACCAGGAGCAGAGCCCCCCGCATCTGCCTTGGACAAATACTAGATATTGCTGGTTTTCAGTTTTCTTCTCTGTGAGGGAACAAGATGTACCTGTGGGCAGTTTTTAGCACTCCATGGAGTACTTAGAAGATGGAGGAAAGGAAGTGAGGAGACAGAGGGCCCTGGATCCTATAATCCGCAACAGTTTTATACATAATTTCTAGGTCCTGGGTACATATTGGTGAATAAGAGAGATAACATCCATAACTTTAAAGAGTTTACAGCCTAGTGAGGGAGATAAGACAATAGACAAATAAATATATAATGTAATGTCAGGAAGCTGTAAGTGTAAGTGATAGGCAGAAAGAGAGAACTGTTTTAAGACTGATTGTCCCTAAGAGCTGTGTATTTGGAGCTATCTGTGGGGCATGGGGGGCTCACAGCAAGTCATATCATGTGCCCTCTATTTTCATACTACCAGCCAGTAGACATTTTTGTAAATCAAAGACAGGCTTGAGAGCAACACTGTAGTGTGTGAAGATCCCATGCAGGATGAGCACATATAATGGGGAACTGGCCCATCTGCCTAGCCTCAGGACCAGAGGAAAAGGAGAGAGGGAGATCTCAGGCTGAAGGTACAAGAGCTTCAGGTGTCAGCATATAAGACTGTCTTTCTGAGCCATTGCCTTGTATGGGGTCCCCAGTGCTTGAAGCTGAGGCAACTGCCCCAATTCTATGATTGCTTATCATAAAATATTCAATAACTAGATCAAATCCAGGAATTAGAGTAGAATAACCAGCTGTATTATCAAGAGGCAAAATATGTTGAAGATTGAAAGTGGCTTTAATTAATCTCTTCCAATCTTCATTTTTCAGTTGAAGACCATGAAGGTGCAGAAGTTGGAGGAGAAAACCTCCATGGCTATAGAGTTGCTTAGGCATGTCAGAGCTGGACCATTCCAGGCCTAGGCTGCTGAGATTATCCATACCACTCGGCTATTGTCTTGGCTATTGGCTCACATATCACTTATACAAATACTCAGGACCAACGTATTTTCCTAGGTGACTGGCCTGCTTAATTATCCAACAGAAATCAGTGGCTGTTCCCCCAGGCTTGGATCTCTAATACTCTCCTAATTTAATTCTCTTCTGATTATTCTCATCTGGACTATTTGTTCCTCTTTATGATAGAATCTAAATTATACATTCACACCCACCTCCTGAGGAGGACTGGGATCTGAGGCATCAAAGAATGAGTTGGCACTCACCTGATACAACTGAACTATAAAGATTTTCCATTTAAATGATGCAGATTAAAAAAAAAAATGCCTCTGGATGAATCAGACCCAGCAGACAGCCATGATTTCAACTCTTTAGTTTATGGAGTTGAACATTTTAAATAGGCGAAACAAGCCCTGTTGAGCTAATCTGTGCTTGGAAGGTTCCCAGTTCTTCCTCTAACTGAAAAGGAGGGATATGGAACTGCAGGAGGACGTCAAGACCTACTGTAAGAGATTATATGGACTGCTGGGTTTACATTCAGAAAATAATCCCTTTTATGTAGATGATGCTTTATGGTTTAGCAATACGTTATGGTCTCTTCAGTCTTCGGAAAAGTATAAGGATACCTCAATGGTGTAAGTGGCACACAGAAGTGCAAGAAACATTGATCATAAATACAAGAGGCACATATCAGAGACTGAAGCCTACAATGATAAGATTTTTACTTTTGGAAAAGACCTCATAAACTGTTTATTTAAACTGTTCCAATTCTAGCAGTTACAGTGATTGTTTTATAATATCTCTGAGAGCTGTACATATCTAGCCGGTACATGAGTGTCTTCAGGATGGTTGCTCAGAATCCCACAATGCATTAATTATTCAGATTGTTAGATTAAAAAAAAATTGAGCTCAAATCTATCCATTCATGGCTTTTATCCATTGGTCCTGACTCATGTGTCATGCAGGGTTATAATACTAGCTACCACACAGGAAGTATTTACAGCACACCAAGTCTTGCAAACACTACTTCCAATCCTTATGACCCCCTCTCAAGATAAATATTATCTTCCAGTTTTAAAAAATAAAGAAACAAATAACCAGAGAGGTTAAATTATGTGTGAAAAGGCACATGATTAGCTAGCATCTGAACTCAGGACTGTTTTGCTCTGCCAGTATGCATTGCCCAAATTAAGTCTAATCCTTTTATACAGTTTTGCTCCTCAACATTTGAAGATGATTTTGAGAATCCTATCAACATCTCTATCTCAAGTTGGATAAACTACCCCTTTTTTGGTATACTTTTTTTTGGTGGTTAATCAGAAAAATGCACACATGTACCTAGCTATAAAATACACAATTTAGTTCACATCTGTGTATTCTAGCTTAATAACCCATGACCATTCCTCCAATCATTCTTCAGCAATGTAAGTTGCTGTCATGGTCAATGGTACTCCAGAGCTGCCCTAGTTTGTCAACGTGTCTCATTTCATGTGGTCCCCAGAACTGAGCACACTGCTTTAGGACCACAGTTCAGCCCACTGCATAGGAAAGAATTCCAAATCAACACAATCGCTGCTGCTCTTCCTCACCCTGCTCTCACGAGCTCTCCCAAACTAAATGGCTTGAGCAAGGTCATCTGCAATTCATGGTTCCCTATAAGACTCAGCCTTTGATCCCAGCTTTAGGGCTTTTTCCTCTAAGAAGATGAAGTTCACACCTGGCTAATGAGGTTCCTTCTCAAGTCATATCCAGAGTCGTGCAGAATTTTTTTTGAACACAGTAGAAATTGTTTTGCTTTATATACTTCGCTGATACTGTGGGAGAGACACCCCTTCAGTAAATAACCCCTCATGGAAACTCTGTCAGCAAGGGGGTCCACTAGGTATGGAAGCATGTCTCCACTTAGTCTCATTACCTTCATTCCCTCAGGAAAGACCTTATAGGTCTTTGTACTTTTTCATGCCACATACAGAAGAGACATGCTTAAGAGGGTAGGGGTAGACTTAATACAGTAGCATGACATCTCCATACAACTTACTTATTTTTTGATTTCCATAAAATGAACCCCAAATTTCACAATAAATTCTGAAGTCTTGGATCTTATCTCATCTCTCTAGTATGGCCAAATTTTCTGGGGCTGGCTAGTGTCTTACCTTTGGATGGATCCCACTGAGATGGTTTTGCTCACCTCTGTGCTTCTTACCTGGATAAGGGAGAAGAAAGGAGGATTAGCAAAGAGATGGAAGCCATGTTTAATACACAAATAAAATAGTGCTATTGGGTCTTATGCAAGAACTCAGCTGAGGCAACTGTCACTTCCTTTTCCTTGAAACTTCCTTTGCTTGGCTTCCATTACCACATTCTCTCTTGATTTTCTCTCTCTTGATTTTCAGTGACTTTTCTTCCTGGCTTTCTGTTGTTAGTTTCTCCTGTTACTCCCAGCTTCCTCCTGTTCAGTGCTCCAAGATTTAGTCCTTGGTCCTCTCCAATCTCTATGCTCACTCCTTTGGGAATTTTTTCTAGTCTCATGGTTTTTAATACTATGCTTTTGCAGGTGAATTCCAAAAATCACATCTCAAGTCCAGACCTCTCGAACTCCAGACACGTATACCCAGCTATCTACTTCACGTTTCCTCTGAGATATCTAACAAATATGTTGAACTTGACATATTCAAAACTGAACTCCTAGTCTTACTCTAGCATATATGCCTTCCTCATCTCAGTTGATCTTCCAGTTTCTCAGGCCCCCAAAATCTGAAGTCATTTTTGACCTCTCTCTCTCCAAGCCAACATGAAATCTGTAAGCAAATCTTATTTGACCTACCCTCATAAACACCCAGAATCTGACCCCTTCCCACCATCTTGTTCTATGCTACTGTCATTTCTTGCTTGGAATATCTCAATACACTCCTGATAAGATTTTCTGCTCCTGTATATGTCTCCAGAAGCCAGTGTAATCTTCCTGAAATGTTAAATAGGATTGTATTGCCCTTCTGCTCAAAACCTCACAATAGCTTCCTATTTCATTCAGAGTGAAAGTCCTTGCATTGATGTTGTGATCTAGTCCCAAATACCTTTGGCTCTCTACCCCTCTCACTCACTCATTCTCCTTTAGCACCTTCACTGTTCAAATGTCAAGGTACTCTACCTCTCCTCCAACCAGGGCATACACATCCTAAACTCCTGATCCCCTCACTCCACTTTTTTCTTTTTTGTTTCCACTATACCTAACATTTGCTTATCTCTTATGTTTATTGCTGACTATCTGTTTTCTCCACTAGAATGTAACTCCACAGGGGAAGGATTTTTTTTTTTTTTTAATCTGTTTAGTTCTTTTATGTATCTTGGCAACAAGAGCAGTGCTTGGTCCAGAGGAGACAATAAATACTTGTTGAATAAAGCAATTAATGAATAAATGTACAAAGATTATGTAAACAAAAAGAGGTTCCAGTTTTTCTATTCATAGGATAATAATTGCAATGGCTGGATAAAAAACAGATTATTCACGTTATAGTGCTGCTTATGTTGTACAGCATAGCCATTCTGTGCTTCTCAAAGTGTGGTATGAGTGTCTTCAGGGAGATATGGCAATGGACCTGGGATGCCCAAAACCCAATTTAACCATGACATTTCTCCCTTTAGATTCTAATTTTCTCAAAGATTTGGGCAAAAATATTTCTTTTATATTAATACAAACATGAAGAAAAAAGGAATAGAAGCTTCACATGAATCCTTAAAGATGGAACATAAGAAAAAGCTCTGTTCTAGATTCCTCCATCACACATTTGATTTTCTCTGCCCTAAGTGGTAATTTATGGAAAAATGCTGAATACTATTTTAAAATTAAGCCAAAGTCTCAACCGAGACTTTCCTTATGTTAAATCATTCGCTGAGTCCACCAAACACTTTTCAAAGTATCTTATACTTATCCCTCAGAATCATAGAGCTTCCTTTCCTATTATTACCATTAGCATAGTATCTCCCTGGGGACATGCCTACTGTTGGAAACCAAGGCTACATGAAGGACTGAACACCATCCAGCAAATCAGTGAAGGAGAAAACAAGCGACTCTACTGCAGTTGGCCAAATGTTCAGTGTTATGAGTCTCATACAGAATTTGTGTCTGATTCTTTAACCTTTTCCCATCTGATAAAAGAAAAACAACCAAAGGCCTTTTAAATCTTTATTACATAAGGAATTCACATAAATTGTGAATTAAAGCATACCATCCCCCAAATTCAAATAGACAATGGATATATACCAATAGGAATCCCAAAGAAAAAAATATACTTTGTTGATTTATACATAGAAAAAAGTCCAACTTCACCAAAATAAACAAAAGTATGGCACTGTTTTTCTGTGACCAAATCAGCAAAGATCTTTGAAGATGGTGACCTTGGCTGCAGGGGTAGATACAGCGAAATAGTCATCTTCACACACTGCTAGTGGCACTGCCTTCCTACAGTTACTTTTATGGCAAAACAATCACTCCACAACAACAATCATTTTATTATTTCTCATGGTTTCTGTGGGTCACAAATTTGGGCATAACATAGTAAGAGTTTGCTTTTGCTGAAGAGAAAAAAAAAAAAAAAGAGTTGCCTTTGCTGCATGAAGGCTGAAGGCTGCAATCATCTAGAGATATTTCTACTCATGTGTCTGGCAATTGATGCTGTCAGTTGGACCTCAGCTGGGCTGTGGCCTCTCTATGTGGGTTCTCTGCCTGGTCTCATTGCCTAGAAAGGGTATTTCCTTTTTAACTTTTTAGTTTAAGTACAACATGTATAACTTAAGTGCACAAATCTCAAGCATACAGTTATATGAGTTTTTACAAAGTGAACATTACTATGTATCTAGTTCAAGATCAAGACCAAGTTATAGAACATTACCAGCAAACACAAAAGCCCCTCTAGTGCCTCCAGTCTAGTCATAACCCCCCAAAGTAGTCACTCTAATGAAATCTATCATTATAATTTCATTTTGCCTTTTTTGAACTTTATATAAAAAAGATTTATGTATGTTTACTCTCTAGTGTCTGGCTTCTATTTCTATACCATAACCTTGTATTTCTTGCTATGAAATGTGGCAGGAATTTATTCCTTTCATTAGCTGTATATTATTCCAATGTATGAATACCGTATTTGTTCATTCTCCCTAGGCCTCCTACTTAGGTCTTTAATTGTCTTCAGCAATGTTTACAGCTTTCAAAGTAAATGGCTTACACTTTGTTAAATTTATTCCAAATAATTTCATGTTTTAAAAATTCAGTTAATTATGGTATTCTTTAAATTTCATTTTCTAAGTATTTTTTTTGCCAGTAAGTACAAATACAATTGATTTTTACATATTGACCATGCACCTTGTGGCATTTCTAAATTCAATTCTTAGTCCTAGCAGTTTTTAAAAAATTTCTTTGGATTTTTTAAAAAAAAATCTGTAATCTGTGAAGAAGACTTAACTTTTTACTTTTCAATTTTAATGTCTTATTTTTTATTTTTTAAAAATTAATTCATTTGTTTGCAGTGATGAGAATAGACTTTCTTACCTTATTCTCTTACATATTCGACATTTTGTCATTAATCATGATGCTAACTATAGCTTTTAAAATATGTTTATTTGCTTATGTGGGTACACACACATACAAACATCCCACAGAGTCTTTATCATACTGAAGAATGTACCTAGAAGGTACCTTCTAGTTCTTGTTTTCTGAGAGGTACTATTATGAACAGCTGTTGAATCTTATCAAATAATTTTCTACATCTATTGAAATTAACAAGTTTTTCCACTTCATGCTACTAAATGATAAATTACAGTGACTGATTTTTTAATGTTAGGCAAAACTTGCATTCCTGAAATAAACCTCATTTCGTTATAATATATTATGCTTTTTATATTTTATATAGTTCATTTTGCTAGTATTTAAAATTCTGCACCTATGTTCTTGAGAAATATTACCCTGATATTTTTTTCTTGTAATGTTCTTATCATCCTTTGGTATCAGGTTTCTTCTGGGCTCATAGAATAAATTTAGAATTGTTTCGTCTTCCTCTTTTCTGAAAGAGTTTAGGAAGTTTAATATTATTTCTTATTTTCACGTTTGATATAACTTAATTAAGCCAAATGGGTTGGGTTTTTGTTGTTGTTAGTGGTGGTGGTGGTGGTGGTGGTGCTGGTGGTGGCAGCTTTTAATTTCAAGTGCAAATTGGAAATTTGGAAATTGGAAAGTGCAAAATGGAACAGATCAAGGCTATTCTCGAGTCAATTGTCATAAATTTTGTTTTTAAGAAATTTGGCCATGTCATCTAAGTTGGCTCCATTCATTGACAAACATTTTTCATAATATTTCCTAATTATTTCTTAAATGTCTATAAGAACTGGGGCAATATTCTTTTTCTCATTCTTGAAATTGAAAGCTTACTTTTTCTCTATTTTTAATTTTATTCTAGTTCTTATTTTATTTTGACTAGAGATACGTCAGTTTTGTTAATCCTTTAAGGAGCTAAATTTTGGTTTTGTTGAATTTGGTTATTCTTTTTCTGCTTTCTATGTTGCTAATTTCCTCTCTTATCTGTTTAGGTTACCATTTTCTTTTAATGCTTATATTTGGTTTTAATTTGCTCTTCTTACATGGGAAGCCTGGGTCAGTGATATAAAAATTATTTTTCTTTTCTAAAATAAGTGTTTTAAAGGTATGACTTCCCCTCAGTATTCCTTCAGATAGTAATATGTTCTATTTTCATTATTATTCAGGTTAAAGTATGTTACAAATGCTACTGTGGTTTCTTTTTTTTTTTAATCTATGGTTTATCTAGAAGTTTATTGATTTCCAAATATGTAGGAATATTTTAAATATCTTAGTTTTTCTACATTTAATTGAATTACATTGTCATCAGAGAACACATTTCTTGTGATGTTAATATTTTGAAATTCATTGAGACTTATTTTTTAGCCCATGAGACTGTCAATGGTTCTGTTTACACTTGAAAAAAATGTGGATTTTGCTATTATTGGTTGTAATGTCCTATCGATATCAGTTAGGTCAGATTGGTTCACAGTGTTGTAAAGGTGTTCTATATCCTTACAAATTACTTTTCTGCTTGCTCTATCAAGTACTAAAAAAGGAGTGTTAAAATCCCCAATTCACGGGATGCCTGGGTGGCTCAGTTGGTTGGGCAGCTGCCTTTGGCTCAGGTCATGATTCCAGTGTCCTGGGATTGAGTCCCACATCAGGCTCCTTGCTCTGCAGGGAGCCTGCTTCTCCCTCTGTCTCTGCCTGCCATTCTGTCTACCTGTGCTCACTCTCTCTCCCTCTCTCTCTCTGACAAATAAATAAAATCTTAAAAAAATATATTTAAAATAAAATCCCCAACTCAGTTGTGGATTTATCTATTTGTCACTTATTTTCCATCAATTTCTGACTTTCATAATTTGAAGCTTTGTTATTAGGAGCATACTTATCTATGGCTTCCTGATGAATTAACCCATTTGTCATTATTAAATATACCTATGTGCATTTGGTAATACTTTTATTTTTCCTGAAATCTATTTTGTCTGATAATGATAGTCATCCTAGCTTTTTTGTGATGCGTATTTCCACGATGGAAGTTTTCTACCCTTTAATTTAAAAAAAATCTATAATATTATTTTTAAGGTACATTTCTTTCAAACAGTATATGGTTGAGGTTTGCTTTTTTATAAGTCTAAAAATTTCTTCTTATTAATTGCAGTGTGTACTCCATTTGTATTTATTATAATGGTTGATTTGGTTGAGTCTTATCATCTTGTATTTTCCTATTAGTTCTATCTGTTCCTTATTCCTCTGTTCTTTGTTTTCTGTCTTCTTTTGACTATACATATTTGTTTCAATTTTTAAAATGATTTCTGTAGGAATTAAATATGCATTCTTAAATTATCAGTCTTGTCTTATCAAGTCTTATTAATGTTATACTTCTTCAAGTATAATAACTTTGTACCAGCATACATCCATTTAGCACCTTCCCATTTTTCAGGCTACTGTTTTATTATATTTTGCCTTTATACATATCATAAACCCTCCCAAATTATTATTATAATTTTTGCTTTAAACAATTATCTTTTATTAGAAAGAAAGAATATGTTTTGATTTATACAGCTTCACAGTCTATAGTGTTCTTTATCCCTTCCTATAGATTTGATTGTCTGCTGAGGATTTCATTCAGCTTGAGGCCTTTCTGTAACACATTTTCTAGTAATATGGATTTTTGGGTGATAAACTCTCTGTTTTTGTTTATCTGACAATTGCTTTATTCCACTTCTCTGTTTTTGAAAAAATGTTTTCACTGGATATATAATTCTAGTTTGGTGTTTCTTTGTTTTGTTTTTCAGTATTTTGAAAATGTTGTCTGGTTTGTGTCATTTCTGATACGAGGTCAATCATTCCTCTTGTCATTGTCTTCCAGTATGTAATTTATATTCTTTTTCTCTAGCTGATTTTTCAACTTGTTGTTTAACTTTGACTTTCAGCAATTTAATAATGATGTGTATAGGTGGTTTTTGTTTGTTTTTATTCATCTTTCTTGGAGTTCATTGAAATTCTTGGATCTGGGAAATCATTTGTTTTCCCTTTTTCCTTATTAAACTTGAACAAATTTGGCAATTATTTCTTCAAGTACATTTTTCTTCATTATTCTTCCTTTCCTCTTCTTCTGGGTCTTCTACTATATGTACACTAAACTGCTTGATATTACCTCAAAGATTACTGGTGCTCTGTCCATTCATTTTTCTAGCCTTTTATCCTGTCTTTTTTTAGTCTGGATAACTTTTACTGACCTGCTTTTAAGCTTACTCTACCTACATTATACAGGGTCCTATCCATTATGAGCATATTCAATGGCTCTTTTAACCCAGAAATTGTATTTTTCAGTTAAACATTTAAATTTTTTTATAACACCTTCCTAAAATAATTGATCTCTTCACCCACTATATCCACATTTTCCTGTTAAATTCCTTTAAATATATGTTTTGAAAGTTCTCGTCTACTAATTTCAGTAATTGCATCATCTATGGTTCTGCTTTTATTGATTATGTTTTCTTTTAATTATTGTTACATTGTCCCACTTTTTTGCAAGATTTACACTCTTAAGATTTTATTTCAGATATGTGAATAAAAGAATACCAGACACAAAGCATAATATTGTTTTGTTTGTTTATTTACCAGAAACTGAAATCTCTTTCTTCCCTTTGGCAGTTAGGTTTAAGGACTGATCAGCTGGATTCCTCTTAGAACCAACTGAATAGCAGCTTTAATTATACTGAGTTCATCTGTGAATAGCTCAAACCCTAATTTTCTTTGCAGGTATCTTTTTGATCTCTTCAGTATTGGAACTGAGAGGGATTTATGCTGCCACTCAAGACAAATTTGATTTGCCTTTGAATTCAAGGGCCTAAGTATCCAATTATTGTGAAAATGAGCAATATTGGACTTCCAAACTCTCTCCACTGTTGAATTTCTTTGCAAAAATTCAGGGATATGGTAAGGGGAATTATTTGTAAGGTTTACTAAATTTGTTTTTGTATTTGGCGATTTTCTGGGTTCCCATATGTTTTGCCAAGTTAAATAGTATTCTAAAGCTCATCTGATTTTTCCTCAACCACGTAGTCTTTCTGATTATGGGAGACTGGTTTTTCCATCCATTTGTCCTAGAATGGTCACAATTATGCATGGGACCTGCCATGGATTTCTGCTCAGTTATGAAGAAATAATTTCCCATTAGAGCTCAGTTTATCAAGGATTCCTTATTTGTAGTATTATTTGCCAGCTGGTTAAAATAATAAAAACATGATTTTTATTTTATCTGGATTATTCTTATTGTTACCATGGGAAGAACAATCTTTTGAATCTTTCTAGATCCTAATCAAAATAAAAAAAATATCTTGTATTTATTTTTGAAAAATATTTTATATAGATATAGAATCCGGATTTCCAGATATTGCACACTTAAAGATGTCATGCTATTATCCTCTATTTTCTAGATTTTTTAGTCAAATTCAGTCATAAATCTTATTGTCCTTTTAAAGGTAAGTATTTTTTTTTCTGCCTCCAGCTCCTTTCCAGGTTTTTCTTTTGACCTTCATTTTCAACAGTTTTGCTAAGATAAGCCTAGATATGGTACTATTATAATAATCCTAGGTGAGAATTTGTGGTAGGCTTACATTACCATTGAACTGCCTTTGTAGCATCTTCAAATATTAACTGACCACATATGTATGGTTATATTTTTGGATTCTCTATTCTGTTCTTTTGATCCATGTGTCTATGCTTTTACCAATACTACCCTGTGTTGATTACATTACTACTATTTTATATTTTTATATATTTGTTCCTATTTTTTATTTAGACAGCTTATTTTAGAGCATTTAAAGAAATTAGGGAAAAAAATTTCATTATTACTTTCATTTTGACTATGTCCATCCCTCTGTAATTCTTTTCGAAGAGCAAAGTTTTTTCTTACCTCATGGGAATTTTGAAAGGTTTTTTTCCGTAGGGAAGAGAGGTTTGGGCAGGGCCTAGTGCCTATCTCACAGGTAATTTTGCTCTTTTCCACCAAAAACTGCACCAGGATAGAGGCTCTGTTTGCTCCCTGCCTTGTCCTCATTCTTTCTCATTAGCACCTGAACAAGTTCCTGGGAGAAAACTGATGGAAAAGATCCTGCAACTGGATGTGAATTACTCTTGTATTCTGTGACTCATGGTAATTCTATATTTTCATAGAGCCTACACTCAGTTTTTATCAATTCATTAAAAATATTAGCTAAAATCTTCCTACCCACTGAAGTGATTATCCTATCTTACTCCTGTGCGATCTACAGGTAAGTCTGTGCTTATATCCCCCTTTTTTCATTGGAAGCACCTGTCTTTCCTTAGATCCTTGTCCTGCAACCTCAGCTCTCTTATAGGTTCAAGAAAAGTTATGATTTGTAGACTATCTTTTTCCTGCTAATATAGCAGGAGCAACAATTCTTCCAGCTTCCTATAACCCAAACAATAGGTGGAAGTCCCTATTTTATAAACTTTTAGAATATTTGCGTATTTTTCTTCTAATGAATAACAATAATGAATTTTAAAGCAAAACCAATTTTTTAAAAATACACGGATTGTCCCATGCTGAAACTACTGACCAAAGTTCATTCAAACTGCAACTCTTATACAATTTCTTAGATATGGGTTGGCCATCATTTGTTACGTGTTTACTGTGGCTCAGGCATGGGATAGGATTGTGAACGTTCTGGTTCATAACAAAGTCCAACTATCTTAGCCTGGCTTTTAAAGGTCTCCTTACCCAGGCACTAACCACTCTTCATGGCTCCATATTATCCCATTCCTCTGCAGGAATGTTCAGGATCATACAGGTGACTTCCATTAATAATATCTGTTGAGGGGCGCCTGGTTGGCTTAGTGGGTTAAGCCTCTGCCTTTGGCTCAGGTCATGATCTCAGGGTCCTGGGATCGAGTCCCGCATCGGGCTCTCTGTTTGGAAGGGAGCCTGCTTCCCCCTCTCTCTCCACCTGCCTCTCTGCCTACTTGTGATCTCTCTGTCAAATAAATAAACAAAATCTTTTAAAAATATATATCTGTTGAAACTATAGTTCTGAGTCTGCTCTAGCTACAGACCTGGACAACTCTACAAAGCAGGCAGGGTGTCCATCATCAGTGTCCAGTCAGGTCTTAATATTAGAGAAATAATATTAGAGTGGAGAGGAAGGGAACAGTCTGGATATTTACTCATTTTTCCCCACAATTATTTACTGAATGATTACTATGTATCTGGCTGTATGCAAGCTGCCTGGCAAACAAATAGACAAGGTCTCTGCCCTTATAATATTTAGAGCTTAGAGAATAATAAAAAATTAGGCCCTTGCACAACTGAGAAAAAACGACTGCAGTTATTCTAGGATCTAAATTCCTCATATTGGGGCACCTGGGTGGCTCAGTGGGTTAAGCCTCTGCCTTTGGCTCAGGTCATGATCCCAGGGTCCTAGGATTGAGCCCCACATCAGACTCTCTGCTTGGCGGGGAGCCTGCTTCCCCCCCTCCCTCCGCATGCTGTTCGGCCTACTCGTGACCTCTCCATTTCTCTGTCAAATAAATAAATAAATAAAATCTTAAAAAAAAAAAATTCCTCGTATTTCAGTGGCAATCTATAGACTTTCAAGTTGTAGTCTGCCAGCCAACCAGACTGACTTAAGACACCAGTGTTTCAAACCATAGTCAGAAAACTAGTCTCTAGTCCTAAGCCTGGAGTTCTGAGTGGGAATGGGGACAATCTCAGTCCTCCTGTGCCATCTTCCCTCTGTGCCCATTTTCCATGATCTGCACCCCAGCCATTCTATTGTGACTAGTCTTCCCCGAACCCTCAGCTCCTTTGGCTCCAAGTGGATATCTTGCCTTGTTCTTCATTATTGTACCCAACATATGCCAGAGACAGTTCTAGTTCTTGTAAGCTTCTTCCCTTAGGAGCTGGACCCTGTTTCTGGTAACTCCAGCTGCTGGCTGGGGTCTTATTCCAAAGCAGATGGACCACCCAGAACCATGACATTGTCAGCTTCCTCACTTAAGGCATCACTGCTGTCTGGATGCAATGGCCGCTGTGCCATGTCCTCCAGTTCCAAATCCCCCCAAATGTTAGTAAGTGCCCAGTGGGAGACTGTTTACGACACTTTTTGTGTTGGTGGCCTCTTCCCCATGGGACCAACTCTTCAGATCGGGTAAAGCTTCCAACACCAGTCTTGTCTTTTACCACTTCTTCCCAATCCCAACAGCCGGTTGCTAAGTCCCAGCATGTCTCTCATCAGAGCCCTCCAGAGATGTGACAAGCTTTTGTTCCTGGTTGTTAATCCTGGTTTTTATTGTCTTGTGATCTCATGTACCAATGTCTGGCACTTTATCCATTTACCTCTTCTTATTTTCCCACAGCAACACAGAGATTTTTTGAATTTCCTTAATTTTTGTTTGTTTATTTTGACAGAATGCTTTTTTCCGAGGTCCAGTAGTGAAGGCTGGAGTCAGTGCGCATCTGCAGACCTAGATTTCTTTGCTGTGCCATCATCTGACTGTGTGGCCTTGGGCAGTTCAATTCCCTTTGCTGTGATTTCATAGTTGGTAAAATGAAAAGGGATGGCCCTAAGGTTTCTGGTTTCTTCCAGAGCCCAAATTTGTTGACACTAATTTGGCAGTGTAACTTTCAAGCAACTTCCCACTTGTTTTTCTCTCTCAAATGTCCACTAGAAAACAAGATCCACTCAGCTAACACTTCTTTTCTCCAGCTTTGGGTGAAGTATATTCCTAAATAAGACTTACACATCCCTTAATTTTTATTCCTATGTCCACTAAACTTAATACATTAATAATATCTTAAATTTACATAATATTTTATACTTCCCAAGTCCTTTCATGATTAGTATCCTACTGGATCATCATAATGACCCTATTTATTAGGAAGGACAAGACTTTCATTCTCAATCTCTCCCTCCCTCTCTCTATCTCTCTTTCTCTCTCTCTCTAAGAATCTGGCATCTGATGCACTGGGAAGTAAGCTATTTATTTGCCTAAGGCATCACAGCTAGTTAGCAGCAGACTCTGAACTAGCATTCACATCTCCTGACAACTAGTTTAATAGATCTTTGATAGTTCCATGCTCGTCTCTCTTTCTCATTGAGCTACTGTATGAATTCCTCCGGTATTAATAATGTTCTCTCTTCTGAGTCTGAGTACTGAAAGAATGGATGAAATAAATTCCTCCCTTCTCCAAGTAGAATGTCTCTAGCAGCCAGCGTGAATCTTATTTGCAAGCTACCTTTCTCTCTGGGCTGTAAAGACTGTCAACGTGTGGTTCTCCGGTCAGCTAGCAACTCAGCAATCTGATGAAGCCCAAGCTATAGTAAGAAAAGAAGTTGAAGAGGAGTTTTAGGCAACAATAATGACCTAGTTTCACTGGCTGGCTATAAACTACCAAGGTTGCATAATTCAGAATTTTCCCAAGAGCTGAAAGAACTGCATGTGTTCCCTACTTTTGAGTATCAGGAAGGAGGGATTAAGTGAATGTTTTCAGTTTCACAGGAAAAGGTAATAAAAATACAAGTATATTTTGGGGCAGGTTCAATTTCTTCTTGGGTCTTCCAAATCTCTCTGAAGAAAATAGATTGTAGCATAACAGAAACTTTAACACCCAAGCAGATAAGATTCTTTGCCACAATCCAGGTAGTTATCAGTTCCCTAATACAAACCTAATTACATACAACGAGTAATATAGCAAGCCTAATAAAATGGGGAGAAAGTTAAACATAGTGGGTCAGGTCTGTCAGTCATAGTAAGACCATCATTAGTTACTATTTTAATGGTTCATTTGATTAAATGCTAAGCTATTGTCTTGTAATTATGTGTATTCAAGGGAAAAATACTCAAGTTCAATTAGGAATGTATCTTTTATACTGCACTATGTTTAATGAAGTCGCAACATCACCATAATAAGCAAGGAATAATGAAAATCTTCTTTTGAAATTGCAATGGAAGTATTTGCACAGAAGTAGCTGGCATGTGTAATATGATGAGTTCCCTTAAATGGCTCAACTGTTGATCAAAAAAGCAAATTATATAAGTGGATACTGCGAGGCAGAAACATGTGGACACAGCTGGAGTGTCATGTGTCACGGTTCCAGTCATTGCCAGCTGGCGGTCACACAAAGGCAGGCCAAGCCAAACAATTACTGTTATTCATAAGAGCAAATGTGCATTCCAAACACACAGTGCAGGCTTTATGAAATAACTGAGCATTCAGATGCATCCAGACAGCCGAGCTGTTTTTTCATCACATGTCCCTGAGTGCCAGGCCAATATGGCAAACTGACTCTACTATTCAGAAACCCTTATCTTTACCCAATTAACCAAATCACTGTGACATTTGAGAGTTCTTCATGCACTTTGCTGAGCGCGTCAAACCAGCAGGCTTACCGGGCGGCAGATGCACAGCTTCTGGAAGCAATCTGCTTTCTTTCTTTCTTCCTTTCTTTCTTTTTTTTTCCTTGAGCTGTAAATACCCTGTTAGACCACTGCCTGTTACAAACCAGAGCTTGGAGTCAGTCTCTAACATCTGAACATCCAGAGGTCCCCCTTGTTCTCAGTTCTGTGTGCCTGTGTGATGGATGTCTTCCAAGATGTTGCCCTAGGAAGGTCAAGGGTGGTTGAGAGGCAGAGCAGGAGGTAGGGATTCATACTCTTGTTTAAGGGGAAAAAAATAAATTAAATGAGAGGACATTCTGGGACAGAATCTGGTCATGGCCTGAGATAAAAATCCCTAGATTGTTTAATTACAGACACCAAAGGAAGGAGAAATAATACGGAGCATTTGTTTCCACAATTTCCATCTATTTTCTTCAAATAAAATATAGCTACAGCTCCTTGCCTAGTATTTCTTTCAATAGACAAGATTATAGGCACATGGAAAATGGGTGCCATCATGTTCTTGCTTATAGCTATTTCAGAACAGAAAGAAAGCTTGAGAGAAATGTATGCAATTGCTACAGAAGTTCAACTGCCACAGACAGTGAATGGTTCTATCTTAATTCCTCCGAAGAAGACACAGGGCACTCAATATAGATGAGCACTGTTCATTAAAAATATATGCTGAGCCATATTTCTGACTTTACGTTTTCTAGTAGCCACATTCAGCAAAGTAAAAAAAAAATGCAATTAATTTTAATAATTTATTTTATTTAACCTAATATATCTAAGAGATTATCACTTCAACATATAATGAACATAAAAGTATTAATGAGATATTTGGCACTTTTTTGGGTACTAAGTCTTGAACTCTTGTGTGTATTTTATACTTTTCACATCTCAATTTTGACTAGCCACATTTCAAGTGCTTAGTAGCCACATGTGGCTCAAGGCTACTATTTTGGACAGCGCAATGCTAGACTTCGGCAGTGATAATTTCCAGTGTGCCCAAGCACACTTTGTCCAACACTATGGATGAATTCTAACACACTGAATGAAGAGTTCTGGTCTTAGCACAACTGTCAGTCTTCTTCCTCCTCAGCTAATTCATCCATAAAATGGAGATGACAACATTGCCTTACCACTGCAGTTTAGTTTTCTATAAGAGTTCAAATTCAATAATAGCTGTCGATTTTGAGAAACAGCATTAGATTAAGTGAACACCCAAAAACTTGTTGATAATAGCTGGAAGTTCTAAGAATTGAGGAAGACCACACTTTTCCTTAATTCTGTGTCCTGTTATTCCTTTCCTAAGATAGGTTTTAAAATCAGAAATAATTACCTATAAAGGTCGGTGGAGGATTTTTTAAATATCCAAGATTTTTAAAGTCACCAACATATGATTACCATTCTTTTGTATGACAGGCTTTATTTCAGTGGCTGATGGCATATAGACATGGATTTCCATTTTCTTTTGAAACCCAAGAGAGACTGGCACCACATTGTCCAGGAGACCCCCCAGCCTGTGAGGTGCACCTTTATCAATGTGCTTCCTTCCTGTGACCCTAAGTATCAGGCAATTTAGAGTCCTGGCACTGTTTCCCTCAGCCATGGCCACCTCAGAGCCCATTGTCCCTTTATCTTCACTGTGGTGCTGGTCTGCAAAGACAAGGGAACTATTTGCCTTTGGATTCTTCATGTTGAAGCAGCAGCTCCAGCCCATAAGGTGCCACATCAAGTCCATCAACCCAGGTCTGCCATACTCAATACTTAGCATTAAATATTTATGAAGACTAAGACTTCTGGTAACAATGACAAACATCTTTGTATGTACAAATGCTAATTTTGTATTTAAACTCAAAATCATAATCATGGTGGTAAGGCTTCCATGAAGTGCACTGAATTTCAAAAGGATTTACAGATTAGTTAAGTTTATTCCTAAATATTTTATTCTTTTCAATGTTACTATAAGAGGGACTGCTTTCTTCATTTCTCATTCTGATAGTTCATTGTTTATGAACTGGTTTTTGTGCATTGATTTTGTGTCCTGAAACTTTACTAAATTTATTAATTCTAATGGATTTTGAGTGGAGTCTTTGGGAATTTTTATATATAATGTCATGTCATCTACAAATAAAGGCAATTTTACTTCTTCCTTTCTAATTTGGATGCCTTTTATTTCATTTTCTTGCCTAATTGTTCTAGCTAGGACTTCCAGTGCTATGGTGAATAGAAGTGGTAAGAATAGGCATTCTTGACTTGTTCTTTCTTTCTTTCTTTCTTTCTTTCTTTTTTTAAAATTTTATTTACTTATTTGACAGACAGAGGTTACAAGTAGGCAGAGAGGCAGGCAGAGTGAGAGGGAAAAGCAGGCCTCCTGCTGAGCAGAGAGCCCCCTGAGATCATGACCTGAGCCGAAGGCAGAGGCTTTAACCCACTAAGCCACCCAGGTGCCCTTCTGCCTTGTTCTTGATGGTAGAAGAAAAGCTTTCAGTTCACTCTGGACTTGTCATATATGGCCTTTATTATGTTGAGGTATGTTTCCTCTATATTTAGTTTGTTGAGAGCTTTTATCACGAAAGTGTATCAGATTATTTCCAATAGATGTTTTTTGTGCATCTATTGAGATGATTATATGATTTTTTATTCTTCATTTTGTTAATGTGTTATATCACAATGATTAACCTATAGATGTTGAACCATATTTGCAACCCTGATTATGGTATATGAGTATTTTAATGTATTATTGTAGTCTGTTAACCAATATTTTGTTGAGAATTTTGCATCTATGTTCATCAGGGATGTTGGCTTGTAATTTTCTTTTCTAGTAGTGTCCTTGTCTGACTTTGGTATCAGGGTAATACTGGTCTCATAAAATGAGTTTGAAAATATTTCCTCCTCTTCTATGTTTTGGAAGAGGTTAAGAAGGATTGGTATTAATTCTTTAATGTTTGATAGAATTCATCAGTGAAGCCATCAGGTCCTGGACTTTTCTTTGTTGGGAGGTTTTTGATTACTGATTCAGTTTCCTAACCAGTAACCAGTCTGTTGAGATTTTCTATTTTTTTCATGATTCAGTCTTGGTATGTGTCTGTTTTAGAATTTATCCATTTCCTTCAAGTTGTCCAATGTGTTGACATAAAATTGTTCCATGTAGTCTCTTTTGACCCTTTGGATTTGTGTGTTATCATTTGTAACATCTCTTGAATTTCTAATTTTATTTATTTGCGTCCTCTTTTTTTTGTTGTTTCTTGGAGAGCCTAGCTAAGATTTGTCTAGGTTATCTTAAAAAACAAAACAAAACACCCACAGCTTTTAGTTTCTTTGATATTTTCTATTGTCTTTTTAGTTTCTATTTCATTTATTTCCACTCTGATTTTTGTTAATTCTTCCTTCAACTAACTTTGGGCTTAGTTGTACTTCCTTTTCTAGTTTTTTGAGGCATAAAGCTAGGTTCTTTATTTGAGATCTTTCTCTTTCTTAATGTAGGCATTTATTGGAATAAACTTCTCTCTCAGAACTGCTTTTGCCCATTCCATAGTTTTTAGTATACATTTTCATTTTCCTCAAGCTGTTTTTTATTTTATTTATTTATTTATTTTTTATTGTTTTCCTTGACCTTTTGTTGTTCAGCAGCATGCTGTTTAATCTCCACATATTTGTGTATTTTCCAGTTTCTTCTTATAATTGATTTCTAGTCTCATACCACTGTGGTCAGAAAAGATGTTTTATATGACTTAAGTCTTCTTTAAATTTTTTTTTTTTTTTCCAGCATAACAGTATTCATTATTTTTGCACCACACCCCGTGCTCCATGCAATCCGTGCCCTCTATAATACCCACCACCTGGTACCCCAACCTCCCACCCCCCGTCCCTTCAAAACCCTCAGATTGTTTTTCAGAGTCCATAGTCTCTCATGGTTCACCTCCCCTTCCAATTTCCCCCAACTCCCTTCTCCACTCTAAGTCCCCATGTCCTCCATGCTATTTGTTATGCTCCACAAATAAGTGAAACCATATGATAATTGACTCTCTCTGCTTGACTTATTTCACTCAGCATAATCTCTTCCATTCCCGTCCATGTTGCTACAAAAGTTGGGCATTCATCCTTTCTGATGGAGGCATAATACTCTATCCCCAGGGGTACAGGTCTGTGAATCACCAGGTTTACACACTTCACAGCACTCACCAAAGCACATACCCTCCCCAATGTCCATAATCCCACCCCCTTCTCCCAAACCCCCTCCCCCCAGCAACCCTCAGTTTGTTTTGTGAGATTAAAAGTCACTTATGGTTTGTCTCCCTCCCAATCCCATCTTGTTTCATTTATTCTTCTCCTACCCACTTAAGCCCCCATGTTGCAACACCACTTCCTCATATCAGGGAGATCATATGATAGTTGTCTTTCTCTGCTTGACTTATTTCGCTAAGCATGATACGCTCTAGTTCCATCCATGTTGTCGCAAATGGCAAGATTTCATTTCTTTTGATGGCTGCATAGTATTCCATTGTGTATATATACCACATCTTCTTGATCCATTCATCTGTTGATGGACATCTAGGTTCTTTCCATAGTTTGGCTATTGTGGACATTGCTGCTATAAACAATCGGGTGCATGTGCCCCTTTGGATCACTACGTTTGTATCCTTAGGGTAAATACCCAATAGTGCAATTGCTGGGTCATAGGGAAGTTCTATTTTCAACATTTTGAGGAACCTCCATGCTGTTTTCCAGAGTGGCTGCACCAGCTTGCATTCCCACCAACAGTGTAGGAGGGTTCCCCTTTCTCCGCATCCTCGCCAGCATCTGTCATTTCCTGACTTGTTGATTTTAGCCATTCTGACTGGTGTGAGGTGATATCTCATTGTGGTTTTGATTTGTATTTCCCTGATGCCGAGTGATATGGAGCACTTTTTCATGTGTCTGTTGGCCATCTGGATGTCTTCTTTGCAGAAATGTCTGTTCATGTCCTCTGCCCATTTCTTGATTGGATTATTTGTTCTTTGGGTGTTGAGTTTGCTAAGTTCTTTATAGATTCTGGACACTAGTCCTTTATCTGATATGTCATTTGCAAATATCTTCTCCCATTCTGTCAGTTGTCTTTTGATTTTGTTAACTGTTTCCTTTGCTGTGCAAAAGCTTTTGATCTTGATGAAATCCCAATAGTTCATTTTTGCCCTTGCTTCCCTTGCCTTTTGCGTTGTTCCTAGGAAGATGTTGCTGCGGTTGAGGTCAAAGAGGTTGCTGCCTGTGTTCTCCTCAAGGATTTTGATGGATTCCTTTCGCACATTGAGGTCCTTCATCCATTTTGAGTCTATTTTTGTGTGTGGTGTAAGGAAATGGTCCAATTTCATTTTTCTGCATGTGGCTCTCCAATTTTCCCAGCACCATTTATTGAAGAGGCTGTCTTTTTGCCATTGGACATTCTTTCCTGCTTTGTCGAAGATTAGTTGACCATAGAGTTGAGGGTCTATTTCTGGGCTCTCTATTCTGTTCCATTGATCTATGTGTCTGTTTTTGTGCCAGTACCATGCTGTCTTGATGACGACAGCTTTGTAATAGAGCTTGAAATCCGGAATTGTGATGCCACCAACGTTGGCTTTCTTTTTCAATATCCCTTTGGCTATTCGAGGTCTTTTCTGGTTCCATATAAATTTTAGCATTATTTGTTCCATTTCTTTGAAAAAGATGGATGGTACTTTGATAGGAATTGCATTAAATGTGTAGATTGCTTTAGGTAGCATAGACATTTTCACAATATTTATTCTTCCAATCCAGGAGCATGGAACATTTTTCCATTTCTTTGTGTCTTCCTCAATTTCTTTCATGAGTACTTTATAGTTTTCTGAGTATAGATTCTGTGTCTCTTTGGTTAGGTTTATTCCTAGGTATCTTATGGTTTTGGGTGCAATTGTAAATGGGATTGACTCCTTAATTTCTCTTTCTTCTGTCTTGCTGTTGGTGTAGAGAAATGCAACTGATTTCTGTGCATTGATTTTATATCCTGACACTTTACTGAATTCCTGTATAAGTTCTAGCAGTTTTGGAGTGGAGTCTTTTGGGTTTTCCACATATAGTATCATATCATCTGCGAAGAGTGATAATTTGACTTCTTCTTTGCCGATTTGGATGCCTTTAATTTCCTTTTGTTGTCTGATTGCTGAGGCTAGGACCTCTAGTACTATGTTGAATAGCAGTGGTGATAATGGACATCCCTGCCGTGTTCCTGACCTTAGCGGAAAAGCTTTCAGTTTTTCTCCATTGAGAATGATATTTGCGGTGGGTTTTTCATAGATGGCTTTGATGATATTGAGGTATGTGCCCTCTATCCCTACACTTTGAAGAGTTTTGATCAGGAAGGGATGCTGTACTTTGTCAAATGCTTTTTCAGCATCTATTGAGAGTATCATATGGTTCTTGTTCTTTCTTTTATTGATGTGTTGTATCACATTGACTGATTTGCGGATGTTGAACCAACCTTGCAGCCCTGGAATAAATCCCACTTGGTCGTGGTGAATAATCTTTTTAATGTACTGTTGAATCCTATTGGCTAGTATTTTGTTGAGTATTTTCGCATCTGTGTTCATCAAGGATATCGGTCTATAGCTCTCTTTTTTGGTGGGATCCTTGTCTGGTTTTAGGATCAAGGTGATGCTGGCCTCATAAAATGAGTTTGGAAGTTTTCCTTCCATTTCTATTTTTTGGAACAGTTTCAGGAGAATAGGAATTAGTTCTTCTTTAAATCTTTGGTAGAATTCCCCCGGGAAGCCGTCTGGCCCTGGGCTTTTGTTTGTTTGGAGATTTTTAATGACTGTTTCAATCTCCTTACTGGTTATGGGTCTGTTCAGGCTTTCTATTTCTTCCTGGTTCAGTTGTGGTAGTTTATATGTTTCTAGGAATGCATCCATTTCTTCCAGATTGTCAAATTTATTGGCGTAGAGTTGCTCATAGTATGTTCTTATGATAGTTTGTATTTCTTTGGTGTTAGTTGTGATCTCTCCTCTTTCATTCATGATTTTATTTATTTGGGTCCTTTCTCTTTTCTTTTTGATGAGTCGGGCCAGGGGTTTATCAATTTTATTAATTCTTTCAAAGAACCAGCTCCTAGTTTCGTTGATTTGTTCTATTGTTTTTTTGGTTTCTATTTCATTGATTTCTGCTCTGATCTTTATGATTTCTCTTCTCCTGCTGGGCTTAGGGTTTCTTTCTTGTTCTTTCTCCAGCTCCTTTAGGTGTAGGGTTAGGTTGTGTACCTGAGACCTTTCTTGTTTCTTCAGAAAGGCTTGAACCGCTATATATTTTCCTCTCAGGACTGCCTTTGTTGTGTCCCACAGATTTTGAACCGTTGTATTTTCATTATCATTTGTTTCCATGATTTTTTTCAATTCTTCTTTAATTTCCCGGTTGACCCATTCATTCTTTAGAAGGATGCTGTGTAGTCTCCATGTATTTGGGTTCTTTCCAAACTTCCTTTTGTGGTTGAGTTCTAGCTTTAGAGCATTGTGGTCTGAAAATATGCAGGGAATGATCCCAATCTTTTGATACTGGTTGAGTCCTGATTTAGGACCGAGGATGTGATCTATTCTGGAGAATGTTCCATGTGCACTAGAGAAGAATGTGTATTCTGTTGCTTTGGGATGAAATATTCTGAATATATCTGTGATGTCCATCTGGTCCAGTGTGTCGTTTAAGGCCTTTATTTCCTTGCTGATCTTTTGCTTGGATGATCTGTCCATTTCCGTGAGGGGAGTGTTAAAGTCCCCTACTATTATTGTATTATTGTTGATGTGTTTCTTTGATTTTGTTATTAATTGGTTTATATAGTTGGCTGCTCCCACGTTGGGAGCATAGATATTTAAAATTGTTAAATCTTCTTGTTGGACAGACCCTTTGAGTATGATATAGTGTCCTTCCTCATCTCTTATTATAGTCTTTGGCTTAAAATCTAATTGATCTGATATAAGGATTGCCACTCCTGCTTTCTTCTGATGTCCATTAGCATGGTAAATTCTTTTCCACCCCCTCACTTTAAATCTGGAGGTGTCTTCGGGCTTAAAATGAGTTTCTTGGAGGCAACATATAGATGGGTTTTGTTTTTTGATCCATTCTGATACCCTGTGTCTTTTGACAGGGGCATTTAGCCCATTAACATTCAGGGTAACTATTGAGAGATATGAATTTAGTGCCATTGTATTGCCTGTTAGTTGACTGTTACTGTATATGGTCTCTGTTCCTTTCTGATCTACCTACCACTTGTAGGCTCTCTCTTTGCTTAGAGGACCCCTTTCAATATTTCCTGTAGAGCTGGTTTGGTATTTGCAAATTCTTTCAGTTTTTGTTTGTCCTGGAAGCTTTTAATCTCTCCTTCTATTTTCAATGATAGTCTAGCTGGATAGAATATTCTTGGCTGCATGTTTTTCTCGTTTAGTGCTCTGAAAATATCATGCCAGCTCTTTCTGGCCTGCCAGGTCTCTGTGGATAAGTCAGCTGCCAATCTAATATTTTTACCATTGTATGTTACAGACTTCTTTTCCCGGGCTGCTTTCAGGATTTTCTCTTTGTCACTGAGACTTGTAAATTTTACTATTAGGTGACGGGGTGTGGGCCTATTCCTATTGATTTTGAGGGGCGTTCTCTGAACCTCCTGAATTTTGATGCTCATTCCCTTTGCCATATTGGGGAAATTCTCCCCAATAATTCTCTCCAGTATACCTTCTGCTCCCCTCTCTCTTTCTTCTTCTTCTGGAATCCCAATTATTCTAATGTTGTTTCGTCTTATGGTGTCACTTATCTCTCGAATTCTCCCCTCATGGTCCAGTAGCTGTTTGTCCCTCTTTTGCTCAGCTTCTTTATTCTCTGTCATTTGGTCTTCTATATCACTAATTCTTTCTTCTGCCTCATTTATCCTAGCAGTGAGAGCCTCCATTTTTGATTGCACTTCATTAATAGCTTTTTTTATTTCAACTTGGTTAGATTTTAGTTCTTTTATTTCTCCAGAAAGGGCTTTTATATCTCTCGAGAGGGTTTCTCTAATATCTTCCATGCCTTTTTCGAGCCCGGCTAGAACCTTGAGAATTGTCATACTGAACTCTAGATCTGACATATTACCAATGTCTGTATTGATTAGGTCCCTAGCCTTCGGTACTGCCTCTTGTTCTTTTTTTTGTGTTGAATTTTTCCGTCTTGTCATTTTGTCCAGATAAGAGTATATGAAGGGGCAAGTAAAATACTAAAAGGGTGGCAACAACCCCAGGAAACAATGCTTTAACCAAATTAGAAGAGATCCAAAATCGTGAGGGGGGAGAAAGGGGATAAAAAGAGGTTCAAAAAGGAAGAAAGAAAAAAAAAAAAAAAAGAAAAAAGAAAAGAAAAGAATTAAAAAAAAAAAAAGGAAAACACTTAAGAAAAATGTAAAAAAGAAAAAATATATATATTAAACTAGTAAAAAATCGTTAAAAAAGAAAAAGGTAACAGTTAAAAAAAAAAAAAATTTTACCCGAAGGCGAGAAAAAAAAAAAAAAAAACCACAAAAAATGAAAAAGAAAAAAAATTAAATTAACTGCAAGACTAAAAAAAAAAATCACAGGGAGAAAGCCATGAGTTCCGTGCTTGGCTTTCTCCTCCTCTGGAATTCTGCTGCTCTCCTTGGTATTGAAACCGCACTCCTTGGTAGGTGAACTTGGTCTCGGCTGGATTTCTTGTTGATCTTTCAGAAAGTGGTTGTTTTTCTGTTTCCAGAATTGCTGTTCTTCTTCTCTTCGATCTGCCGATGGATTTTCAGGTGTTTGCAATCTTTAGATAAGCTATCTAGCTGATCTGCGGCTAGCTGAAGCAGTCTCAGCCTGCTACTTCCAAGTCTTCTTTAAATTTATTATGATTTGCTTTGTGGCCTAACATATGATCTACCCTGGAGACTGTTCCATGTGTGTTTGAGAGTAATGTGTACTCTGCTGCTGCTAGATGGAATATTTTGTAAATGTCTGTTAGGTCCATCTGATCTAACAAATAGTTTAAGTCCAATGTTTCCTTATTGATTTTCTGTCTGGATGATCTATCCGTTGTTGACAGCAGGGGCATTGAAGTCCCCCATACTAGTGTATGCTGTCTATTTCTCCCTTCAGGTCTGTTAACATTTGCTTTATATATATATGCATATTCCTATGTTGGGTGTACCAGTACTTACTAATGTTACATTCTTCTGATGAATTGACCTTTTTATCATTAAATAATACCTTTATTTATTATAGTTTTTGGGTTAAAATCTATTTTGTATGATATAAGTGTAGCCACCTCTGCTTATTGTTTCCATTTGTGTGTAATATCCTTTTCCATCCCTTCATTTTCAGTCTATGTGCATCCTTAAAACTGAGGTCAATGAGTCTCTTGTAGGCAGGATATAGTTGATGGGTCTTGTTTTTTTAATCCATTCAACTACTCTATGTCTTTTGATTGGAGAATTTAGTCCATTTACATTTAAAATAATTATTGATAGCTATGGACTTAATGTTACCATTTTGTTAATTGTTTTCTGGTTGTACAGTATTTATTGAATGAGTGAATGAATGAATAAATGAATTAAATAGTCATTGAACTGAAATTTTTTTTACCATTTACTTATTCCCAAATCATTACTACAGAGCTTTAATTGAATAGAATGCTTCCCTCTGCCCCCAAATTACAATACAAAAATCCTTACCTTTGAAAAATCATGCCTCAGTTTGTAACGAGGTTTTAAACCTAAAGGCAGACCAACATAAATTGCCATTGGTAGCAAAGCTGGATGAGTGTACCACCTAAGCTATTTGTGGTATGTGGCCTAAAACATGGGACACTCATGACCATTGTGGTCATTCAGTCATTCAGTCATTCAACAAATACTACTAATTACCATATGCTGTTTATGTCAAGGCCTCCAGTAGGCAGTGGGGAGACACTGATGATCAAAAATCCCCAAAATGTTCTCTATCCCACTGGGTTACTACTTAGTTATTTCAGAATTTGGGGCACAAGATGTGATGAAATTCCTGGGTTCTGTCTGTCAGAAAGCGAAGATGAAGCTTCTGTCTCTCGCATTAAGAAACTGAAATCCCACTTTTACCTCTCCCTTCCTTCCCCCTCCCCCATCCCCTGATTTTAGCAGTTTTAGTAATAACACTCATCCATGGAACTACTCCAACAGCCACTCCTGATGCATATCCAAGTTCATTAGAAATAAGTTTCCCCTCCCCTGCATACTCCAGGAAGAAACAGCCAAGGACACTGAGGGGGAGGTTCATACTTAAACTGTTATGGAAGGACCCCAAACCCACATCAGACATCCTGACTCCCAGGCCTGTGCACATGCTGTGCACCAACTCTGGCTAAAATCTGAGCTGCGTGATCCACCTCTCAGAATGCCCAGGGCTCAGTCAGAAACTTGAGCTAAGTGAGGACAGCCCACCTCCAAGTGCTCCCTGTCTTCTTTTCACATTTTTCCATGGCTTCTGACACATCTTGGCCACCCATCATTTTCCATTTAGTTATGGGCAGCCTTCTTATCTTCAAAGTGTTTTCCTTTGCCTTGCAGAGGGAAGCCTACCCCCAAATAAAGTCCTGGTTTTCTGTGTGTGCCAAGAACCTCTGCCAGGAGCCCAGCTGCTTTCGGACCATTGCCACCCAGCCTCGGCCTGCATTTCCGAGTTTCCACTACGGGAATAGATTCCTTGGAAGGAGACTTGCTGCTTTTGGGCCACGAGGCCCTGTTTCTGAGAGAAGAGACAGAATGAGAAAGCTCAGGGGATAGCTGGCTCGGAGGTTCCGTGAAAAAGGTTCAGGGCTGGCTTGAACAGTGGTTTTGTGTGACAGAAGAATCCCTCAGTCTTTCTCATTTTGGCCAAGGCTCCCTGCTTCTTTGTGGGATGCTGATGAATTTGTGCCTGGTTCCCCTCTTATGATTACCTCTGTGTTTACACTGTGCTGCCTCAGAGTCACTGCTGTATCTTGAATGCTCATTCAAGGAGAGTAACTCAAGGGTTGACAGCTGGTGAGGTCATTCCCCAGTCTAGCCAAGACCCGTGTGCCATTACAATGAAGTAATAATGTATTTATAACACACCTAACCGCTGATGGCTTCTATTGCTGCGGCTTTTCCCTCTGCATTTGCACAGATGTTTTTTGAGAACTCAAGAATTGGCCTCCAGAAACAACCTCCTAGCAAACAAACTCTGTCTGTTGACTCTGGCGGGTGCTTATAACGAGAGTTGTTAGCACGCTGGATTTATGTTTCAAATATCATTTTAATTTCTCAGGCAGCATTTTTACCACAAGATGTTAATTCACTGGTGCACTTGAATCTCATAGCCTTTCTCTCTCTCACTCGTGTGTTCCCTCTCTCTCTTCTTTTTTAATGAAAATATGGACTTGGTTTCTAAGGAAATATTCTCAGTGCCTGATTCATCAAAACACAGTGCATACATTTTCCATGGAATTTACTCTGAGATGTCATAGTCTTTTTACTCGATAAATGATGGACCTTGGTGATTCATTAAACCTCTTTCCATATCCCTTAGTAGCACCCTTTGTCATGCACAAGTCTTGTGCAATTAGTCCCAACAGGAGCAGCTGGTCTTCCTAGGAGACACAAGCTGCTTTTAACATTTATCAGAAAATGATGGGAAAGCATTTAAAAATAATGGTGCACACACTAGGTTGACATCTAGCACAGATTTCTATGCGAAATGTTGTCAACATCATAAATCTTACTATTTCCTGATAGTGGTGGGTTCAAGATAACACCTGTAATTGATCCCACAATTAGCATTCCAGATATTAAAAAAAAATAAAAACAACAGAAATCATTTGTTCTGCCAGTTTTGTATTGTCCCTTCTCTTCCCTCTCCTGCAATCACCAGTGCATTTTATTTCTGTTTCTCTGGAAGGCATTACTTTACGTAAAGCCATCCCCTTGGCCCACAAGCCCACTCCCAACCCCCTAGTGCAAACATAACAAGCATAAATGTGTCTGAATTTGTACATATCCTTTCTGTTTTTTTCATGAGCTCTGAAACAGGTGACATCAACTCTGAGACAAGAGAGTAAAAGCCTTCCTCCTCCCCTGTACCTCCAGTGCTCTCTGTAGCCCAGGGTAGTTGGCTTTTAACACCCAAGCAGTCCACTGATGCTTCCTAATAGACAACTCCAAAGCTTGCTTAATCCTGACCCTTGATCCCTTTGAAATTCTAGACTCTGTAGAGCACACCATCCCAAAGCTTCCCCACATTCATTTTTGCCACACTCCCCTCTCCGGGCCTTATCCAACTTCTCTCCCACTTGCTCTTCTCTTTTGTTACCTGGTCAATCTTGTCTGCCCTCTGGCTCTGGCTCTATACATTCTCCAGGGCAATCTTTTCCAACAACCCCCAGTCCACGGTTTCCATCATATTTGTGTTTCCAGTTCCGACTTCACTTCTAAGTACTGAATATGCAAAACTCTGGATGTCTGGGAAGAGGGAAATTTCCCATCCATGGCTGGACTTGTCCTTTTCCCTCCTGCACTGAGTTCTCACTCATTGAACACCCTCGCCCTTCCCTTAGGAGGAAATTTAGCATCATTTCTGTCACCTCCTCCCAGTGGCCCCTGGCCCTTCTTGCACACAGGTCTACTCCTTCATGTTGTGTGTTGACTCTTCCTCTTCGTCGTCATGAGAAACGTCAGAATCACCTTGGGGGTTCTGAAATGAACTTGCCAGGTTCCACCCTGGAGACTGTGATTCACTATGTCTAGGGTGGGGTCAGGCATCTGTGTTTTGATGAAGCTCTGAGGGATTTGGACACACGGCCAGCTGGGAAAGCAAGGCTGCCGAGACGGACTCTACTGTTTCCACAGCACCTACCCCAAATCAGGTGGGCTCTTTGTCATCCTCCACCTGGGCTTGCCCATCTCTCCCTGGATTCCTTCTTCCAATCAGATACCCTGCTACAGCCGGAAGAGCTTTCTAGACACACATCCGGTCATATCATTCCCTTGTTTAGAAATGTTGGCTGCTGCTTTCCACCTGAAAGTTCCACACCCTTTATCAGGATTTGTCATTTACTTTCGCCCATCTGCCTGGGTGCCTTCCTGGTAACTTTTCCACTGTCAGGATGGCTCTCCACTCCTTTCTGTGCTCCGTGGATCATTCTTGTAGCACACATATTAGAACTGGAGTAGTTTTTCCAAGTCTAGCTCCAAAGCCAGGTTTCTCACCCACTGAGGCAGCTCTTCTTGGCCAAAGACACTCCCTGCTCTGTGTCTCCCGGACACTGTGAACCACTTCTGCCCCAAGCCTGGTGCTTACTGGGTTTACTGCAAGTGTGCTTGCTGCTTCTGTCCCCACTACACACAGGTGAGGAATCCCTTCAAGGCATGGGCTGCAGCTCATTGTCTCCCATGCTCCCCTCTGTACCTGGCAATTAAAGGGTGCACACAGAGACTGCTGGACATCAGTTTTCTTGGAGATTTCCACAGCAAGTTTCAAGGGAGGGGAGAGAGTAAGATTTTCAGGACAAAAAACTTAGAAATAATGAACATTATTTTCTGTTGTTAGAAACCTTTCCCTCTTAATGGCATATTCAATGTGCAGTTAACTATTGGTTATATGTGGAAATTATACACTGATTTCCTACTGGACTCACACTGGTGTGGAAGAAATACAAGGGTTTAGAGAGAAGAGGGTTCAAAACCCAGTCCTACCTTTTTCCTCCATGTAACCCTGGACTAGGCACCTAACATCTGTATGTTTTAGCTCCTTCATCTGTAAATGAAGCTAATTATCCCTACCTTGCAGAGTTGAAATGAGAATGAAATGGGATAGCCTAGAAGAAAGCACCTGGCTGATACAGGATACCTAACAAATGTCACTTTCCCTGTCCTCTCCAGGAACCAAAGGTAGGACACCAAAAGACAGCCCTCAACTCCCAGAGCCAAATTGTCTTTCTCTTGTCTTTTTCTGCCTCACCCTTCCTTCCTGCCTACAGAGTGTGTGGTGGTAAAGCCATGAATGGAAGGCATGATTCAGACTCAGGCTTTTTACTTACTGGATGATCTTAGAGAAATTCCTTAATCTCTGTAGACCTCAGTTTTTCCTTCTGTGAAATGGGACGATCTCCTAATTTTATCATGGTGATTCCATGATATAATAAGTATTGAGCATTTAGTACAGTGTCTGTCAAAAAAGGGGTCATTATATGGAAGCTGTGAAGAGCTACAATGTTTTAACTGAGCTGTTAATATTTGGGGGTACCCAAAATAACCAAGAAAATAAAAGATATTCCTCTCTCACAGATATATCTTCTAGGATGCCTCCCAATGCATTGGGGTTTCCCTTTCACCACCTGACAGGAGAGTGACTTAAATGCCTCTATACTCTTTTGGTAAATTTTTATTGTGCTAGGCAGTTTAATGCAATTAATTATAGGATTTAATATAATTATACTTATGTAATCAGTTTAATAATCCAACTCAATTTAAATGGTCCCCCCTCCTTTTTTTTTTCTTTTCTTTTCTTTCCCTCTTTCCCCTCCTCCCCACCCCCGCATAGAGCACGTATCTTCTCATCCAAGCCATTGCTTGAGGCTTCTAGGAGAGAACTTGGCTTTCTGCCTCTCTTCAATTCTGGAAAACAGGAGGGGAGAGCCCTGAAGGTGTTACTGGGTCAACTCCCTTCTTGGATAATTCAAAATTGAGGCTACAAAGTGACCTGTGTTTCTGACTGTATTCCTTTCTGATTGTTTTTACCTACGGGAAAAAGAAAAACATAGAGCCAAGTTCCAGTGAAGTCCGAATACTGGGTTTGGTGGGAATTCCTATGTAAGACACAACAATCCTCTCCTCCCCATTTGGACAAAGGCCATGTCACTTAGGCCTTTCCCTATGGGATTTGAAAGCCTAGGAAAAAAAATTTTTTTAGGGCACCTGGGTGGCTCAGAGGGTTGAGCTTCTGCCTTCGGCTTGGGTCATGATCTCAGGGTCCTGGGATGGAGTCCTGCATCGTGCTCTCTGCTCAGCGGGAAGGGAGCCTGCTTTCCCTTCTCTCTCTCTGCCTGCCTCTCTGCCTACTTGTGATCTCTCCTTCTCTCTGTCGAATAAATAAATAAAATCTTAAAAAAAAATTTTTCAACTCAAGACAGCCTAAAAATGAAGGATTACTCAATAATTGTTAAAAATGAGTGACATGGAAGAAAGATGGGCCAAGAGTCATAGAACTATATTATACAACATTACATGGTGAAAAACCTCTTTGCACTCCCAAATCCCATCTAGAATCCTTTAAAACCAATGGTGAGCTTGTACCTTAGATTGTAATAAATTTCAAGATGGAATGATTTTTCCTGATTCCTGTTTCTCTGAACAAGTGAGTAATCAGGCCTTGATCTATGGGCGACAAAGCCCAAAACTTGTGTAACACTACTCCCTATGGAAAGAGAATCTTCTCTTCCAGAAGTTGCACAGACTGAGGAAGGCCCAGAAACACTGAGGATTGTTCATGGGCTCTATCACGGTGAAGGCTATTTTAAATCAATCAATATTTACCATGTTTAAGTAATTAGTCTTCAGTAAAAAACACTAATTAGTCAAAGTAGCCATATCAGTCATAGACACCCAACAATTAGCATTTATTCTCACTCATGCATCTGTGGATGAGCTCACATTGATGTGATTTATGTTGGCTGTAGCTAGGCTTGGCTTTAAGATTTAAGAGCGGGGAAGATGGTTCTGGATTTATAACCCCACTGTGCTACTTACAGTGGAGAAGCATGACCTTGGGAAGGTTACTCAACCTATCTGCGCCTGGTTTTCTCATCTGTGAAATGGGGATAAGCATGAGTGTCTAAACCAGGGAGTGTAAGCATGACTGACAGGTAACATGGCCACATAATCCTGTAGTCTCAGGGCCATACATGGCAGGCCTGAGAGAAGAGCAGAAATCGATTTCTTTCTTGGAGATCTTTCTTAGCGTAATTCCTTGTATTAAAATGATTGACTGGCTGGGACCCCAGGGTGGATGATCATACAGGATGTTCCTCCATCTTCAGGAACTTATTCTAGGTTCTCAATTTAGATCCCCTGGGCAGGCTTTAAATATCAAGATGTCCACACTGTATTCTAGACCAATTAAATAATAATTGCTCGGGATTTGGTCCAGGCATCATCATCATCTAATTCCCACTGCCACCTCGAGATGATTCCCATGTGCAGACAGGCTGAGAGCCACTGTTCTGGTACGATGGACAGTTTCCTCCCATAAGGTCACGAGCACAGGGCTTTGGAATTAGATGCATCTGGGTTTGAATCACGATTCTGCTGCCTACTAGCCAGGGACCTTGGACCTCAATTTTTTAATCTGTAAATGGAGACCACAGTCTTTTTATTTCATGAGGATGCTCCAAATATGAAATGAAATAACAAATCTGACATGACTGGTAATTAATAAAATGTTAAAAAAATGCGAGCTACTGATATCAGAAAAGGCCTCCTCCAAGCCATTACTCCACCTCATTTGTCTCTCCCCTAACCCCGTCCTACTTTCTACCACATTACCTGGTTTTATTTCTAGCATGTAAGACAATCTGAAATAATTTTTATTTCTTTCTTTATTGGAATATAGGTATTATCATGCCAGGGATGTTGTCTTGTTTGCCTCTGTGTTCCCAGTACCTAGAACAGTGGCTGGAACACAGTAGGCCTACAGTAAATACTTGATTGAATGAATGAATATATGAATGTTACCCTCCTTTGGAAAGTCTGATCCAAACAGTCTCCCTTCCTATCCATTTGAGAATTTTTAAACGATTGAGTTCCCCTTAAAAGAAGTAACTGATTGCAACTAAAAAAAAAAAAAAAAATTCTAGAAACTCATGGCTATTGGCATAGCATAGTTCTGGAAGGAGTTCTGGGAGAGGGCTGCGCCTAACAGCTTGTCTCCTTTTGCTGCCCTGGAGGCTAGAGAGAGCACACCTGCTTTTCTTTTTCTCTCTGATTGACTGCAGACACGGAGATCTGGGAAAGGCTCTGGCTTCCTCCCAAATGAACTCCAGCCCAGGTCACTTGGCTGGGGGAGGGGTCTGAAAAGCAGGCATTGTTTTCTCTCCCACCCTCCATATCTTCCACCTGTCCCCTCAGGAGCCTACCTGTATCTATCAAACAATCACTCACCTTTTGTTAACCCTTGAGCTCTTCAGATCAAACAAATCTCTTAAAAGGAAGAAACGCTTGCAGGCAGTTTACCTGAATTCTTAAAGGCAAAACTTACAAGTTTGCCCTCTTTGGTAAACTCAGGTGGATTACTTTTATAGCTGATTTAATCCAAAGAGAAGGGTCAGGGGAAGTCAAGGCTATTGAATAATCACACTTTGAAGACAGCTTCCATCAGGCCCTTAGATGAGCACTCCAGATGGTAGACTCTACCCTTGGCCATGACTGAAAACCTAAACAGCAATTTCTCTCTTGAATCTAAGATTACAAGCCAGGGAAGGACTTCAAAATTTACCTTGTGAAGAACAACCCCTTCCGTTTTATAAATGTGGAAACTGAGGCTCATAGAGCTTAAAGTACAAGTGCAAACTGTCCTAGCTGACTACGGTAGACTCAAAACTGGAGTCTCAGTATCTCTATTCCTGGTTCGCTCAAGTGTCAATGACCTCACAGCTGTCCTCCTTATTTACTAAAATAGAGAAGACAGACACAAGAGACTTCATCTTCACTGAAACACAGAATAAAGGTCACACCTGAAAGCTGAAGTTGAGAAGTAGGGAGAAAAGACAGGGTTTGAGTGTCTGAACCTTGAAGTGATTCTCTGACCAGCCCCGTGGCGGAGTGTTTCCCTCCCTAACGAACATTCTAGTCTGCGTCGGAAAATAGAATTTATTGTTGTTATTTGTTCCCTTGTTGCCTAGAGCCATACTTGAGTATGGAGAATTTGTACTTGTTGGAAATTCAATAGAACCTTTAATATTTCATTTGAGTGAATCTCCAGGAAGGTTGGGACATGAGCTGAAGATATCGTGAGCTACACCAGCCAAGTGTTTGCTGTGTTTTGCTTTCCTTACCTCACACTATACACCTACATTAACTAGCTTGTCAAGATAGTAATTTTTTTTCTGGGTAAAAAAATGTACTGTATTCTTTGCTACCCATGCATTATTTAGAATGAGGTAGTTGTTTAGGTCAGGGCATTTACAAAGTGCTCTAGAATCATTTTTGTTAAAATATTCTTTATTGAACCACCATGAAGAGCACTGAAACATAGACTCAGGGACAGAGGAAACTTTCACAGTCACACAGCAATTTGTCATCCTATTCAACATAAAATTCAAACTGATTAAATCATTTTATGAGTTCCACTGATTCATGTTGTTCTGGAGTCTATCAGAAAGGGGGATTCTGTTGGTAAATTGTTATTATTTCTGGAGTGAGATTACCCTATAATTCTTCTAATTCTTAAAAAAAAACCCAAATAATCAAAATGGACTCAAGAAGAGGAATAACTAAAATAGAGCAATAAATAAGGAATAAGTTCAAAATGCTGTCAAAGAATTACTTTTGAAAGAGACTTTAGCCCAAATTATTTTAAGTGATTTTTTTTTCAAAATTTTGTGAAAATTCCCATTACATATAATCTGTTCTAAAGCAAAGGAAGAAAACCACTGTAATTGATTTTTCAAAACTAAAATATTCCTGATACCAAAACCTGACAAAAATGCATTTAACAAAGCCACAAATCAATGTCACTCAAAAATAGTGAGAATATTTCTAAACAAAGCACTAGTAGAATTTAGTGGTGTATTAAGGAATGATTTGCCATGAACAACTAGAGCTTATTAAGCAAATTAAAAATGTGTTACTACAGGAAATCTAATATACTAGGTCAAAAAAGAAAAAAAATACAATATGATAGTTCCTACAGATTATGAAAAACTAAAATTGAATATTCATTAATGATTCTTTAGAACCCTAGGTTCCTAAGAATAAAGGAAATTTTCCATGGAAAATCAAACTCAAACGAAGAGACAATGCCAACTGTAGAGGTATAATGAGAATAGCATTCTTATTAAAGTCAGGAACAAGGAAGGAGGCTTACTATCACCACTGATATTTAATATTGTTCTGAAAATTCTGACAAATAGAACTGGTGATAAAGAATGAGTGCACTTATTGGAAAGAAGCATAAGAGGTATCATTATTTGCACATTACAGAAATGTCTACCAAGAATAAATAAGCAAGTTCAAAATACATATTAAGTAAAATTGCCCTTATAATAGAAAATTACTTAGAAAATATACAGCAAAATGGATTATACTCAAAATAATAACAACTAAACTATCTAGGAATAAATTTATAAGATAATTTGAATCTGTTTAAGAGGAAAAAAACCTACAAAACTTCACTGAATGTTATAAAAGGAATGTGACTAAATGGAGTGGTATTAGTATATCCATATATTTGCTGATTCAATATTACAAAATTTCAGTTTTCCTAAATTAACATATGTTTAATGTAATTAGAGAAAGAGTCCAGACCATAATTCTCATTTCATTTTGGAGGCAAGGGTTGACAAATTAACTTAAAATTTATCTGGAATAGCAAATGGGTTAAAAATCCTCAAGAAATTTTGAACAACAGAAAGTAATGCCATAAAACAACTTTATTACTATAATATTAAAATGTTTTACTACTGTGCAAATAATACTAGTGCACAGATTGAGAAAAGAATCTCTGGAAGGAAATAGAGTCCAAAAGTTATATTTAAGAAAGACAACATTTTAAATTAGAAGAGAAAGAAAAAAATTTTTTTGCAAAATATTTCTCTGAGAGTTGATTAACTATTTGAAAAAGTATTACAAAATAAATGCTAATTTGATTAAAAACTGAATGTAAATATGACACTACATGATAGCTAGAGAAAGATAACTACTGGAATTTGGGATAGAAAAGAATTTTTGTCTATTTAATAATACTGAAAAGGACTGATGGTATCGACTATAAAAATTTAACAGCTCCTGTATGTAAGAAATATACTTAAAATTAACTTTTTCAGAACCTCACCTGAGATCCACAGTAGCCTTAAAAACCTGGTCAGAACTAGCTCAGTGTGAACAGCCTTTGCCTCGGGATATTAGTCAAAAATTATCAGCAGCAATTGTTTAACACTGCAACTTCCTAGGGCAGGAATAACTACTGAATAAAGTAATTTTAAAAACTGAAAGTTAAGCTAAAAAAACTTAAAAGTAAAAACTGGAGGATGAGATGTCCATGAGGGCTTTGAAAATCTCCAGCATATTCCTGGGAATTTGGATGGTCATATGCATGAGAAAGGTATGTGCATGCCCAAGAAAGACCTCCAGAGATCCAAATCTTTCACCTCTGGCTGACCTTGAGGCCCTGCACAAGTGGGAAGTAAAGGCTAGGGCAGGAGTGTCGACTGCCCGTGTTGAAGATGTGCCTCAGCATGCACACAAAGCCCCTTGACAATGGCTGGAGGACTTACTATTTCAAGGCATTTGAGAAATGTTTGTCTGATCATTAATTGACCACTAAACTAACTGAGCTGAGTCTTCGCTGGCTACACATAACAAAGGATACAGACTTGACAGAATTTGTTCATAAAAGTCACTAAACACACAGCAACAACAAGCCGCAGTGACAACAAATCGAGGATGATGAAATCTAATTTCCAGATTTGCCACATTATATAATCTAAATCTTTGCCGTCAATAAAAATTTACAGGACCTAAATATAAGAGGTAAAATCATAAAATTCTTTCAAGAAAATATAGGTTTAAACCTTCATGACCTTGGATTAAGTTAAGTGATGGTTTCTTAGACGGACACCAAAAGCAGAAGCAACAAGGAAAACATAGATAAACCAGGCTTCTCAAAATTAAAAACTTTTGAGTTTCAAAGAACACCATTCCACAGAATGGGAGAGTGACTGCTAATGTAATATAGGGTTTCTTTTTGGGGGAGATGAAATGTTCTGAAATTAGACCGTGATGATGACTGCACAACATGTGATTATACTAAAGACCACCAAACTGAATAAATGACTGTAGGAAGAATTGTTGGGAGTACATTTTATTTCATTATAGTTGTGTCTGCATTTCACCTAATCACCCACTCAACTTGTCTTTTTAATCTGTTCACATTGCTATTGTCTATAACATAGATAGGGGCACCTGGGTAGCTCAGTCGATTGGGTGTCGACTCTTGACTTAGGCTCAGGTCATGATCTCAGGGTTGTGGGATTGAGGCCTAGTCAGGCTCTGTCCTAGGCAGGGAGTCTTCTTGTTCCTCCCCTCCACTCCTGCTCTCTCTCTCTCTCTCTCAAATAAATAATAAGTAATGAAATTTTTAAAACATAAAGAAAAAATATTTTTTTCAAAAATAAAATTTCTAGCAGTTAATACAATATATTGATAAACCTAAGTCAACTCCCAGTTAGTACATATGTACTGAGGTATCATAATCCAAGTGGTGAGAGCATTTGAAATGATGGAGTCAGAGTCCTCCCCCCGCCTTTTTTTAAGAGACAACATAGGGAGCAGTTGCTCTTATATGGATGTAGAGATCTGTGCAAATATTGTATCAGTTCTAATATTTAGAAGGGTCTCACTTCTTATAAATCCACTTAGGCTGAAAAGCCCACTTGGACTGAAAGGGATTGGGGAAAGCAGAAGAGAGAAAGATGAGGAATAGCCCAGGACCACTGATCCCTACGCTTCATTAATAGACTGGTTAGGAGAGAAGTGGACTTAATAATAGAACTAACCTAGTGTCAACCATAGTTATAATTGTATTTTTATAGCTGCAGCGTATTAGCTACTGATTTGGTAGTTTTATTGAGTTCATTCCACAAGTGTACACTTGGCTCTTCTCAATTATTTATCTTTATGAAATTCCCACTCACCTGGCTTTTTGTCTATGTCACTAAACTGACCAGTATTTTTCTTTTTTTAAAAATTTTAAAAAATTTTAAATTTTTTATTATGTTCAGTTAGCCAATATATAGTACATCATAAGTGTTCGTTGTCGTGTTCAGAGAGGGAGACAAACCATGAGTGACTCTGACCAGGATTTTTCAATTTACTTTTCCTCTCCTCCTGATCACTAAATGTTGTTCTTTTTTTCTTGCTTACTTGATTTTTTTTTTTTTTCAGTAACTATCCAATTTCATTGCTTTGAATACAAGCCTGTATCTGGATTCTCAAATATGTATGTCTAGCCTGGCCCTCCAGCAATTGCCTCTTAAACAGTCACACTTGATATTCAATAGATATTTAACCCTTAACGTGTCTAAAACAGAATTATTAATTCCTATTAATAATATTCCTATCCCACCAAATGTACTTCCCCTCTCCTTCTCTATTTCAGTGAATGGCACTACTAGTCACCCGGTTTCTCATACCAAAGATCTAAAAGTAATCCTTTATTTCTTTCTTCTTTCACAGCTGCATCAGTAAGTCCTATTGACTGTGCCTTTGCTGTGACCCTTTTCTCCCCATCTGCAAAACTGCTACAACTCTAACTTCGCTGCCACCGCCGCTTCCTCTGACAGTTATAAAATATCAGCTGGTACAATCTCTTTTGCAAATGGTTTATCAGCATCTATTAAAGTTGTGTATCATACTCTATGACCTAGTATTTCAGCTCCTCTATACAAATATAGCAGACATGCATACGTACATTCACCAAACGACATCAACTAGAAGGTCATTATTCTTAATAGTCCCAAATTGGAAACTATCTAAATGTCCATCTATAGTGGAATGGACAAATTAATTTATGGTGTAATCACAGAATTGTATAGTACATTGCAATGAAAATAAATAATTCATGACTACATACAACAATATGGATAAATCCCATGAACATAAGGTCAAGCTAAAGAAAACGGACAGTAATGAGAATATACAGTATGACTACATTCATATAGAGTGTAAAAATATGAGAAATTAAGCGATATTTTTAGAAGTCAGGATACCCTTGAAAACAGCATGGGTGTGGGGAGATGACTATAAATGAGAAGAAACAATTCTGGGTGCTGGTGATGTTTCTTGATTTAGGTGCTAGTTACATGAGAAGTTTCAGTCTGCAACAATTTACCAACTTGAATATTTGTGTGCATTTTCTGTATGTATATTTCAATGACATTTTTTAAAAAATGCAAATCAAAACCACAATATCACCGTATACCTGTCAGAATAGCTAAAATAAAAAAGATAAGAAGTAATAAGTGTTGGTAAGCACGTAGAGAAAAAGGAACCCCCATACTCTATTGGTGGGAATGTAAATTGGGGCAACCACTATGGAAAACAGTACAGAAGTTTCTCAAAAAAATAATTCCATTATTGGGTATTTACCCAAAGAAAATGAAAAAAAAAAAAAAACCCTAATTTGAAAAGATATATGCACACACACACACACACACACACACAGGATGAGATCTTGCCATTTGTGAGAATGCGGGCAGACCTAGAAGGAATTATGTTAAGTGAAATAAGTCAGACCAAGAAAGACAAATACCACATGATTTCACCCATATGAACTCTAAAAAAATGAAACAAATGAATAAGCAAACAAAAAGCATACTCAGACCTATAGATACAGGGAACAAACTGATGTTTGCCAGCGACAAGGAAGTCATAGAGCTGAGCAAAATGAGTGAGGGAAATTGGGAAATACAGGCTACTGGTTGTGGAATGAATAAGTCACAGCAATAAAAGTCACATTGTAGGGAATAGAGTCAATGATATTGTAACAGTATTGTATGATGATATGACGACAGAGAGTAGATAAACTTGTGGTGAGCACAGCATAATATATAAAGAAGTTGAATCACTATGTTGTACACCTGAAACAAATATCACATTGTGTGTCAACTATAGTCAATTTTTTAAAAATTTAAATTAAAAATTTAAAAATTTTAAAGAAATAATTCACAGACATAAATGCAAGAGATAAAACTATAATACTCTTAGAAGAAAACATAAGCTTACATCTTCCTGACCTTGGATTACTCAGTTTTTTCAAATATGACACCCACAGTATAGGCATGTAAAAGAAAAACACAGATCAGTTGAACTTCATAAAAACTTAAAAATTTTGTGCTTTAAAGGACACAATCATAAAGTGAGAAGACAATTACTTTATGGGAGAAAATATTTGCAAATCATATATCTGATCAGAGACTTACATCAAGAATAAATAAAGGATTTATGCAACTTAGTGATAAAAACAATAATCCAATTAAAAATGGCAAAGTGTTTGAACAGATATTTCTCAAGGAATATATACAAATGCCCAATAAACACATAAAAGATGCACAACATGATTTATTAGGGAAATGTCGATCAAAACCATAGTGAGATACTACTTCATACCCACTAGGCTATAAAGTAAAAACATACAGGCTGCCGGTAAAGTAAAAACATTTAATAGTATATAAAGATGAACAATAACAAGTAATGGTGAGGATGTGGATAAATTTGAACACTGCTGGTAAGAATGTAAAATGGTGCACTTTGGAAAATAGTTCAGCAGTTCCTCAAAAAGGTAGACACAGAGTTACCATATGACCCAGCAATTCCACTCCTGAGTATGTATGCAAAATAACTGAAAACATATGCCCACACACAAGCTCGGGCAAAAAGGTTCATAGAAGCATTATTCACAATAACTCAAAGTGCAAACAATGCAAATGTCCATCCAGTGAGGAGTGCTAAACAAAATGCAGTCTAGCCATACAATGAAGTATATTCAGCCATAAAAAGAAATGAAGTAATGATACATGTAACAGCATGGGTGAGTCTTGAAAACATGATCCTAAGTAAAAGAAGCCAGACACAAAAGAACAAGTATTGTGTAATTCCATTTATATGAACTATCCCCAAAAGGAAAATCTACAGAGTTAGAAAGTAGTTTAGTGGCTCTCAGGGGGTAAAGAGAAAAGGGTTAGGGGAGTGACCTTTAATGGGTCAAGATTTATTTTCAGGGGACGAGGGATAATGAAAACGTTTCTAAATTAGACACTGAATGGCTGTATAACTCTGAAAATACTAAAAACAACTTAATTAATTTTTTGGCATATGAATTTTATCTCAACAAATGTGTTCCTTTAAAAATATCCCATGAGGGGTGCCTGGGTAGCTCAGTTGGTTAAGCAGCTGCCTTTGGCTCAGGTCATGATCCCAGGATCCTGGGATCGAGCCTTGCATTGGGCTCTCTGCTCTGTGGAGAGCCTGCTTCTCTCTCTCCCTCTGCCTGCTACTCTGCCTACTTGTGCTCTCTCTCTCTATCTCTCTGTCAAATAAATAAAATCTCTTTAAAAAATTCTATGAAATACATTACTTGAGTGAATCAAATAAGCATTTAAAAAAGAAAGATAATAGCCAATGTTGACAAAGATACAGTGAAACAGCAATTCTTACATGCTGCTTCTTGGAGTTTTGGACACTATTTTTCTACATGTATCAATAACCACACAAATATTTATGCCTTCTCACCCAGTATTTGTACATGATATTCTATGTAAATGATCAAATGGTTAAACCCCCTTATCTCACATTTTATATAAGCGTGTTCATTGAAAAAGTGTAACTAATCTTTTTTTAATGAGTGTATCCTTTATTTTTTTAATGTATCCTTTAAAACAAAGAAATTTTGTGTGTAATTCTCAAATCTCAAATTCTCAAATGATCTCCATGTGATCATTAAAATTATATGACTAAAGAATATTTAATGACTTGGTAAAATGCTTGTGATATAATGTTAAGTGAAAAAAAATATGGAAGTTTCTGATTCTTACTTGTAAGAGAGAGATATTAGAGATACAGATGGGGGGGTAGAGAGAGAGAAAGTGAACTAATACAAAGTATTAGACTCCTAGTCGCCCCAGAATTGATCAATGCATCTCTTTAAAAAAATGGGCAAAATAAAACACTCTAGGCATAGTATGTAGAACATGATAAAGAGGCACTGTTAGATGCTGTTCTTTATACTTGGTATTCCACTGCCTATTATTGGATTCCTTTTTCCAACTTCATTCAATTCAGTTCAACTAAACAAATATTTACTATTTACCTACTAAATGGAAGACCTTGTTCTAGGTGCCATAGCAAAAGAATAGATGGATATGTAATGAAGACAGAAGACTTGACCACTGGGTGCACGCTGAGTAAAAAGACAGGTAAGAGGAGAAGGACAAGGTGAAGGTAAAGATGAGATTGAAGTGCAGAGGCAATCGTTGTGAGAGAGGAAGAAAGAAAAGATATTGGTGCTTTGGTCCTCTGCAATATCTCTGAGGGTGAACAAGACAGTCATTATGGCCTATCCATTTCCAAAATATATAAACAACTGATGGAGGACACAAGGCACTTTGAGAGCCTTGCACTTGAATGCTGAAGTCAAGGGGATGAAAAAACAAGAGATAAATTGGGAAGGAAGGCTGCATACCTGCTGCTGAAATCTATACCTGGCATGAGGTGGGTATTTAATAAACACATGCTGAATGAATGAATAAACTGCAAGTACAAAAAATGATAGAGAAAATTAGGGAGAAATTATAAATAGATCATACGGACCTTCTAGAGCAAGTTTAGTTGAGGGGCAGTTAGCGTCCAAAGGCTAGATTCTCAACTCCTCCATTTGCCCAAGACTCCACAGCTAGCAAATGGAGGAGTTGAGAATCTAACTCAGGTAATCTGGTAGTAAAGTCCATACTCTTGTTTCTCCACTATTGTGTCTCTCCATGTGGTATGCAAAAGTATTATCTTATGACAATCTCTCACATGTTAGCAATTCAATGGGTTGGCTCTCATAACAATGTAGAATGGTATTTAGTAAACAGGTCACCTGGGACATGGTCTTTGGATGATCAAAACCACTGGAAACCTGTATACTCTATATATGTCCCTGTTAAGGATACACAGTGAAAGGGGCATACCATTGCCCTGAGAAATTCTGCAAAACTCCCTTTAACTTTGTTTTTTCTGGCATTTCCTAAATTTATTTATCCATATTTATTTATCCACTTATTTATCCAAATTTATTTATCCATTTTTATGCAGTATGTATAAATGTCCCTCAGAATTGCTGTTGCATGAAAAATATTTGGAGGATTTGCACATATGGAGGCTATAGCCTCCCCTAATGATATCTGAAGTCACCAAAAAGAATCAGAGGGCAGGCAGGCTCTAAGGATATCACAAAGTACCAACAGTGAATTTCCCGAGATCATTACATGCTTTATTTATTTGTCGTAGACAAAATTAAAATTGATTCACCTAATAAGTATCTCTTTCCAATATTAGCTTAGAATCAGAAAATAAGAGGGTAACAGATGAATGATGGAGGCAAGCACCAAGTCAACAGCAAGAAATGACAGTTAAAGGCAAAACAGAAGACATGAAAAATGAAATGTAAGTACAAAAATGAAGACTTCCTCCATAAATTACATGAAATCCAAAGTGAAACCCCGATGATGGGGTGGAAGATGAAGCACATAGCTCAGCGCTCTGTAAGAAATGAATAGCATTTGCAAGTGGGTTACACAGCAAAAGTGGGCCCAGAAAAGAAAAGAGCTTGGGATAGTGTGGACTAGGACAGGGAGACATAAAGAATTCTTAAGAATGGAGATGTCTAACATCCAGTTCCACTTGGTATGCTTTCTGTAATGTAAAGCCCCTCTGTGGACTCAAACCTTCAGTAAAGTGTAGGCTTTACACTTTACAAAGGCTGTGGTGTGCATATTCCTCAAATTACACTTTGAGGAATTAAGAGGGCTGAGGCTAGTCTGGATGACTTGGAGAACATTTAAGGGAAAACAGACCCAAAAGAGGTCAAGAATTCAGTGTGGGCAGAAGACTGGCACCAAAAATGGGTGAACGTGAGGATTTGCAGATCCTATAATTTCACAGAAATTTTAGGGCATTTGTCCTCCACAGAATGTGGGATATGGGGCTTAAGTAAATTTTATGGAGATCTGAAAGAATGGGGAGGCCTTGGCTCCATCTGATTTGTCCTCCTTGGTTTTATTTAGATCAGTTTTTTTCCTGTGGAAATCATCACTGCTGGTGAGCTGAATTGCAGTGAGTAATCATAGGATTATATAAGATTAGGTAGGAGAAATCATCACAGGACATATCCTGTAATCTTGACACTGACAACGGGTTTGGGATTTCCCCCCCCCCCCCCATGAGTACAAGGGGAAGGTATTGGAGAGGTGTTTTTTTGTTTTTTGTTTTTTGGGTTTTTTTTGTTTTGTTTTGTTTTGTTTTGTTTTTGCAAAGGAGAGACATGACTTGTGTTATTTTAAAAGGATCACTGGAGGTGTCCAGGAGTGGATTAAGGGAAGACTAGTTAGGAGGCTATTGTAATCAACCAGGTGAGAGAAGATGGGGATGTGGAATAAGGAAACAACAGAGAAAGTGGTCTGATTCAGGGTATATTTTGGATTTAGAGTCAGTAGGATCCACTGATGGACTAGAAATTGTGGTTAAGAGAGAAATGATGCTAGATGTTTTACTTTAGCAAGTGGATAGATAGAGGCTGCATTTACCATAAATGGAAAACAAGAGAAGGCTTGGTTAGGAGAAATAAGTTTCATTCATGTTGGGATGGCAGCCTACTTTTCAAACCTGAGTATAAGGTACAGGTTTGGTAATGAAGTGGAGACCAAAAGGAGAGCAGAAGAATGGATCAGCGAGACATCCTCAAAGGAAAGAGTGGAAGGGCCTAGAGAGTGAGGATGGTAAAGGCCATGCCGAGAAGGGAGTCAAACTCAACTAATCACAGTAATTGTGCAGGCCAAACTATTTTGTCTGATGGATGATCTTACTTTAGAGAGGTTAAAGGATTTATCTAAGGCTAGCCAGTCAGGGGCAGACTTGACGTTGGGACTCAAGTGTCCTGACTCCTGATGTTAAGGCAGCCAGTATTGATACCTACTAAGGAAGGGTCACTTGTGTTGTGCACTGAGCTTCATAAGCCTTTATATAATTCAATACTTATTAACAACTCTAGGCTCTGAGAGTATTATCATCTTATTTTTGGATAAGGAAGTTGAGTCTTAGAGAGTTAATTAGTTCTTTATACAAACATGGGCAGTATGTGAAATTTCTAGGTGAATAGTCAAATAATTTTAGATCCTAGAGATGACCAACTCCCTCATATTACAGATCAGGAATCTAGCACCCAGAGAGATAAAGTAACTTGCCTATAATTCCTCAGTGGTAGAGCTAAGTTTTGAACCTAGATCTCATAACTCTTTGCTTGATGTTTAAAATAATGGGATTTCTAAATATAATTTTTTCCAGATAATTGTTTAAAGTGTCATGTTGGAGAGAATCAAACATACTAGTAAAACCAATATGGATTGCATTTTTAAATTTCCTTCAGTTTACTATATTTTATACCATCATAGGAGACTTTAATAGTCCTTATAATATTATAGTACTTATTACCTAATACCCTGTTCTAGTCTATGTATTGAAAAATTGATTTTGTGATGATTCTTTCCTGTGTCTAATCAGTTCAATAAATTAAACTTATAGGTCTTTATTCCAGGTCATTTTTTCCCCCTACAAAGAGCTTTAGCCATCACTCCCTCCATATATTATTCTCAGGTTTTCATTTGCCTATTCTGAATCTAACATCTGAAGCTCTTTGCTGCACACTGATGACTTCTTTCCAAGCCCCTGGTTGCTATTATTGCCTTTGTTGTTTCCAAAGACAATGTGTAAATATTTGTTTTCGTTCTGTGGAAAGGGATGCTGCTTCTGATCTCTGACAAAATATGTTCAGAAATACCAAATACTCTATCAGATTCCTAATCCTGGGCTACATTCCCAATTTGAGGAAACTATACTATATATGCCAGAAAATCACATTCTTCCAATGATTTCCAAATTTACTCCAGGGTTTTCCACGATGAAGGGAAGGTTTCCAGGCCATGTGCATTCAAAATGAAACATTATTATTTAGAACATGTATTTGGTTCTTTAAAAGAAATAAATTGGGGCAATTTGAGTACAAATCCTGCCAGCATAATTTCCTATTTAAACTAAGCGGATTAACTCTCCTTTTTAAACATAACCAATTTTAGCCCTGCCCTGATCACAGGAAATGGGGGAAAAAGTATCTACCTTTTAAAAAATGTGCCAGTCATATCCTTGGCCACTCATGTTGTTTCCAAGTACTGTTACTTCAACTATGAGCTGTTATCAGCTCCAGTGATTAATTAATGGATTATTTACTAAAGTTAGTTTCTTTTCTTCTTTCCTCCTGAAAAAGATGCAGGAGACAAGTGAAGGAAAGCCAGACATGTGTATTCCATTTGAAATCCATGATTAAAAAGCTTAAAAATTCAAACCAACGTAAAAAACTGTTTTATTTTAATACTCTGGAAGGTTTCAGTGAACTCCATTATTTTCACTCACTATTTGCTTGAATAATTTAGGCAAGAAAGCTAAATTATACATAAAGTGTACAGTTAGAAGAAAAAGTTCATGCACAGCCCTAGGCTATAGCCTCCCCTAATGATGTCTGAAGTCAGTGAAAAGAACTCGTTAGACTGAGAGTAATTTCTCAGGGTTTAATTTTTTTTTTCTTAAAGCAATAATGTTCTTATAAAAATCTGACAAATAATACACTTAAAGAAAAGCCACAAAAGAGAGTCTCCAGTTAAGGCCTCAGCCCCCGTAAACGTTCATTTAATTTCATGTAGCAGTTGGCTTTCCACACATCACAAAAGATGGTGTTGGCAGCCTTGAGTGATATGATTCAATAAGGAAAATACACGTCTTGATTGAATAGCGTTGCCATTTGGCCTCATTAGAACTCCGAAGTTACGGGGTTAAAAGGAGATGCTTCAGGCTTAGAGACAAACTGGAGATCTACCGTGGAAAGGAGATCAGCAGTCACTCAGTGTCCCTGGCACTCGCTAGGGTATCCTGCTTCAGGAGCAGCCCATACCATTATCCATTTGGGGATTCACTAATATGCTCAGATTCCCTTTCAGTTTAACAGAGGATCCGACTGCTATAAGATGGCAGGAATATCAAAATGGTACAGTAGTCACCTTTGATTTTTGAGCTGCCTTTGTTCTTTTCTTAAAGTCTCATGATTGCAGAATTTGAAGGATGTAGTTCAGCTCCTTCATTCTACAGATGAGGAAACTGAGACCCAGAGAGAAATGAGGAGCTCAAGGCTATGCAGCTAATGTCTTTGTTAACTCATTGCCAAATGTTTGTATAGACACGGAAAGGAATTCCAAGTAGAGACCAGTCATATGTAAATGTAAAAAAGGGGGGAACCAACCTGATGCTTTGGAGAACAAGAGATACCAGTTATCACCTGGTCAACTCTCATCATAACTAACCCCCACCCCCAGCAAAGGAACCTTATGGAATCTATACCATGGCAATATAAGCTGGTAGGTAAGCACACAGAGAGTCTGGAGCCAGACTGCCTGAGATTGAATCCTGACTGTGTCTTGTAATAGCTGTGATCTTAGATCACTTCCTTCTATCTGATTTATTTTCCCAAAAGAAAAATGATGTTGGGTAATAACACAACCTACTGCTTAGCAATAAGGGTTATTTTAAGTCAATATTAATGCATATAAAGTGCTGAGTGACAATGTATAGCACTGGGAATTAGATAAATACTAGTTGTTACTGTTAATATTAAGAGAACATAAAGAGGATTTCATATTAATTAAGTCTTCTGGTCATAGCTAATCAGATAAGGGGTGGTGGGCAGCTGACCTAGGTGGAGCATTTCTCAAGCAGTCAATATTCTATGACTTATGTGGCCTGCATTTGAGGGAATAAATTGGTCCATCAAAGTAGGGCCATTAAGGAACTATGAAACAGACCAAGATCAGGGCTAAGTTAACCAAGAGACTGGGAGGAAAACTGATTGAGAAGAACCAGTGGTAGTACAGGCATTATGGTCTCAAGAGAAATGAAGTTTTACAGTTTGGGGGAAGCCAAATGTTTAGAGAGAAACATTGGACTCACACCACCCCCGCCCCCTGAACCTTGGTTCCTGAACACTTTATATGTCTAATCCAATTCTATGGGTAAAAAACTAGCTAACCCCTCTTTTCTTAGAGGTAACTGGAGTGAGCCTCAGGTCCTTGCAATCAGAAGAAACTATCAAACACAGTTCTGCAAGATATGTGCATGACACTGGGGTAGAGACAGAGGTGAATTGCGAAAGGCTGGGTGTGCCAAAGTGGGTTTATATTGCCTCTTGAAAGCCACTATAAGTTACTAAAGGATTGAAACAGATGAGTCATGTCTGATCAAACCTGTCATCAGCTCTATAAGATCATCCATGCAACAACGCAGAAGGTAAATTTGAAGTACAAAAACGGTTAGAGGAGGAAGGCTAGTTAAGATGGTTTGGGTCTAATCTGGGCTAGAATTCATCAGGACCTGAACCAAGGTAAACGAGACAGAAATAGAAAGAAAAAAACAGATGAGGAAGGTCGTAAGAACCTGGTGACATGTGGGGCATAAGGAAGCTGTTGGGAGTCCAGCAAAATTTCTGATTTGAGTGTTTAGATAGATGAACTTCAAAACATAGTTTTGGGACTAGAAATTGAAAGGCTCACCTATCCATAAACTGAGAGTTTGAGGTATCTTTAGGAAATTCAAGTGAAGATGTTCCTTTGCATTTGGATATGGAGTTACAGGGTGATAGATTAGGAGATATATAGATAAATCTATATTTGGATAAGAAATCTGGGGTGACAGATTAGGAGACTACAGGATAATGATGGTAGCTGAGACTAAGGGTTTGGCTGGTATCTTGTGAGGTGAGTGTAGATAATGAGGAGAGATGACCAAGGTTATGGTCTGGAGAACACCAATATGTATGGGGTGAATGAGAAGAAGGGCCCCTGGGAGAGTCTAAAAACAGGATGGAGAAAGGAAAGAGATCCATGAAAAAGTAGGAGTGAGCCTTAGGAACCAAGATGGAATGATTTTTCAAAGTCAAGAGAGTAATTGGCAATATCAAGTACAGAAGAAAATTCACAGACAGCTAAGGGTACAGAACCATTCACTGAACGTGGAGCATGGAGATTACTTCAGACCTACGCTAAAGGGTGAGAACAAAATGAGGATGACAGTGGGTTGAGGCATGAAGAAGGAAAATTATAGGAAGAAAGCAAGTCTACTCCAGTTACCAAAGAAAGAGGGATGAAGAGAATGTGGGTTCAAATAAGGATTATTTGTTTAGTACAAACCAAACTTGACATATTGATGAACTGAGTCAGAAGAGAGGTTAGGGACGCAGGACAGAGGAGGCCTGATGGAGCAAGGTGCCTGCTAGGGAGGTAGGAAAATTCAAAATTCAGGGCATAGGTGGAGGAATAAGCTTTGGATGGGATTAGGGCAATGCTTCCATGGAAACAGAAGGAGAGAAGAAAGGGACAGAGGCCAATAAAGCTAAGATTGCAGTTGAAGATTCAATAAGTTAAGGTCGCTTTGTATTCGAAGGAGTTGTTTTTCTCAGGGAAGTAGGAAGCAAGGCATTTTCTGAGAACAAGGAGAAAAGCTATGGTGCAAGGGGTTTGAAGAGATAAGGGATGTTAGAAAAAAAACTGCTGCAAGGACCACGAGAGGGGCCGAAGAAGAGCTTACAGAATTATGGGGCCACGTAAGAGCTCAGCTGAGTTTTGAAGACCCCTGGTGTATGGTGGCACCAGTCTATGTGCTGATTTGATTTCTCCAGCAGTAGATCATGTCCCAGACATGGGAGGGGAGTACTCAAAGATGGAGGACAGGTTCAAAGGAAAAGCAAGAAGACAAGTAAGTGCAGAGGGATGATAGAAGAAAGATAGGTTCAGGCTTCAAAGGAATAGAAAAGACTCAAGAACGGGGTGTCTGTTTGGGAGGGATGAAACAGAGGGTTGTTTTGGAAGCTTTGCGATGGGTGGTCAAAAAGTGGGATTCCTGAGAAAAAAAGAGGGGACAAATAGGACAGACATTTGTCGTCAGTGTGTGGGACACCAGAGGTGGGAATTTCAGAAATAAAGCAGTTCGTTGTTGCCCAGACCGAGAGGGAAGGCAGGTCTCCTCAGTTAGTCACAGATTTCCTTCTCTTAGAATGCCTCTGGCTCCTCTGAAAAGTCCCAGAGCCAAAACTAGAAGACCAAATGTGTTATAGAATGGCACGGACATTTGCCAGGATGATTTACCCTCTTTCGTCACTCAAGTTCCAACTGAGGCTGGGAAAGATTGAGAAAGTTTAATTACACTATTCTTCTGAGGCCATTGCAAGGCATTAATAAATAACTTGCTGTGATATTAGCAGTTTCACATCTTACACTGGCATCATTTTGTCACATTAGTTTAATAATGCCATCATGTAGCTTAGTATTAATGTGATACAGGAGTAAAATTACATGTGCACTTTTCATATTGTTATATTGAAATCTAGTGTGTCTATGACACTAATACTATTCAAATTCCATAAAATATACAGTCCCAAGTACAAAGACATTTTAATGTTATGTTAGAATAAGAATGCACATCATTACACTTATAGAACCACGCAGCGGAGGAGGAATGAACTGAAGGGCTTACCATTTGTGAGCCCTGGGGAAAACAATCTGAGGATGGTTTCTATACATGACAACTCAAATTCTCCCTTCCCTGGTGATCAGAGCAGTGCTCACGGCCTTAGAGAAACAGGAGTCAGAGAATATTCTCGAAGGGATCAGTCAGTCAATATTTTTGGCTTCGTGGACAATACGGTGGCAACTACTGAACCTGCCTTGGAAGTGCAAAAGCAACCGAGGGCAAAACACAAATAACTGAGTGTGGCTATGTTTTAATAAATTTTTATTTCTAGACACTGAAATTCAAATTTCATATGCTTTTCATACATCATGAATGAATAGTCTTCATTTGATTTCCTTTTCAACCATTTAAAAACGTAACAATACTCTTGGCTTGGGGGCCTTACAAAAACAGGTAGAGGATGAGGTTTGGCCCTTCAGCCACAGCTGGCTGACTTCTGTGTAAGAAAATTCTGAATCTGCAGGGGCACCAATCCAGATCCAGGATTATGAATCTATCGGGGCACCATAAGTGGATTCAAGTTCTCTTGCCAAACTTACATATGCTAGTATGTATATTTCTAAACTGTCTTTGGTAGGGAGGAGACACAGTCTTTCCTTTCTGTATTCTCCACTACCCCTCCTTCCACCCAGAGAGAGCTGGCTTTTGGCTGAGGTGGCGCTCTCACAGCGACACATGCTCTGAGAGCCTGGCCAGAGCACTGAAGGAGGCTGTGACCTCATTTGTGAAAAATAAAAGGACCTAATTCTTTAGTTTAGACCAAGCCTTTGGCTGCCCTTCCCTTTGAGCTACTCTATATAATTTAAAAATTTTAATTACTTTTTCTTAGATGTCATGTCAGGTAGCAGGCTTCAGATCAAATTTAAGACCATCTGAATCCATTTCAAAGTAACATTATAAAATTTATCATATCGAAGCTCTATCAGAGAACTAAACTTCTTCCCTCACCTTCTTGTTTTCTAACTTAGATCCAATAATGAAGGACAAAGACAGTCCTAACAGACAAAGACAATCCCAATCCAAAAGGATCTAAGTAAGGCTCAGGCACGCTTTGGGAGGAAACCTAGACCTAGACTATCTAGAGCATTTCCTCAATGGAGAAAAAGAGGAGACTGGGGCTCATAGGTGGTGAAAGATGGCGAGGGGAGAGATGAGGGGACAGGTGGGAGGAGCTTCTCCTTATCATCCTGCATCTCCTTTTCTTGTGTTGCTCCCTCTAGACCAGTCATCACAGACCTGGCCTTGCCCTCGCACCATGGTGGGAGTGAGGGGGCCAAGGCGCTGTCAGTAGTACTTCTGTGGGATGAGGACTACAGCAATGGGAAAGCTAATCATAGGAGTGCCATGACTTTAGACTGATGTTCTATGTCCAGAATTGGGTCTAGAATCAGGTTCTTCTTTCACTTAGGCCTTGACCCAGAGATAAGAACTTACTGCAGTCTCATATCCCCTGGACATGCTGTAGGAAAAAAGTAAGCTTGCTGTCAAGAGAGGGAAGTTAAAATTTAGAGTTTCTGATGGTTTCACAGGTGGGCAGATGGAAAGCTTCTAACATCCCGCAAGGCCCCAGGACATTGAATCCCTCTTGTCTATTCTGGGGAAAAATATATTTCCAGTAGTGGGTTTCCATAGGTGTCAGGCTGTACTTGTTACCCCAAGCTACCCCAGAGAGCTGGGCACTGGGGCCATTCTCTATAAAGCCATTTGGGTGTGGTCCTGATTCTCCTTGAGGGCTAAGCCTTGAGAGGCGAAGCTTCCTAGTAACAAAGAATCTACTCATCCTTTGAAAACATGTATCTAAAAGAATAGGCTGACCATAGGAGCAGGTTTGCCTGGGACAATGCCAGGCATTTATAGTCTAATTGTTAACTATGCCCCTTTCTTTTAACTACCAAATGGGATAACAAATTAAGTTACCAAATTCCAAGGTTAGCTTTCTGTGTCATAAGCAAATCACAATCACCCACTTATAAATTGCCCACTTTACAGGGAAAGCCTCTGACCTTCAGCTACTTTAGGGAACAGTCTGTTTCAAAGTGCCATTTGCTTGGGACGGCTAGCCAATGTGACAAGAGCCATACTATCCAGAGAACAAAGTCTGCTGCAGTTGGGGGACAGAAAAGACTTCACAAAGAAAATATTTTGAACAAAGGGGAAGGGTGTTGAAGGCAGAGGGGACAGCAGAAAAAAGGCTCAGATGTGCAACTTTTGGAGCATTGAAAGGTGATCAGAGTATGTCTGAAGTATATGGGAGCAAGATGGATGGATGAGCCCTAAGAAAAGAGACTAGAGGGGGAGGTGGGTTCTGGATTACACAGGGGCCTTGATATCTTGCTGGGGAGTTTCAACTTTATCTTGCAGGTCACTGGAACTCATACCTGACTAGTCTTCTGAAAACTCGGAAAGAATTTTAGATGCAGATGTATTCTAAGCCAAACACAAAATTTTTTTTTTTAAATGTAACTAAGGAAATGTAAATATCTACTGAGTATTGAATATGTTAAAAAGAAACTATCCTTGTATTTATAATTTTGCAAAACAAAACAAAACAAAACAAAACAAAAACCAATGCCCTAAATTTTTCTTTTCGGTGATGTATACTTAAGTACACAGGGATTAAATAATAAAATGTCAGGTTTTACCTCAAAATATTCCAACAGAAAAAAGGAGCAGGGATGAAAAAAAAATGGGGGTAGGTATAGGAAAATGCTGATGGTTGCTTAAGTGAAGGGATGATATCTTGTATTTGCACCTTTGAGTATTCAAAAATTTTCTTAACAATAAGTAAAAAAAAATAAAATGTGTATGCCCTGGGTTTTACCTCATATCTATTGAATTAAGATTACTGGGTAATAAGATGAGATGTAGAAACTGATTTGAGGGGTGGGTGTTGGGCAAGAGGCAGGGGAACCATCTGGAAAGCCAAAGCAATTGTCCAAGAGAGAGACAATGAAGGGTTGACCCTCAGCAGCGGAGGTAGCGAGAGGAGGTAGGCATGAGATGCATCTTGTAGTTTACGAGACAAGACTTATGTCTGATCAGATGGTGAAGGTGAAGTTGAAGGTGCTTCTTGAGAGAATGAATGAGTGAATGAATGAGAAACACAGAAGGAACAGACAGGAAGCATGAAAACCAGAGGATTTGCAGTTTTAGCTATTCTAAGTAGTAAAAGTATGAGTCGCCTCTGTTAATATCATTTCAATATTTTTGTCATATTTCTTATTACTTTAAATTACCCCAAGACTTGAATTCTATGCAAGGAATATAATGCAAATCTCTGTTCCATCTTCCAGAAACATGTCTATATTCAGAGTTTCTAGCACATCTGCCTATGAATTAATTTGACCTGATTCACTACTTACAAAGGCACATATCCTCAACCTCATAGCATCCCTGATTTTTTTGCTCTTTCCCTCTCTGCCTTTCCCACTAACCTACCACTCTTGCCATTAGAAAATAAGCAATAGGTCAACACATTTTAAACACATTTTAGTGCACAAATACAGTGTCCTTGCTTGTCTTTAATCCTCCCCCAAAGTGTGGAGGTGTACGCAAACACACCTCTGAGACCCCAAGATCTGCTTCATGTGTGCTCTCAACATTTCCCCCCCCCAGCCATTTCCTTTTTTGAGTTATAAGAACCTGCTCCTGAGACATGACATCTTTTAGGAAATCCAGCTAAAGCCCAAGCTTTCCAACAACTAGGTTTATATTTGCCCAAGGGACATAATGTGGCCTGTGCGTTCCCTCTGTGTTGAGAACCTCTCTGGAGACCCAGGTTTTTCCTGTAATCACCGTAGGCTCTTTGCAGAAAGCTATATTTCTTCCAAGTCTTTCTTTTCATCCCTGTCTGAACCTGCCTTCATCTTCCTAATGGCTAATTAAAAAATTACAACCAAGAGCATTAAATACTAAACCCCTTCCCTGCTGTTCTCTGTTTAATTTCTGAGGCCCCAAGCAGAATGTCTTAAAAAGAGAAAGAGCCACCTTTCTGCTTGCAAATTGCATGATGAACAGCATTCTAGAAGGGGCAGAGGCCTTTATTCTAATGGGTAGCCCTTCAATGCAAGGTATGCTTGGATATTATTTACATCATATTCCAGGAAGATAAAGTTTTGCGGGGGGGGGGGGTCACATTCCCTCCAACATTATGACTTGTGTTAAAGAATTTTGGTGTGTGTGTGCGTGTGCATGTGTGTGTTTCCTTTTCCCTTAGTGCCTGATTCCATTCCTGACTGTGAGTTTTAAAACTCACATTTCTTTTTCATTTAAGTTGGAGGTCTGAGCTTGATGAAAATTCATCCCAATTCATGATGTGCACACTTAAGCGGCTGCTTGATTTCATTTGCAAAGAGAGATCTTGGAAGGCAGTGTCTAAATAATAATCAACACAGTGCTCTACTTGCATTTGTTTATACATTATCTTAACACTTTATTACATATTTTAATAGGACGGGAGTTTAAAAGCCGGAATCAGACATAGCCAGCTCACTCTATTTTAGATTGTTCTTCATCAATTGTTTTTTCTTGTGATTATACAGTTTTACTTTATCATCCCTTTGATAACAATTTCTGCATGAAAATTGACTTTATATTTCATTTTTCCCGTCTGTTATCTTAGCGGCATTCATACGCAAACACCCTTTGTGCTGTGCTGGTAATATAACTGATCAGGCGAAGCTGTGCCATAAGAAATCAAAACCATAATAATGTCTTTGGGTTTTGCATTTTAAATACTGCGTTCATTGTTGCACTGAGGTTTCTGATCCCTTTCCAGACATTACAGAGATTACCTTTGGTAATGCCTATTTCATTGTACTTTGATATAAAATAATGTGTGTCATAAATCATCTGAGTGACTGTCATTAAACAGAAAAGCACCTACTTAGGATATGTAACAATTTGCTTTTCTAATTTGAAGAAGATTGAAGCATTTTAATTATAGAAGATCTTTATAAATGAGACTGGAATTCAATATAAAATCATACTCTTTACAGAATTGTGGGTTAGAAATAATAAAATCTGTATTCATTAATTTTACATTATTTTTGCAAGTGCTAAATAAAAACATTCTTAAGAGGGTTTCCTAAATAAAGCCTTATACTTTTGTCACCATTAATCTCAGAAAAAAATTTGTTTACTTATTTGAGAAAAAGGCAAAAAAGAATCACTTGTTATGCGGGTAAGTTCACAACCGAGAATTTAAAAACTTTTCAAATGTAAAGCTGGGAACGTCATTACCTACAAAGTTGAGAAAAAACAAAGAAGGGGCATAAAATGACAAGGGGTGGGAGGAGAGAGCTATTTAAAGTTATTGGTGTGCTTCATAGTTTCAAGATTGCTTCCATTTGGAAAAGGATGGAAGTTTGGAGCCCTTCTCAGTAAAAAACAATTTAAAATTATTGGAGCCCTCCTCTTTAAAGGTGATCAGGGTTCTGCACACAGACACTGTAGCAAGATTTAAAATTATGAGAGCTCTTCACATTGTTTAAGACATTGATTTTTTTATAAAATGGATTTCTCCGTTTCATTTCTTCAGTGACTAGATAATTATAGTAGCCTAGAAACTGAGGTACTTCATTCTGAAACTAGTTTTTCTCTTTGGCTCCTTCTCTTCTCTTTCCTTCTGCCTTTTTTTTTTTTTTTCCTTAATAACTTTTCTCGTTTCCCTTGCTGCTGGGATAGACACATCATTCTTTGTTCTTGCTCATAAATCACTCTGTGACCAAGGAACCAGGAAGTTATTAGGGGTGAAGGGAAGGTCAGGTCGAAAATTCAGATTGATCTAACCTGTTTTTGCAAAATAGCACTTTACCTACCCCAAACCTAAAGCGAAGCGCCAATGCAGGGCTATTCCAATATGACTTCTACTCACGCTTCACGAGGGAAGAGGCTTCTGCAGCCTTTCCAGAGTGTGTTACGAAGAGTCCTAGGAACCGCCAGGTTGCCATAGGTAAGTGTTTAGTTACAGTTACACTTGCCCACGCACATCGCTTCAAGTACACTTTTCCTTTTCTCTGTTTGTCCTTTCTCTCTTCCCTTCTCCCTTTGTCTCTCATTAATATGGACAGCTAAGACAGAAATCCGGAAGATTCCGTGTGGAGGCTAATTAAATTGTGGAGGGGTCCTTCCGTTGGGAATTGCAGTTGTTGCTTCCTCCCCTGTGTTAGAAATTGAGTCTACTGTGAACACACACACATACACACACACAGAGTCTTACAGAGACTATAGGGATTTGATAAGAGAGAATTAATTCAAGGTCCTTAGTTGGGATAACAGATGTGTATTTTCCCCAGTCTTTCTCTCCATTCCAAAAAGAAAATTCCTTCCCCGGCTCTGTCCTCTTCCCTGTTGGTTACGTTTTTACGTAAAAGGCGGAAGCAGTGTTGTATGTGTTTTGTAAAAAGTTATATCAAAGTGAATTGAACACGGTATTAAGTTTTTGTCAGCTTGAACTCACACCTGCCACACACAAGGTTTTTTGGCCTTTCGTGCAAATCATAACTTGAGTCTAAATCTAAAGGAACAGGGAAAGCAATAGAGCAAAGCTATCCAGATGTTGCTCAGTCTGTGCGATTGTAAATTTCAAAGTACCAGCTTTCCATCCAGATTTTAGTGCATTGGGAACTATATGAAAATTCCAAGACATACTGGTTTATTGAAATGTCTGGCCATTTCTATATGAATTTTGCAACAGATGTACTGAGGTAAGCAATAAAACTGTGATAATAAGGAACATTTCCACATCAACTCACTAAACTACTAATCTATAATGAGGACCAAAACTCAGCAGTGCAGGAGGGTGATTTTCATTACTATTATTTTTTAATATAGTGTCAAGTGTTCGAATTTTTCTTTGATTTCACTTCTGGTCAGAATTTCAGGAGGCTTTAGGCTGAATCATATATATAAAATATATCTTGCTAGATGATACATGGTGTATGTGTATTTTATGTTATTCTAAATAAATTGAAAATTGAATTTCAATTGTCCTTTTTTTTTAGTTTTAATTAATTTTATATTTAATAGAGCTGGTTACTGGTTTTTCTTTTTATTAACATATAATGTATTATTTGTTTCAGGGGTACAGGTCTGTGTTTCATCACAATTCACAGCATTCACCATAGCACATACCCTCCCCAATGTCCATCACCCAACCACCCCATCCCTCGACCCTCCTTCACTTTCCAGCAACCACCAGTTTGTTTCCTGAGGTTAAGAGTCTTTTATAGTCTGTCTCCCTCTCTGGTTTTGTCTTGTTTCATTTTTCCCAAACTTCCTCTATGTTCCTGTCTTGTTTCTCAAATTCTTCATATCAGTGAGATCATATGAAAATTGTCCCTCTCTGATTGACTTATTTTGCTTAGCATACATAATACCTTCTAGTTCCATCCACATAGTTGCAAATGGCAAGATTTCAATTTTTGATGGTTGCATAATATTCCACTGTGTGTGTGTATACATAGTTTGAACAGCTACACACACACACACACACACACACACACACACACACACAGATAGGTAGATAGATAAATCATCTTTTTTATCCAATCATCTCTTGATGGACATCTAGACTCTTTCCTTAGTTTGGCTATCGTGGACACAGCTGCTATAAACATTGGAGTTCATATGCCTCTTCATATCACCACATTTGTATCTTTGGGGTAAATACCCAGTAGTACAATTGCTGGGTCATAGTGTACCTCTATTTTCAATTTTTTGAAAATTTTGAGGAATCTCCATACTGTTTTGCAGACTGGCTGCACCAGCTTGCATTCCCACCAACAGGGTAGGAGGGTTCCCCTTTCTCCACATTCTTGCCAATATCTGTCATCTCCTGACTTGTTAATTTTAGCCATTCTGACTTGTGTGAGAGGTGTTCTCTCACTGAGGTTTTGATTTGTATTTCCCTGATGCTGAGTGATGTGGAGCACTTTTTCATGTGTCTGTTGGCCATTTGGATGTCTTCTTTGCAGAAATGTCTGTTCATGTCTTCTGCCCATTTTTTGATTGGATTATTTCTTCTTTGGGTGTTGAGTTTGACAAGTTCTTTATAGATTTTGGACACTGGCCCTCTATCTGATACGTCATTTGCAAATATCTTCTCCCACTCTGTCAGTTGTCTTTTGGTTTTGTTAAATGTTTCCTTTGCTGTACAAAAGCTTTTGATCTTGGTGAAGTCCCAGTAGTTCATTTTTGCCCTTGCTTCCCTTGCCTTGGGCGATGTTTCTAGGAAGAAGTTGCTGGGGTTGAGGTCGAAGAGGTTGCTGCCTGTGTTCTCCTCAAGGGTTTTGATGGATTCCTGTCTCACATCGAAGGCTTTCATCCATTTTGAGTCTACTTTTGTGTTTGTTGTAAGAAAATGGTCCAGTTTCATTCTTTTGCATGTAGTTGTCCAATTTTCCCAATACCATTTGTTGAAGAGACTGTCTTTTTTTTCCATTGGATATTCTTTTCTGCTTTGTCAAAGATTAGTTGACCATAGAGTTGAGTGTCTATTTTTGGGCTCTCTATTCTGTTCCATTGATCTATGTATCTGTTTTTGTGCCAGAACCATACTGTCTTGATGACAACTTAGTAATAAAGCTTGAAGTCTAGACTTGTGATGCCACCAGCTTTGGTTTTCTTTTTCAACATTCTTCTGGCTATTCAGGTCTTTTCTGGTTCTGTACAAATTTTGGATTATTTGTTCCATTTCTTTGAAAAAAAATTGATGGTATTTTTGATAGGGATTCCATTAAATGTGTAGATTGTTCTAGGTAGCATAGACATTTTCATAATATCTGTTCTTCCAATCTATGAGCATGGACAATTTTTCCATTTCTTTGTGTCTTCTTCAATTTCTTTCAAGAGTTATCTATAGTTTTCTGAGTACAGATTCTTTGCCTCTTTGGTTAGATTTATTCCTAGGTATCTTATGGTTTTGGGTGCAGTTGTAAATAGGATCGACTCCTTAATTTCTCTTTCTTCTGTCCTTTTGTTGGTGTACAGAAATGCAACTGATTTCTGCGCATTGATTTTATATCCTGAACTTTACTGAATTCCTGTATGAGTTTTAGCAGTTTTGGGGTATAGTCTTTTGAGTTTTCCACATAAAGTATCATATCATCTGCAAAGAGTGAGAGTTTGAACAGCTGTCCTTTTTTTAATCATTAAAAATAATACAGGAACATAGTACAGGCCTTTGAAGTTATCTTAACAAAAATTTGATATCATTTTATCATTATATGTAAGACCCAAGAAGCCCAAATCTGATGCTTGGAGTCCCTTAGAATTCAAAGTTTGGGTCTGATTCTCACAGTCTATGCTGGGAGGAGAGTATCACATTCCAGAAGCTGAGGGCTTGGCCTGGGCATGTCTTTAGTGGTGATCATTGACTTCACAGGTTATACCTCTGCATGAAGAAGGGGCACCATCTTGATAGGCTTTTCTTACAGCTTTCTCATTCTTAGCCACTTCCCAGCTGACTCCTCTATCTGAGGAGGAATAGAACATTCCAGGATGCAGTCCCAGGAATGAGATCACTGGGGTTGATACTAAACCATTTGTATCCCTTTCAGGGATTTGCAAAGCTGTGAGATTAGAGTTTGGGGATGAATGCGCCTACACTGAATTTCTCACCATTCCCTTTAGCAAGACTGACTATTGATCAAACAGGTCTTGAAATTCGGGGAAAAATTAAACAATTACACAAAACCAAAAATGAAATCACATCACTTATTTGATAATATGTGGAGCTTTTTATTCTTTCTCAACCTCTTCTCCACTAAACTGGGGTCACTGGAAATTATATATATATTTTTTAAATGATTAATTTAACCAGGAAGACTCCAAGAGACTTGGGAAGTACAGGAGGCAGTCTAGGGTCCAAGGAAGGGAGTGGAGGCAGGTCCGCAATCCAGGATATTGCTATAGGAGAGCAGCCTGAAGGGCCGGGTTGTAGGGAGGCTGACCAACAAGCACATCATAGAACACGTGCAAAGCAGTTACAGAGGCCTCAGCCTTGTCCTCCTTAAGCTCTATTTTTTGGTCACATTTGGGAAATATTAGCGCTATTAAGATTCATTTGCTCTTCTCTGGATTTTGAAAATTATTTTCCTGACATTACTCAGTTTTCCCCAAGTAGGTTTTGTTTATTTCTTTTCTTTTCTTTTTTTTAACTATAACATGGTCTTCACTGGTCACTTCATATATTTCCTGTTACTTATTTTGGAAGTCTTGCAGCCCTAGGAAAACAAACAAACAAAAACGCCAAGCAGGAGGAGGAGGTGGTAGATATAAAAAGAAGAGACCTCTATTTACTGAGAAAATCAGCTCGGTCTTCTCTGAGCAGGGTAGCAGAGGTTTTAGTGAAGCCTGGAGCAATTCCTTTTTTGTTGTTTTTTGTTTGTTTCTTTGTTTTTCTTCGGAAACTCTTAGTATATTAAAAAGCAAGCATGGTCAAAGCATGGATGAAAAATTGTAGTATACTTCAAATATTTACATTTAATAATCAGTGGTTGTGAAACCCAGAAATACAATGACCACATACTGAAATTAACTTGAAGATCAAAAGTCAAATTTGAGGCTTTTTTTTTTTAATGATTTTATCCATTTATTTGACAGAGAGAGAGAACACTAGCAGGGAGAGTGGGAGAAAGAGAAGCAGGCTTCCCACCAAGCCCAATGTGGGGCTCAATCCAAGGACCCCGGGATCATGATTGGAGTCAAAGGCAGACGCCCAAAGACGGAGCCACCCAGGCACCCCAAAACTTGAGGCTTTCATGAATGAGAACAGTGGGACAGATTCCCAGCTTCTCACTGCCCAGCTCTAAGCAGGACATAGGCCTGTCTGTGACTGTGTTACCTACATATTGTGGGCCAGGTACCTCACCTAGGGCCTGGCCAATGGCAGAGCTCAAAGATAGATTAGGTTCCTTTCCCTTCTGCCTTTTTTTCTTTTTCCTTTTTTTTTCATTTTATTTAGACCTATCTTAAATAAGTTTTGAGCTACCCAGGAAAGTACAGGCTTTATTCTGCCACCCTGCTTTCTCCTGTTGTCCTGATGAACTATTTCTGAGAACTTAAAGCAGCTTTGATGTGCTTTAGTTGGCTATGTTCTTTTTTTTTTTTTTAATTTAATTTTTACTACAAAAAATTTCAGACATACACAAATATAGACTAATATAAGGAACCCCCATTTACCCACCACTGATCTTGAGTGATGATCAGTAATGTACTTTAAAATACACATCTGTGACAATGGCTGCAGAAAGATGGCGGTGGGTGCTTTTGCTCCACCACAGTCTCTGTTCACACCTGTGTGTTCATGGAACGAAACCTCATACACCTGCATCCACAGAAGGCTTCGTAATTGCTTTTGAACCAGGAAGACTGTCTCATTGCCATGGAGAGGGAGAGTCAAAGTGAATAAGGTTAGAATGACTTACTCCTAAGTGGATGCTTTCTCATTCTTAATTTCAGGCTTGGAAGTTGCTTAAAGATGTTTATTAACAACCAGGGGTAAAGAGGGAAAAACCACTGGCTGTACTCTGAAACATGTTTTCTTCTTAGTTGCTTGAGACAAGCCAGTTTGAGTGTGTGTCTATGAGTGTGTGTATACAAATGGAAAGGAAAAAAAAAAAAGAAATGGGAAGAAAAATCAAGATCGAGAAACAGAAATACCTCAAGAAAAGTGAAATTGTAGCTGTGCTAATCCCTAGACTAGGATCTTGCAGAGCACACCTGGTTTCTGGAAGGGAGGCTTTTCTTCCTGTCAGTGATAATGTTAAGTACAGGGCAAAACAAAGGGTATTTAACAAGGCCATTGATGTATCCCACTGTGTAAAGGGAAGTATACAGCTCCATAACCAGGTTTTCTTTTTTTTTTTCAATATTTTTATTTATTTGTCAGAGAGAGAGAGCAGAAGCACAGAGAACTGCAGGCAGAAAAGGCAGAGCAGGCAGAGGGAGAAGCAGGCTCTTCGCTGAGCAGGGAGCCCGAAGTGGGACTTGATCCCAGGACGCTGGGATCATAACCTGAGCCAAAGGCAGATGCTTAATCAACTGAGCCGCCCAGGTGTTCCTGTATCCAGGTTTCCCTTTGATATTATTATCATATGATGATACGGTTCCTAATGAAAAACTGTGCCAAAGATGGAGCAGAACTGACTTGGCACTAAGAGTGCTTATTTATGTGCTGTTAGTACGTGCCAGTTTAGTAAATAGAAGGACAGGGTTGCAGCCAGCTTTGGTGGCAACTGGGAATTGTGATACCCACTTTAGGGCTTTACCACCTATAGCGAAGGCTCTAACACTGGAGAAGTTACTTAATCTCTGTGCATTTCAGTTTACCACCTGTGAGAGCCTAAATTCTTGCGTTCTAGAAGAATGAGTGCCAAGAATGTTGAAAGGGTGATGGGTGGTTGTGAACATAAAATGCTATGGTATCCTTAAAAAAAAAAAAAAAAAAAAGGATGCTTTCTCCAGTCCATATTTTGTCCCATTCCACCAAAGGCTCCAGATTCTGGGCTGGCTTCAATGGCTATGCAATATATGCAGGCACAAGTGTCCCAAACTTGGTTAATGTGATGGCACCATCTTGAAATTCTTAATAGTTGAACAAAGGGCACCCCATATTCATTTTGCACTGGGCCCCACAATCCTGTAGTCAGTCCTGTCCAGAGGCTGACATCAGGAAAGCTAAGATTCTAAAATATATGAGAGGAAAACTTGAGGTCAAGTGGACCTCCGAGAAGTTTGTTAAGAACTATCTACCCTGGGGAAATTAAAGCAGATGTCCTATAGAATGTCATTTCTTGGTGCCATGTTGACATTTCCAGGGCTCATTTTTTTTTCTTTCTGCTGTATCATTTCTCTTTGTCAAGCATTATTCAAAAAGTTCAAAGGTTTTTGTAGTCTTTGAAACACTCCGTTCTTTAACATTGGTTACATTTTGTTGGTTAAAATTTGAACACATCTTACTTTCAATGAAAGCAAACTCTTTTTATTATATGGTTTCTTCTAAAACTTGGATTTTCAAAAGAACAGCATTATTTGTGGTCCTATTTGCCTGCTCAGAGCTTGTAGGACCAGGGGTGATAATGAAACATCTTAGATTACATGTGTTTTTAGCTACTTGTGTTTTTAGCTACTTCTGAAGATGATTAAGGAAGGAACACTACCTATCTTTAAGAAATTTTTTTTTAACAAAAAACTTTATATCTCAGTATTTGGGGAAAAGAGAGCCCTCAGGAAAACAGCTACTGAGGAGCCTGCGGCCTAGGTTAGCAAGATGGGGTGAGAACCCACTTGGTGGGCCATGGGAGATATGAGGGGCCCGATCAGAACCCAGGTCATCTATGGAATCTGCATTTTTATGAAGTCTGCAAGAGTGCCAGGGCACCTAGTCAGCACAGTGCTAGTTCTCTTCCACATTTCTCCAGGCTACAGAATAACTGGCTTTTTAAATTGCTAGAGGGTTTTCATTTATTTCTTGTGTAGGAAGCAACACCTCAAGTACCATAAAACCTCTTTCCTACCATGAGAACAGACACAAAGTGGGATTGCCCCCAGACCATAACTTGCACAGGCTGGATATATGATACAGTTGGAAGAGTTAAAAAAAAGATTCTTCCTTTTGTTCCCACTCCGGTTTAGCACTAACTGGAAGAGAGACCTAGAAGTCAGACAGATGGAAACTAAAGTATAAGCTTTGAGAAACATGCTCATGTCCATGGACAACTCAGCTTGCAAACACTGTAGCTCTGGATTAAAATCCCATTCACTGGGTCATAGCAAGGGAAACGTTTGCATGAGAAGTCTAAGGCAGGTACCCTGGGCCAGCAGAGAACTCCATAAGACAGAAAGAGTAAGTGCCAACCATTCCTTAGTTCTTTCTCTCTGGCTCACCAATCCAACAAAGCAATAGAGATGTGAGAAGAAAGCAACTCTGATTGTGCAAATTACTTCATATGAAAACATGAGGATTGAGAAATAACCGTTTCCCAGCAACAAAAACAGCTATTCCTCTTGAGTTTAATATAGGATATCAAAAAGTAAAACGCCATGAATACACATGCCAATAATTGAGAAGTTTTTTTAAATGTTAAAAACATGTCTTTAAATCCTGTAAAGAACATGGACTAGCCCAAAAAATCTTGTGTCATTTAAGGAAGGAAAAAGCTTACTTTCAAGAACTTTTAAGCTTACTTTAGTAACATGCAAAAAATGGCCACGTTAATAACGTTCTTATTTCTTATTCATGAAAATTTCCATTGGACTCTCTACGTAGCTATACTACAACAGACCTGTTCAAGGTTTCACACACTCTGGGAAGTAGACAGGCATTTCTTTAGGAAAGTCTTGAACTCATGATAATGACAGCAGTGAACCCAACAAGGATGTCTCATCTGCCTGAATTAGGGGTGCTTTACATATCAGTAAATCTAGGGTGGTGACACAAGGAGAAATGTGCTCACCCAAAGATCTTTTATGGTTTTTGTCACTAGGCTGCCTGTCCCCTAGAGATGTCAGTTTCCCCTTCAGCTCCTCCATAATGAAACTATTCATTTGGCTGAGGCACTAAGAGGCTCTCCAAGGCAGGAGGGCCTCCCCTGGGCCAGTCTGATGTGCTGGTCCTTTAAGACTGGCTTGCACAGGAGCCCATTCAGGCTAACCTGAAACCCAGCAGTGCCAGGAGTAGATTCAGTTCTGGTTTGAGTTAAGCTGGGTCTGAGAGATTCTCTTCCTTTACACAGAATGTTTGCAAACATTAAAAAGTGCACTGGGCTTCTTATTTCAGCGTGAAAGCTTTATGGTGTTATAGGACAAAGAGGAAGGTAATTCAGTTACGGAGTAACACAATCACCTTTGATAAACTACACTTTTAGGTCGTCTTGGATGCGAAAAGGGCACTGGATGGGGGCAGGGTGGTCTCCTTGACTAATTTATTCCCAAAGTCTGCCAGTGTTGGAAAGGAAGGGTACTGGCTGGCTGTCGGGTTTTCTGCTGCAACATACCCTGTTGGAGGGGATGTTTTGTCTATTTGCAGAGGGCAGCAGCCTCTCTTTCAAGTGATTTGTTATAATGACGATGATTATTGTTGGATGATTATAGTCACCCACTGGCAGGATTATAGTTAAAAATTTGGCAGTGTTTGCATTATAAATGACTATTTTTACAGCTCAGCCATAAAAGTTTACTTAGGTCTGAAATTTGATATACAAATTCTCTATCCAGAAGTGCTTTCCTTTCAAACAGAATTTTTAAAAATGGTTAATAAAATTGGTCTGTCTAATTTTCCTGAGTTATATGAGTATTTTGGAAAAACAGAAATGTATCATTTGTATAGGACCTCTCCAGTTTTCCTCAGTTGGCCTTGAATTTAAACAAGATGCTATGAAATTTAAATTATTTAAACTGAGCTTGGATGTATTGGGAAGAAATGATATTGTGCACAGGGCTAGACTAGAGAAAAGGAGAGGAGCACACAGTCTTTCTATTTAACTTTAAAAACTCTATCTATGGCCCACAAGTGGAAGCCCTTTTGGAACAATTATCACTTTGCATTTTCATTATGCATTTTATACCTCTAAGTACATAATCACCTGCTCATGTCTATCTGATAAATAATGAGATTTTTATTTCACATTTGCATTGTTAATTACAGTATATTACAGAAGTAAGATACCAGGCATCTGTTATTAATAGAATGTAATTTTTTTTTTTAAATAACAAGGGCACTTTAAATAGACAAAGAAAAAGAACCCTTTATTGGAGGCCACCCAGATCTGTTGATAGCTTTTCATTTGCACTTTAAGGTAGATGAGGCAGGAATGGAGGAAAATACCACAGGAATTGAAGCTATCAAGATAAAATATAAATGTGACTTATAGTCTGGCAAGAGTTTATTTCCTTATCCTTGACAAAGTAGTCAGTTTTGTAAATGCCAATGCAATTAGAATACATTTAATGCTGAAAAGATGAAAAGTCCAACCCATGAAATTCCCTCTAAGAGTTTGATAATCTCTGGTCACAATATGAGGGTCCAGTTGAGAGAACCAATTTTAATAGTCTCAGGATCATTATCTTTACTACCGAAAGATGATTCTTCTCAGCAGGGTCATTTATTTTCCCAACTCCCATGCCTGGGGTCTTACTGAGAGTAGTGTGGTGAGAAAAGCAACAGGCAAAAAAAATCTAGGAGCCTGGGAATTCTCCATCTGCCTACTACAATGACCACCTGGATTGGTGGTTACCTCTCTGAGTAAAGTAGGAATACTGGAACTGTACTAAGCATCAAAGTGCAATGAAGACACCAGGAAAAGCCGATGCATGATTAGATTGCAAAATAATCAAGTAATGACTGACCTTTGGGGAACACTCTGCATAGGTCAGTGTTGGGTGTATTCCTTTTGCCAATAGATTTACCACCTTATCAACTGCCACAGAGGGCTACAGAACTGTTCCAGAACCACAGACTCCCTCAAGTTGCTCCTTAATAATCACACCCTCTATCCAACCCTAACCTGATGTATTCTCCATCACTATGATTGTCATTGAGAAAGTTATAGAAATGGAATCATACAGTGTATAGCCCTTTGAAGCTGGTTTTCCACTCAGGATAATGCCCTTGAGATCCGTATAAATTGTTCATGTATCAATAGTTTACTCCTTTATATTGCTGAGTAAATTTTTATTGTATGGTTGTAGTGCTGTTTGCTTATCCATTCACTCATTGAAGGACTGTTGGGTTGTTTCTGGTTTGAGGTTATTATAAATAAAATTGCTACAAATATTTATGTACAGGTTTTGTCTAAAGACAAGTTTTCATTTCCTTAGGAGAAATACACAGAAATATGATTGCTGGGTCATATGGTAAGTATATGTTTAACTGTATATGAAACTGCTTGTATAACTGTTTTTCAATACAACTTTGCCACTTTACATTCCTACCAGCAAAATATAAAAGATGCAGTTGTTCTGCATCCACACCAGCATCTAGTATTATCAGTATTTATCCTTTAGCCATTTTCTGAAATATCAAGTTCAAGTCAAGCTTTGAAGAAGTTTTCTTCTGTGTTATATCTGCACTCTCCCTAGTGTATCTTCACAAAAAGCTGTAGTAATAAATTAAATTTCTCTCCAACTATTGTGAATACTGGCCATGCTGTGATGGGACACAAGGCAGCATTCAAAACAAACAAACAAACTTGTCATTTTCTTCTAATATATCTTTTCTTGGTTCTATATTCCATGTCTGTATGCTAGGAACATTTCTTTTGGGTCTTTCAGCAGGGACAGAAAAATCTCACTAAATTCAGATAACAAAAGGAAGAGGGAGAGTGGAGCCAGGATGCCACAAGCAAAATTGTAGGGGAAAAGACATTTTTAGAGAGATGTAGGTAGATTAGAAGTCTGACTCCTATCAAGAAATCATCAGTTATGTGTAAATATTAAATGTACCACAATAGTTGCTTTGGTGGATGGCTAACTCCAGTAAAAACATAGAGTGAGAATTCAGAGTTGACTTTACAAAAGGAATCTTTCATCCAGCTTTAGAGTGCATTCAAAATATTAGTTGTCTTGAAAATCTCATTTTTCCAGGTCTGAATCTTTTTCTTAAGATACATCTAAAAATTCCTAGGAGAGTATGTTTTAAAATTTTACATGTGTAAATATTAAAAAGTATATTAAAGTAATCTCAGTGAAATAAAATTTATCATAATCTTACTCTGAAAATCTAATCAAAGCACACATCTCCTTTAATGGAGAAGAAAAGGTGTGACTTAAGAAGTAAAGAAATAATGAAAGATCCTTAATATGAAGAAGATTTATTTTGAGGATCTTTTATATTGGAATTCCTTTGCTTTAAAGCTACCCCCTTACACCTGGGCGTCCAGACTCTGCCTTGTGTGCTACCTGTTAGAGACCCTGCTTTGGCCCAATACTGGTGCTTCCCTCCCTTCAAGGGGAAGATTCTGAGCAGTCAGTGGAATGCCCGCTTGGAGCCTGTTCTACCCCATCCCCCTTCAGGAACATCTCGGAGCCCAGAGACCTGGAATTCCCTTCCTAGAGGGATTGAATCTGCTTCCAGGGCCAACACATGCCTCTTCCTTAACACCTCTTTCATCTTCTTCTCCAGGGCTAACCAGGCTTCTGGGATGCTCACTGAGAGGGTCCAAGTGTGCCAGGAGTGGCTTTCGTGGAATGTGGTTGTGGACTGTGAGTGTGAACTACATGCTAAGGTTTCCCGTTCATGTGTGTGAGGCCTTCCCTGTCTGGGATGGGGCCGGCCTTCGGCTAGGGTTAGGGTAGGAGGTGAGGAGCATTTGTACTCTAGCTCTAGGTCTCACAAACAACACTCGGTTGTAAGATTGACCTGTAAGTTTTCAGAAGAAAAACATTTCAAGCTCCACCTCAAAATTCACCAGTGCCACAACTGAGATATTTCTGCTTTTTAATTCGTGCGGTGTGTTTCATATCGTAACAGAGGTACTCTGACAACTCCTATAATACTTAGTCTGTACTCTCCGTTTAGAACTTAATTCTATTCTGTCACTTACAATGAGCTGTTGTTTTATTTGAGTTCTATTTTCTTTTGTCTCCAACTAGAATGTAAGTCCCTAGAGACGGAAAAGAAGAGTTATGCTTCAGTGGTACATACCTACTCTATCTAGCAGAATTTTGAATACAAAGTAGGCAATAAATATTTGTTGCTTGATTGATAAACCTGTAATGCCTTATAAATATGTTAAGCAAGACTTGGGCTCACAGTTTTAAAACCCAAGTTTGTTGAGAAAAAGAAGCCGTTTCTCAGGTACAAAAGGAAACAATAAATTGGGGAAGGAAGAGTAAAGTCAACGGAAATCATTTGAGCGTCTGGCTTAGTTTGCACAGACCCCTTCCCCTTCCCTGGGTCCCACCCTCACCTCAGTCTTTAAAATTGATAGGCAGACCTAGGTAGGATCTAGGAGACAGGGCCAATTTCAGTTGTAAAAGCAGTGGTAAGCAAGGGATTTGTAGAGCTCTGTTGTTTCACAGCAAACAACTTATTTGTGCCCAGATCAAAAGTAAATAAACAGAATGGTTTTGAGTGTGATTAAGAGGATTACATGTTAGAGAATCTGCTTTTGCTATTACTGCACCATCAACAGAAACTGCCTCTGCTTTTCTGGTCTGACACTACCAAGTTTTCTCATTAAAATATCAACAAAAGTCAGTTTATTCTTCTCAAAATCAGTTTCTGTTATTTTTCTAAGGTTGGTAGCATGGATTCTTTGACAGTTAAAGGTTTTAATTTGCTTTATAACATAGCGTGATTTGAGGTGGCTGTTTTTAGACTCGACTAGCCTTGCCAGCTGCCTGTATGACTGGGTCTACTCTGATAATGGGACCATGCTGTCCATTTAAGCAGAGGATCTCAGAGTGTGGTCCAGGGACCATGGGGAGCCCCAAGACTCTAAGGAGGTATGCAGAATCTATGCAATTTTTGTAATGATACTGATATGTTATAGGCCTTCTTACTCTCATTCTCTTATGAACATACAATAGAATTTTCCAGAGGCCACATAACATGATGACACCTTTGCTCTGATGAATAATGGACTGTGTCTTTTGTATTCTGGGATCTTAAAGATTTCTCAGTCTCAATTTCTTTCTTTTTGTTGTTGTTGTTTTTTTTTTAAGATTTTATTTATTTATCTAAGAAAAAGATAGCAGGAAAGAACACAAGCAGGGCGGGGTGAGTGAGAAGCAGTCTCCCCTCTTAGCAGAGAGCCCACCATAAGGTGAACTTGATGCCAGGACCCTGAGATCATGACCTGAGCTGAAAGCAGACGCTTAACCATTTGAGCCACTCAGATGCCCCTTAATTTCTAATATAGAAAATACCTACAGACATAACCCACATAAATAAAAAGCTCTTTGGGGTCCTCAATCTTTAAGAGTATAAAAAGGGTCCTGGGAGTAAAAAGTTTGAGAAGCACCGCCTTAAAGACAAAAAAGACTACCTAGATCTCTAGTTAGTACTTGAGTATACCAAAGTTCAGGGGAAAATGAGAGAAATAATTGAAAGGTAGAAAATCAGGTTTATAAGAAGAGGTGAAAGCAATGGGGATTGATCATCCTGGAGCAGAGCAGCTGGAGAGAAGCCTTAATAATGATCTTCAGGTATGTGCAGGGCTGCTGTACAGAACAAGGAGAGGTTGGCTGACATGCAGTGTGTGAGATTCAAACTGGAGATAAAGCAGGCTTCTCTGACAGGCGCTGTTAAACAGCAGAGTGGGTGACTGACAGGCTTGTGGCATCTCCTCCTCTGGAGGTCTTTAAAAACCAGCTAGATTTCCATCTGTCTGGTCTGATTTAACTCTGGCCGTGCCAGAAAGCCGAGGGGATGGAACAGATGATGTCTTGGGCTCTTCTTCCAGCCCCTTGATTCTGTAATTAACTTGATGAAAGGAGCTGTGGTGATTTGCAGTGCAGGGTTTGGACAGGAATGTGCTTGCCGATGTTGGGATAGGTCTTGTGTGGGAAAGCCAGAGGTTAGCTTCACGGCTGGTGGCGATCTGTATCATCCAGTAACATGATTGATGCCTGGAGACACCCATTTCAGGTCAGACTTAGAAGAATTGGGCTCTAGCTCCCTGCCTAACCTTTCTCCTTATCTAAGATCAGTGAGAAAATGAATTTGATAGGTTGATTTTAGTCAGCTTAGGTGGGACCTGGAAAATTTCAAATATTAGATGTAAATGTAGGTTTGTGGGTGTGAAATTCTCATGATTCCAAAAGAAAAGTAAATGCAGTTCTTAATTTTATAGAAGGACAGTATCAGAAATTCCAAATGGAAAGTATGAGAATAATGCTCTTTGTGGACATAGCCTTTCAATTTTCCTGTATGGTGGTGCTTTCTTTTTCCTTACAGAGTCAGAAGAATGACATTCCTTTTTGTTTTCAAAGATACTGCATTTTGGAGAGTAGAGTTTGACATTTCCCTTTATTGGGTCAGAGATCTGGAGCATCAACCAAATTCCAAGGCAGTTTGTTTCCTTTGCTTATCACTTGAATTTCCCTGAACAAAGTGCCTGGGCCAAAAAAAGAGGAAGGAAGGAATGCAAATTTGCTGGGCTTCAGGCTGGATCCTGAGCATAGGGACAACACAGAAGAAATCAGTAAAACCATCTGGGATAATGAGCTGGATTAGAGAATATAAATGAGATTTTATCTAAATGTAGACCCAATCACCATGGTCTGTGTTGACCCTTAAAAAATATCTGGATCATGCATTAGCCTGTCTTTGGTTGATTGATAGAAAGCAGAGAAAGACTACAGAGCTGGGAAGACCCCCTTGGGTACTTTTCACAGTGTAGTTTGATCAGATATCATTCAGGAAAACAACCCTGGCAGATAGCAGATAACCCCATTGTGGGAAACGATTACCAGGCTCTACCTATCTCCAAAAGATTCCAAGAGGCTACTGACCTCTCTTTTGACACAGCCTTGGTGTTGAATGAGATGGGAAGACCAGGCCTGGGGCAACACAGTAAATGCGCTTTCTGTCCCAGAGAAGAGAAAAGTGGGATAATTTCATAGAAGCTGTAAGACAATAAACCTCTTTAATTATTAAGACTCATATCATGCAAATACTTAATTATGCCCCTTGATGTTTGAAAGAAAGGGGGAAAAAAGGGAGAGAGGAAGGGAAGGAATT